>NC_047084.1:530455566-530755566 GCF_902459505.1 Geotrypetes seraphini | reverse complement strand
TCACTAATTACTATGATTAAAAATAGGCAGAGCTGTCTGAGATTTACTTAAAAACAAAAGGGCTAATATGTTGGTTTTACTTTTATACTGCAGAGAAGAAAAGATAAGCTTGCTTCTCAATTTTTTAAAACTTTTTGCTTCAAGGGATTAAATTATGTTCCTTTTTTTTGACTGGGCAACATTTACAACTGCCAGTAGGACCATTGACTAATATTTAATACTTGTGCTGGTTTGTAAAAAGTCTTGCATAGCAATATCAGATGTTCAAGCCACTTGTGAAAAGATTGCATGCCTAGGTCCATAAAACTGACCATTACACAGTTCTAGATTCCTGTGGGTGATTTGTAAGTCTGTCCTGGGGTATCTGCAGCAATATTAGGGGTCCTTTTCCTAAGGCGCACTAGCCGATTTTGCACACGCTAAATGCTAACGCGTACATTATATTCTATGGGCGCTTTAGCATTTAGCACACGCTAAATCAGCTAGCGCGCCTTGGTAAAAGAGGGGGTTAATGTTTTGAACAGCATAGACAGTAAGTGCCGGATTCTATAAATGGCACTGTTGTCAGCAGCTGCCTACAAAACTGCCACCGATTGTATGTCCATCACACAACGGTGCCATTTTTAGAATCACGGCTTTGTGAAAGGTAGGTGCCAGAAATGTAGGCCAGGGTTTTAAAGGCCTACATTTCATGAGAATCTTGGCTACAAAGATGCTTCTTGACACCTAACGTCACTTCCGGTGTTAGCTACACCTACAATGGCATTAGGAGTCATAAAGCGCCTCTGTAGATGGGAGAACAGCGGCCGTTTTGGAAGCACCTCCATTTTTTAAATTGGTTTTAAATGGCATGGTCAATTGCTGTGCTGTTTATCAACAATTAAAACAATTAAGTTAGGCAGTGGTAGGATGCCTACATCGCCTAACTTAGATTGCCATTACTAGATTCAGGACCTATAGGAGTAATTTTATAGAACCAAATGGAGAAGACTGTCACATACCCACAAAATAGTCACAAAGGAAAACCAAAGAGCCAGAATAATCAAAGCAATGAGCCGGAAGCTGTTGAAATACAATTTTTATTAAGTCCAACTTAAATACAAGTAGTCTGGTGCCATGTTCCAAAAAAAGGACCTGCTTTAAAAAGGACCCAACATGATCTGTATTTTGGCTAGTGTACCTTCATCAGGAGTCCTATGCAATCATGTGGAAGGCCATTTTTGGTTTTTATGGTAATATATGTTTTTGTGTTTTATTGTATAATTATTGGGAGGGTGGGGGTGGGGGGGAAATTGGTTGATTATGAACATATGAAAGTTAAATGTGCTTTTATTGTACCATTAAACGTTTAATTTGTTGTATTCCACTGTTAAATTTTTTAAAATCAATAAAGAATTTTTTTTTAAATACCTTTTTTTTCTAATGAAGGGTGACTAGAAAAGTGAAAGATTATCATCCAATGATAATTTTAGACCTTTTGTGCAATGCTTAGTTACACCTTGAGCAAGGGACATCAACGCCTTTGTGAAAGCTTCAGGTTTGAAAATAATAATACATGCAAAATGACACCAGCGCAAGGTTTTTAAAATTATAACCAAGATTTATTGAATTATTGTTTCTATTTTTCCATTATTAGATCAAAAGTGTCAGCATAATTCTCCTAACGGTCTCGTTTTCCTAGCTCCAGATTTTCTATTATATACTGTTGGCTTTTCGTGACATCATCATCATTTTGTTCCTGCCTTCAAGTCGTTAATGAATATATTGAAGGGCATAGAAAAAATAGACAGGGACAGATTTTTCAAATTAAGGGGATCAGTAAGTACAAGGGGGTACTCAGAGAAATTGAAAGGGGAGAGGTTTAGAACAAACGCCAGGTAGTTCTTTTTCACACAGAGGGTGGTGGATATATGGAACGCACTACCAGAGGATGTGATAAACAGGAGCACGCTACAGGGGTTCAAAGAAGCTTTGGATAGGTACTTGGAAGACAAAGGGATTGAGGGGTACAGATAAGAGTAGAGGTAGATTATAGGGATGGGATTAGAGGTAAGTTACAAAATTAATCAGGGACCACTGTTCAAGCACTAGGCCTGATGGGCCGCCGCGGGAGCGGACCGCTGAGCAAGATGGACCTCTGGTCTGACTCAGCGGGGGCAACTTCTTATGTTCTTATGTCTAATTGTTAGTCTAACTAGATCCGATCATATCACTCTGGCACATAAAGAACTTCACTGGCTTCCTATCCTGTGGCATTTAAAAATCAAGGTTCTAAGCCTAATACACAATGCTTTGTATAGTGAAACCCCTCTAACTGCCTCTTCTGTAAGAATTTATCGGCCAACATGTTACCTTCAGTCAGCTAAATTACTGCTTAATGTTCCATCATTTTGTCATACTAAGCTTGATGTATGGTTTCATAAGGTGATCTATGTTTCATAAGGTGATCTATGGAAAAACTCAGATGGACTAACTTCTGATATTTAAGTCCCACACTCCTTCTTCAATTCACGAGTTTCACAACACTTCAAACTAACCTTCCCATTAGCTCAACAAGTTCAGCGGAAGAAGTTTAAGGCCACCTTTGAATACCAAGGACCTCTTATCTGGAACAAACTGCCAACATAGCTACCAATTTCCTTGACTTCTGGAAAAAAAAACTTAAGATGTATCTCTTTCTCTATAGCCATTCTCCCTTTCACCTCCTCCCTAATGATCACAAGAATGGGCTTAAATATATAAATATGTAGGGTCTGCAACATAGATTGGTTTTAATAAATCTCAAAAAACTCCGACAGACCAGAGCCGGCAAGGTGGAGTAGATGAATTTGAAATTCCCAGGTTTATTAATAACAGAAAATGAATGCATAAGACATTAAAAACAGGTGGCAATGCTGGTTAAATAGTCCCAGGTAAATACCAGTTTCTAAAAGGGAGTGGTCATTGTATGCAGATGATTTCACTTTGTGGTATACAATTGAAGCAGACAATAAATTCTCAAGTGCAGTATGGCAAATCAGCTGACAAAATGGTGTAACAAATGGGCAACATGGTGGATGAATAGGACCCTACATGGGCCGTGCATCTGCATTTAGAAATGCCTTCATCTGAAACCTTAAACTTTTTGGAAGCATTTCCTTCCTTTTAAGCTTTTTTTATTGAGATTAGGGACATGTCTACCACTTTTTTTGCAGTTATATGACCACACTCAAAGCAGTTTACATACAGGTACTTCAAGCATTTTCCCTGTCTGTCCTGGTGGGCTTTCAATTTATCTAATTTATCTAGGGCAGTAGAGGAATAAGTGACTTGCCCAGGGTCACAGAGAGCAGCATGGGGTTTGAACCCACAACCGCAAGGTGCAGAGGGTGTAGCTCTAACCACTACATTACACTACACCACACTCTCCTCCCTTTTTGTGTGTTTCTTAATCTGTCATTGTCTTAGGTTTATAAGTTTTTATTATGTGTTTTTATTGTTACCCACCTAGAACAACAGGATAGAGTATTTTTAATAAATAAACAAAAAACTTTTGTAGAACAGTATTTATTAAAGGGAAATGGGAAAAGGGATACAAGCAAATTCAAAGCATTTTACATACAGGTACTTCAAGCATTTTCCCTATCTGTCCTGGTGGGCTCATTATACTAAAGCAAATCATTTGAAGTGGGAGTTTCTATTCATTGAGATTTCCATGCCCTGCAGCTGTTTGGTGAAATTCATCGATGTTAGATTTATTTCCTCTAAGCCTGATCAGTGAGTGATTTTGGGGGGGAGGGGGGATAAGGAGGTTTCAAAAATGTATAGGTTTTTTAAAAATTAATCTTTATTCATTTTTAAAGCTCACAATAAGGGTAACATATAATACAATCATTTAAACTTTAACATCACCTAACAAATCATCAAATTCTAACTCGCATCAAATATCCCCCCTCCCTTATACCCAACAGTTTTTCATAAGCAAAAGAAATCATAAAATATTCCCACCCCTACCCCCACCCCACCCTGGACATGTATGAACAAAAGGGAAAAAAAATAATATTTATTCTATGCAGTAATTACAATCTTTACAGTATCTTGTTAATGGCTCCCAAATAACCTGAAATTTTTTAAAATTTCCCTGCTGCATGGCAATTATCCTTTCCATTTTGAATATGTGACACAAATGTATAGGTTTAAATGTAAGGTATTGAAATTTATCGGGCTATTTTTTTTTTTTTATAATATGTTTATCCTGGTTTTCTTTGGTAAGCTGTATTTTGCAACTCTTATTATAATTGGGTATATTTGACCTTTCTGTTGGAAGAGTTTGGATAATGGTTGGCAACATTTTGACCCCTGACACAGGCACTTGCTGAAACATGGGCTTCACTGAGTCATGGAATAAAATTGTTTTCCTTTTAATGTGACTCCGCCTCATTGTTCAATCTGTGACCTTTGATGTTTGGATTGCATTATTGTTTCATATGTGATTTGCTGAACTTGTATATGTCCCTCTTATGTTAATTTTTAATTTTATTTTTATGGATTTTGATAGACCCCTGATGCTGGCAGACATGCCAACACATGGCCCTTGTCAAGTTCTTTTGGGTATAATGTACATGCTTTACTTTCAACAAATGTATTTGCTATGTTGACATCACCACAGTAGCACAATCTTCTCTGGTCATCTCTTTTCACATTATTTTCTTACCAACATAAATAACTACTCTGCTTAGAGCAGCAAAATTAAATTTAACTTCCATTATCCTACAAATTAACACATGCCAAGTCAATTTGCTTACATTAAATAGTTCTAAGCCACATTAAAATACTTTATGAAAGCCAATATGTGAAATGAGCTGAAATAATGTTTGATATTGGGAAATGTGCTGAAAATAAGCTAAAATATTTTTCCCTGTTCATATCCCTAGGAGGAAACTAGGCCTATAATTTTGAATAGCTACCAATTTCCCAATGACTCATTTATTATCTTCAGAAATTTGTCTTGAAGAAGTACCTACACCAAACCAAGATGTAGTTCATAACAGAACAGTTTATTTCTGCAAGCTGCATTTGTCCATGGAAGAAAGATGCCACAATGATGCATAATCCCCTTCTTTCCTGCAGACATTCCTCTCTTTCTCATGTTATGTTTATGTTAATCAGGTTTTCTATTCCACCTTTACCTATTCATTTCAAAGTTGGATTACATTACAAGAGGTTGGGTCAGTTACCCAGGAAGTTACAATGGACGGTTTGACACAGACATTCAATAGATTGTTAATACAGGTAGATCAGTGCTTGTCATTTCATAAGTAAGTAAATAAATAAATCTGCACATGTCAGCAACATTTCCAATGTCGTTTTATGTCACTGGCTTCCTATAGATCATCTAATTTCCTATAAAATAATTTTACTGACTTACAAGACTAAAACTTCTGGACAACCTGATTTTATTAACAGGCTACTTATCCCCCATACCCCCCCCATCGTACATTACGTGCATCTAATCAAAACTTGCTAGCCATCCCCTCTTTAAGATACATTAACACTATGCGCACTAGCATCTTTTCTGTTACGGCCCCTACCATCTGGAATTCAGTACCAAATTATATAAGAGAAATTATTACCCTTCTCCATCTTGTATCGGTAAGTTAATGTTTGTCAGTGCATTTGATAGTTTGTAGCATTGTTTGTAATTTGTTTTTAATGTACGTTCTTATTATACTTTGTTTTTATATTATGTAAAACCGCTTTGAATTTTAATAAGGCGGTATATCAAATTTTTAAATAAACCTGAACCTGAAACCTGATTAGCAAATGAAAACAAGTAGAAGAATATGAAATTTTGTGGGTGTTTTTGTTTGCTATCAATAATGCATGCTCTTCTGAAAAAACACTCATTCTTTTGAACATTTGCACACTGTTCACAGAGTGCACACTCTTTGAGTGGAGGGGAGTTCAGTAAATGGCAGCCAAAGTTAGGCGCCAGAAAGATCCGTGGTAAAATGGTATTCTGTAAAGGGAGCTCTAAGCAGAATGCCCTTTGTAGAATACTAGTTTAGCACAGATTGAACACTTAACTTTGGGAGCGACACTGCTGCTAAAATCTTGTGTAAATGCTGACTTTTGATCCATCCATGCTCCGCCAATGGCCATATCTGCTTTTGAGTTGCGGACCATAAAATTAGTACATTTTATGGAATAGGGTGCAGGGTGTATCTGCGCATAGACCCAAATGACTGACAACACCAGGGATCTCAAAGTCCCTCCTTGAGGGCCGCAATCCAGATGGGTTTTCAGGATTTCCCCAATGAATATGCATGAGATCTATGCGCATGCACTGCTTTCAATGCATATTCATTGGGGAAATCCTGAAAACTCGACTGGATTGCAGCCCTCAAAGAGGGACTTTGAGATCTCTGGACAACACCGATCATTGATTGTTAATAGCTTATTAACTAGTTTGCGTGCAGATTTGGAATCTGCATTTAAATTTGTATGCCCACTGTTGGTCGACCAATATGGGACTAGTGTGAACTTTTTGCAGCTAATGTGCACTGTTTCAAGAGAGTGTGCACTCTTTCTGAAAGATTGTGTAGTCTTAATGACGTTCCTCCTCTGATAAAACAAAACCTCCCACAAATGGACATTTCTAGAAAAGATATGACATAAACATTTTTGAGTTGCATATCTCTAAGAGATATTCTTAAACACATTTTATAATACAAACAGCTACCAAAATATGCAAGATTACTGATAAACTGGGCAATATTCAAAACCACGAGGGATAGGGCTCCTTTTACTAAGCTGTGCTAGTGATTTTAGCACATGCGCTAGACCAGGGGTGCCCACACTTTTTGGGCTTGCGAGCTACTTTTAAAATGACCAAGTCAAAATGATCTACCAACAATAAAATTAAAAAAAAACACAACGCACACTGTACGCATAGAAAATGTTAATTATCATTCCTATTCCAGGGTTTTTCAAAGAGATCAAAGCAGATGACTCTATGCACTATCACCTCAGTAATAACCATACAAAAATAGACAAATATACCCCCCTCCCTTTTTACTAAACCACGATAGCAGTTTTTAGAGCGCAGGGAGCTGCGCTGAATGCCCAGCGCTGCTCTCGACGCTCATAGGCTCCCTGCGCTAAAAAACTCTATTGCGGTTTAGTAAAAGGGGACCTTAGTGTAAAATATAGACAGCAGATATAAATTCAGACACATTTTGATCTCTAAATTTAAAATAAAATCATTTTTCCTACCTTGTCTGGTGATTTCATGAGTCTCTGGTTGCACTTTCTTCTTCTGACTGTGCATCCAATCTTTCTTCCCTTCTTTTAGCCTGTATGCTTCCTCTCCTCCAGACCTCGTTCCCTCCCCCAACTTTTCCTTCCTCTCTCCCTGCCCTTTCTTTCTCTCTGCCTCCCTTTCTTTTTTTCTGTTTCTCTTCTTTCCTTCTGTCTCCCTGACTGCCCTTTTTCTTTCTTTCTCCCTGCCCTCCCCCAAGCCACTGCCATCGGGGACCAGGACCCAAACCGCCACCAATAACAGACCCCGAACCGCCACCAATTACAGGTCCGAAATCCGACGCCGCCCCAAGCTCTCCCTGCTTCGGCCGACCAGCATTCCTCTCCCCGACGTCAATTCTGCCATCGGGGAGAGGAAGGCTGATTGGCTCAAGATCACGATCGACCTATTGGGGGAAATGCTGCCGGGTCCTGCCTTCGCGAAAACAGAAAGTAGGCAGGACCCGGCAGCAAGAAGAGCAAATGCTTCACTAACCTGTCTCCCGCCTTAGCCCATAGCGAACGCTTGCTTCAGGGCTCTCAACATGTGCGTGCCGGCTTCCCTTCTCCCCCCCCGGACATAACTTCCGGTTTCGGAGGGAAGAGAAGGAAAGCCGGCATGCACACGTTAGAGCTACGGAGCATAAGTTCGCTACGGGCTGAAATCTCCAAGCCGGTTTTTTTTTGTTTTTTTTTAATGTTCAGCAGCGGCGGCAGCAGCAGATGACAGCTGGGCGGACCGCCCAGCTAAAAGGCCCTAGAGAGAACACTGGAGAGGAAAGCTGATCAGCCCGATAGATCAGGATGGCAACATGAGTCTATCACGGAGCCCGGGATGGGCTCCGCGATCGACTCGCGTTGCCTTCCTGAGCTACTGGTCGATCGCGATCGATGTGTTGGGCACCCCTGCGCTAGACGCTAACACCACCATTGAGTTGGTGCTAGATTTTACGCATAGCGCGGGGGTCAGTGCGCGCTAATCTGTAGCACGCACTAAAAAACGCTAGCGTATCTTAGTAAAGGGAGCCCATAAAGTTTCCGCACTTTTATTTTTTTTTAAACACAATTTATTAAATATCTCAAAAGCAAATTACATCACTACCTGCAGGGTGAGCTGGCTCGCCTGATTGACTAGTCACATCACAATCTATGGCATGCCCGTTTACTGCTTCACCCATCCCAACCATTTCCCATGAAAATATGAAAGTGTGGAAACTTTTTGAAGAGCCTTCATATTTAACCAGCAAGGAATGGCTCTTGTACTGTTAAATAGCAGCTATATCGTATGACATAGTCACTTAAAAGTGAATATTTAGCACCAATCCAGCTATGATTAGCGGCTAAAATGTGCCACCTATATGTCAAGCCTATCTTTAACCACTAGGAATTAAACAGTTAAGTTGCCATGGAAATGGCCTGGCATTGAATGCCTGGGCTGAACACTGATGGTGGGCAATCAAAGTGCTGCCCGCCACCAACTGAATATTGGGCCCATAATTTATTGAAGAATTTGATTCTGATAGTTTTGAGAGGAGTGGTCTTTACTTTGGATATAAGGAAAAGAGGAGCCAAAAAAAGTGAGGCACCGGGAGACCAGATGTGATATCAGGAGTAGAGAATAACACGGTGACAAAATTCATCACCGTTCCCGTCCCCGCGGATAACCGCGGGAAACCATCTTCATCTCATTCTTTAAGGAGAGAAGGAAGAATCAGAGTATGAATTGCCACAACCACTGACCCGCAAGCTTTGCTTTGAAGAATGCTGGTGTAGAAGGATTTAGATTGAAATAGACACTAGAAAATGACATGGGATTATTTCCCGCGGTTATCCGCGGGGACGGGAACGGTGATGAATTTTGTCACCGTGTCATTCTCTAATCAGGAGTCATCACAACCTTACAGATTGACCAAACAACATTTACAATATAGACAGGGCAAGGACACAGCCTTTTAGCCAACATGACATGCTGCACCCACAGCTGTTTCCACATTGTTAGCTAATCAGTGCATAGCCATTTAGCTGCACTAAATTGATTAGCACAGAAATGCTCACTCTCTACCTTAACATGCCCCCTCAAAAGAAAATTTTAAAAAAATGTTTAGCATGTGGTTTGCATGCAGATAGGAAGTCACTACAGGATACCTGAGCACATCCTGCAATAAATTTTAAGCTGCAGAATACACACTCTATCTGTACAGTTTAGTAAAAGGACTCCTTGGATGGAGGAAATACCTGCTCATTGCTGACTGATAAGGAGATTTTTTTGCCTGTTCCTGATTGCCTCAGCATTTTTTTTTTTCCTTTCCTATTCACCATCTTTTGCCCTGGACTGGTGTCAGTTTTTCCTGTAGGCAGCAGAGGAGATGGAAAGCTGACGTCATCTGGGTACGTCTCCTCTGAGTAAAAAGGACACAGCAGTTGCAGCACATGGCCGCAGGGCATGGCCAAAGGAGCATGCCCTAAGGGGCATCCTAGGCCCCTTGGAAGCCACAAGGAGCTGCATCGAGCGATGATTTCAAGAGGAATTGAGTGAGAATGTTTTGATATGTTTCTTTATCATTAAGGGGAAAAGAAAGGTCAAACCTAAAAGCTCCCCTCCTGCTATAGCTGGCCCCTTAGACCAATATTTAAGACCATCAAATGTAGTATAGGCACCAAATGGAGATCCTAATTAATTGTCAGGAGTGTCTTTAAGTCCCCTTGATAGGACTCCTCCACCTCTACCAATATCCAGTGATATGGTTACCGGTTCGGTTCCCAGTGGTATTTCTGGGGAAGCCAAAGACTTGCATACAACCTCCAAGATAACTTTCACATCTTTGCCTAAAATTATTTTTGTACAAAAGGATAGTATTGCTGAGCATGGACCCCAGGAGACTTCACAGCATATCATTTTAAAAGACTTGTGCTTGATAAACTCTAGAGTGGAGGATTTGCTAAAATCAGGGATAAAAACAAAATGCATAGGACATTGTGCAGAAGCTT
Source organism: Geotrypetes seraphini (assembly GCF_902459505.1). NCBI lineage: Eukaryota > Metazoa > Chordata > Amphibia > Gymnophiona > Dermophiidae > Geotrypetes > Geotrypetes seraphini. The sequence goes on along the minus strand of NC_047084.1, from coordinate 530,745,300 downwards.
GAAAATGTAGATTCTAACTTGGGGATATTAGATAAAAAGTTGTCAGTAACTGACACAAAAATTTTGACACTGCAGAAAGTTTCTACTTCTGCAGTCAAAGATTCTCGTGTTATGTATTCCAAATTTGAATTAATGGAGAATCTTACTGAGGAAATGTTTTAAGGAGATATTGGGATTATCAAACGCAGAGATTTTTCCTATCTCAAATTGTTACTACATCCCACAAAAAAAAGGTGGTATCTGAGCAAGGGTTGGACCAGCTGGCTCCAATTGGTTTTTTATTTAACTAGGTTTCTGGAGGACTCTCAGGATGTGATCCAGTCTAGGTCCACCTTTCTGATGACATGTATGAGTGAAATCGATAAAATATTAATTATGAAAACACACTTCAAAAATTAAAATGCTAAATTTTGTGGAGATGGAATACTAATATTTCCTGATGTGGCTAGAGCCACTCAATTAAGGAGAAAAACATTTCTTGCCTTAAAATCTAGGGTACTGGCTCTAAAAGCCACTTCTTTTTTTTTTTTTTTTAATATTCTTGCAAATGTGTGATTAAGTTTCAAGATAAGTAATTTGTTTTCTGGGATCCTATTCAGTTACAACAATTTTTGAGCTTACAGTAGCAACAATAGGTGTAATTGGGCTGATTTATTGAGGAGTGATTGATTCACCAGATGGTTGATCAAGTTATTAAAGTTTATATTGATTTTTCTTTTATGTTTTTTATTTCCTTTTGATCAAGTGTATTTATGTTTAGAACTTTTGCATTTTGACCTTAAATTTCTTTAACAATTTGTATAACAGCGGGACCTGGAGTGACCCGCCTCTATATAACACATTACCCCCTTCCCAACATACCTTTCACCTATCTCAATGAGACAATACACTTTGTTGGTAATACCTGGCCGCAGCCCTGTTTATTGAATATTAACATATTCAGATAACATTTACATAAATCAATATATAAATTAACAGCCATAAATAACACATTAACAATAACCCATAACAATGGTATCACCATTGTGACCTTGATCCCGAGCTACCATTAGATGTAATTGGCCCCCGACCCTGCCGTCTAAGCAAGGGTCCGAGGGGTGGCATGTCCCACACATGCCCCATTATCCAGGGTCATCCGACCCACCAGGCACAGCTCCAAGCCGGCCCACCGCTCATCCCTTGATGAGCCCATTAGCCAGTAGCTCGGGATACCGCCACCCTGACTACCTTACACACCCCAAAACTAGAGGGCGGGCGGGCGGGAAAGCTGCTTCGGAGGACCCAAACTGTTCGGGTCCTCCGCGAGCCCTGCCTTTTAACCCTTCCCTCCCCCACAATTCCTTTCGGCCGCGACAGCCAATGCGATCCCCTTATCGACCGACCCCCTTTGGGCCCGCTACCCCTACCCCTCCTTCGGCCTAACTAGTCCGATGGGCGATCCGGCGGGCCACCCAGCCCCGCGTTAAGTTCGCCCATCGAGACTAGCTCTTGGGCTTTTTATAACAGCGGGACCTGGAGTGACCCGCCTCTATATAACACATTACCCCCTTCCCAACATACCTTTCACCTATCTCAATGAGACAATACACTTTGTTGGTAATACCTGGCCGCAGCCCTGTTTATTGAATATTAACATATTCAGATAACATTTACATAAATCAATATATAAATTAACAGCCATAAATAACACATTAACAATAACCCATAACAATGGTATCACCATTGTGACCTTGATCCCGAGCTACCATTAGATGTAATTGGCCCCCGACCCTGCCGTCTAAGCAAGGGTCCGAGGGGTGGCATGTCCCACACATGCCCCATTATCCAGGGTCATCCGACCCACCAGGCACAGCTCCAAGCCGGCCCACCGCTCATCCCTTGATGAGCCCATTAGCCAGTAGCTCGGGATACCGCCACAGGCCTGTAACGCGTTACAGGCCCCCCCCCCAATAAAAGGAAAACAGGGCTGCGGCTAGAAGACCAACACTCGCTCGCAACAGGAGGCGAAGTCATCCAACAGCAAATCACAACTGCTAGCCCATCATGAGGCTCAACGAAGCAGAAGCCCAGCAAGACACAACCCAGACCAATTGACCTCCAATCTCAACCCCAAAGCCCCCAGGCGAAACCCAGAATCGGACCCCCAAGGACGAGACCCAAACCCTGCCGAAACCACCCCATTAACAGGACGACAAGGACCCTGCTCGCCCCACCCCTCCCCCACGGAGGAACCCCCTGAACAGTCCACCAAGCTCAAGCGAGACAAATCAAGACGACAGCCCTGGACATCACCAGAACAGCCCCCTGCCCCTGAATCTCCAGACAGTAACCCAAGGCACCAACAGCCAGCATAGCAGCTTGGAAAACTGGAGGGAAGGCACCACATAACACAGCCACAGGACAATCCCCCCACAGGAAGCAGCCGACCCACACCCAGATACACCCCCACCGGCACCAAGCGTAAAGAGAGCCGATCCGACCGATTGCAACCACGCCAACAAGGCGCCAGGAGAATCCGAAGAGCCAGGACTAAGACCCCAAGCCCAACTCGCACCTATACCCCAGAGGGGCGACAAGGAATAACACGCCCGCATCCGGCTCCAAATCCAGCAAACTAGTCTTGACCCAGAAGTCCCAGAAGGAACCGACTGAGACTAACCTAATCCAAAATGGGCCTCCCCCCGACACAGCCCCGCCCGAGCATGCACTGCACAACTCTACTCTAACCCAACGGGGCCACCGATTAAAACCCCCAGGTCCAAAAGGGGATGGCCATAAACACAGGACGGGACCCACCACCAGATAACGAACAGATATTCCCCGAGCTAATGCGAGATACTGCAGGACCACCCTAGCCCTGCCCACCCAAAACGACCCAAGACAAGCGTCACGAACAGCGGCAAGCCAGCCAAAGGAGGAAGGGGGGAGAAAGGGTCACAGACCGAGGCACCTGGACCGCACCCTATATCACACCGGCCCCCATACAGCCCGCGCCCCAAAGAACCAGGACCACCCAATCCTGCCACCACCAGACCAACCGCAATTCAGCGCACGACCGAAATATGAAAACAACCAAGCAGGAGCCAATCACCAGAGGAACCATGATAGCAACTCCGTAACACCCTCCTACCACAACTAGCCCACGCAACACCTAGTCCCCTGCCCCAAAGAAACCACCAAACACCTAGTCCAACCACAACCCGCCACCGAGGCACCCGAAACAGCCCCACGTTGCAGGGCAGGGGAAAAAAGTCCTTCAGCATTGAAACCAGGGCCCCTCATCGCCCCGCACTGCAGCACCCCCCTAAACCAGGAGCACCCGCTCCATCTGGGACAAGCACCAACCATCCATCACCACCCCTCGCCCTAGGGGAGGGCACTGCAAACCCATGGTACTCAGGCCGACGCCATGCACCACCAGCAGCGTGGCACCAGCACCACCCAGCCCGCACTGGAAAACCCCCAGACTGACCAAGTCCTCCCTAGGAGGTCTCTAAACCATACCCATTCTCAATCGTGCTCTAAGGAGATTACCAGAACCACTCAAGCTCGCCCCCTCCTTGGATACCAATGAACCTACCCCAGCTAGCCCCAAGGAAACCATCCAAACCAAGCCAGGATTAGCCCATCCCGGGAGTCCCCAGAACCGTAGCCCGGATCCTCCCCACCAAGAGTTAACAGAACCACCCCGGCCCAGAACTACCTTCGTTCTGCCCCCCCCCCCCGGGGAGTCCACAGAACCACCCCCGTCCTCCCACCTCAGGGAGGCCGCCGAACCCCTCCCTGGACCTGTCACCCCCAGGGAGCCACAGAACCACCTCAGTCCAGCAACCCATGTGGAGTCCACTGACTCACCCCCGTCCTGCCCCCCCCCGGGGAGTCCACAGAATCACCCTGGTCCTGTCCCCCCAGGGAGTCCACAGAACCACCCTGGGTGTTCCCCCCGAGGAGCCTCAGAACCACCCCGATCTTGCCCTCCCATGGAGGCCACAGAACTACCCTAGTCCTGCCACCCCCGGGGAGTCCACAGAATCACCCCAGTCCTGCCCCCCCGGGGAGTCCACAGAACCACCCTGGTCCTGCCACCCCGGGGAGTCCACAGAACCACCCTGGATTTTCCCCCCCCGGAGAGTCCCCAGAACCACCCCGGTCCTGCCCCCCCGTGGAGTCCACAGAACCACCTCGGTCCTGCCCCCCCGGGGGGTCCACAGAACCGTCCTAGCACTGCCCCCCAGAGAGACCCCAGAACCGCCCGGTCCTGTTCTCCCGGAGGGTCCACAGCACCAGATCAGCCCAATCCCCCAAGGGGAAGCTAGGCCACCTCCAAGCCACATTTCGCTGCTACAGAACAACTCCATGTCCTGCAGACAGCCGGCAAAAGGGCATGCCACCGCAGCAGTGGCGCCATCCGAAGCTACCACCAAGTCTTTTGGACCCCGTCACACGCTGGCTCCCACGTATCCGAAATTCCGTCCATGGACCACCAGTGAAGAAGAGACGATCCCCGGAGACTGCCATCACCAGACCTGAAACAAAACCAAAAGAGCAGCAGCAAACCCCCAAAGCATCCACACCCGATAGAACACCCGTCAGTGGCCTCAGCCCCTACTGACATCCCCACCTCCAGGCCAAGCCCCCCCCCCATCCGGACCCCTGCCCCAGGAAGAAGGAAAAGGAGGAGAAGGAGCCGACTCACCAGGAGACCGCAAGACCATAAAGAAGAGGGAACAAGGCCCTAGAGCAAGGAGCCACCAGAGCGAACTCCCCCACCTGCCACCAAGGCACCCGCCCTCCAACAGAAGGACCCAGCCTCCCTCCGCACGGACACGAAGCCAGCGCGTAAAAGCAGCACCCACGCGCAAGAGCAACTGAGAGGAGCCACAGGGCAGGAAACCCCCCCACTGCAGGGGCCGAGGCAGAATCTGTATCCACCGCGCCCCCAAGCTCCCCCCCAGTCAGGCACAGACTGAGGAACCTGATTCAATGAGGTTAGGTTTCGGTTTTATTTAATTTAATTTTATTATATTGATATTTTAGTATAACATATTGGTACAGAGGAAAAAGGGGGCCATATCCGCCCCACCGCCTCACCACAAGGCCTAGCAGCCGCCCATGAGGCAGTCAAAACAGCGGCCCGGCAACCCTGCGAAGAAACAGGCAGCACACAACGAGCACCCCCACTCCTGCCCCCAGTGATCCAGGATCCTTTGCTAAGGTGGCCGGGAGAGGGGCAGCAAGCATGAGCCCCACTGCACACGCCAAGCGCCGTCCACTTACAACGCTACGAGCGCAGGGGCGCCCCGATCTGTGCCCTCTCGCGCCTGATCCTCTCCCTCTCCCCGCCGACGTGACCCAGAGGAGGAAGACGAAGAAGAGGAAGAAGAGGTTGCAGAGGAGGAAGACAAAGAAGAATCTCCGCCCCCCCCCGTCTCTTTTTACCCTTACCCTTTATCTTCCCCCGGTGTCCCCGAACACTAACCCCAGCCCCTAGGGCCATGTTACCCGTGATCCGGTCGTCTCCAGGTCTGTGTCCGCCTCCAGCCGCTCCCGAAGTGGCGCCTTCCGCAGCAGCCACTGTATCTGGACGCTGCTGGTCTCGAGCATGCTCTCCACCACCGATCTGTGGAATTGCAGCCGTTCCTCCGCTAGACTGTCCCGTATCAGAAGTCCCAGCCATCTCGACAGGTCCTGCAGCGATGTCCTGTGGGAAGAAATCCGAACAGGGACCAGCAACCGGCACAGCAGAAGGGTAGTAAGCCCCGTAGAACCAGCCCCAACATGAGGTCCCCCGCTACTCCCCGACCTCCCAAGCACACCCGGGCCCCCAGGGTAAGGAGGAAACGGAGGAGGGATTGACGCCCAGGGAGTTCCACTCCAGGGTGCGCACCAGGGACCTGTAGACCAGGGAGCCCACCCACCCGCTGGGCCCGTTGGCCCATCCCCCCCCCCATTCCTGATGTCGAAGGGGTACCAGGAACAGCGGCAGACTCGAGCGTATTCCCCCCCAGCCCGATCTCATGAGGGACGCGGGCGCCGCCGCAGGCTCTCTCCTCGGCCCTCCTTCCCCCCTGCAGGCAGGCTCCGGGGCTACCCCTCCCGGGTCCCCGACGGCCTTACTGAGCAGTACCAGTTCTGATTGGATCTCCCCCATCCGATGCAATGAGAATAAAATTAAAAGCCCCCCCAATTATGTTTCTCCCGATCCAGAGGAATAGAGTTGAACCTTCACCCTCTTCTTTTGGAGTAGTATCAGTCCTACTCCTTACCTGAGGCTCGAACCCTCAGCCTCCAGTTGCTAACCCAGCACACAACCCTTGAGCCAACCAGGTTTTCACTGAAAAACATTCAAAGGGTTTTCAACAATTGCCCTTCCCCGTGACTCTCCCGGCCGGCAAGGAACCTGCATTCAGAGCCCCCGACTGTAGCTGCAACGCTCCTCCCCCTTCCAGCGGCAGGGTTCTGCCTTCTGCCCCTGCGGGTCGGCCCCGCACCGCGTCCTGCTACCGGCGCCGCCCCCACTACCTCCCGCGCTATAGCCGCCCGTGCCGATGCACGGGAGCGCCTCGGAGGCAACTGCCTGCCCCCCCCCCCGCAGCCGCACTCACCAAGGGATTTTCGGCCTCGTCGAGGGAGTCGCCTGCCAGGAAGGAAATCTCCGCCGGGTCCGCGGCGGTTGCCTGTGCATGCGCCATGCTCGGCTATCGGCGACACGTGGCAGCGACGAAAAGGTGATTTTTTTTTTTTTTTTTTTTTTTTTTTCTTCCGCTAGCGCGAATCCGACCAGCAGGCAACTTCGGCGGTCCGACACGAGGCAAAGGAAGGTAGGCCTCGCAGTCGAACTCGCACCCGTCGGGCAAGCTGCTTCGGAGGACCCAAACTGTTCGGGTCCTCCGCGAGCCCTGCCTTTTAACCCTTCCCTCCCCCACAATTCCTTTCGGCCGCGACAGCCAATGCGATCCCCTTATCGACCGACCCCCTTTGGGCCCGCTACCCCTACCCCTCCTTCGGCCTAACTAGTCCGATGGGCGATCCGGCGGGCCACCCAGCCCCGCGTTAAGTTCGCCCATCGAGACTAGCTCTTGGGCTTTTTAAACTAAGGGCTCCTTTTTCTAAGCTGTGCTAGCGGTTTTAGCGCACACGCTAGACGCTAATGCCACCATTGAGATGGTGTTAGTTTTCATGCATAGCGCGTGCTAAAAATGCTAGCACACCTTAGTAAAAGGAGCCTTAAGGATACGTCCTCTAATAATGTGGGCTAGATGGAAATTTTTCTTTCTTTTTAGAATAGAAGTTGTTGGGGAATATATGACTTGTAAGAATTGCATTTTGTAAAATTATATTAAAAAAAAAAGGACTCCTTGGAATTCAACCTAGGTTCAAGAAAGCTGGACTTTAAGCCTAAGTGACATTACATACTATATATGCATACGTGCATTCATCAACAGTTTGAAGGAACACTATTTTATATCATTAAAGCTGACATGCAGTCAGAAAGAATTATTGCTTGTTAGTATATTGTGCTGGGAAAGTCGATTTTCCTTTTACAGGCAAATGGAAAGTAAATCAGCTTATGCCATTTTGCTGAGAGGGAAAAAATGTTTAAAATAATGTTGTCAATAGAATGCAATGGTTTTCTTTTCCATCATTTCTGATGTCACTTTGTATACTGTGTTACTGTTGCATAATCTCACCAATGGCATGATTAGTTTATGAATCATTTTAATTTCAAACCTTTTTGAGAAAAAAGATTGAAAAATAGTTGCTTGTTTAATAGTATTGTCTGCCAAAAAAAAGGTACTCATTTTAGTGTGTTTACACCAAAGCTTTATATTCTGCTTTCATCTGTTCTTTATAAATGAGCAATTTGGCATCTCTGTACCAAATATTTTGCTCATGGACACAGTGGACCTTGTTTGCTAAGGTTTGTCTTCTTTTCTAAGCCTTTTGGACGAGCTCAATAAGAGCATAAGAATTGTCACATTGTCCATCAAGCCTAGTATCCTGTTTCCAACAGTGGCCAACCCAGGTCACAAGTACCTAGCAAGATCCCAAGGAGTACAACAGATTTTATGCTATTTATCATAGGAATAAGCAGTGGATTTCCCCAATCCCATCTTATGGACTTTTGTTTTAGAAAATTATCCAAACCTTTTTTTAAACTCCGCTAAGCTAACTGCTTTTACCACATTTACTGGCAACAAATTGCAGAGTTTAAATACATGTTGAGTGAAAAAATATTTTCTCCAGTTTGTTTTAAATCTACTACTTAGTAGCTTCATCACATGTCCCCTAGTCCTAGTATTTTTGGAAAGAGTAAACAAATTATTTTCATCTATCCTTTCCACTCCACTCAGTATTTTATAGACCTCTATCATATCAAGTTCCTTTTTCTCACATGCATCACTTTGCACTTGCTCACATTAAATGACATCTGCCATTTTGATGCCCAGCCTCCCAGTCTCACAAAGTCCTCGCATAATTTTCCATAATCCTCTTGCGATTTAACAAATTTGACCAACTCTGTATCATCAGCAAATTTAATTCTCACTAGTTATTCTCATCTCTAGATCGTTGATAAATATGTTAAAAATCAGTGGTCCCAGCTCAGAACCCTGGGGAACCACTCTAAACAGTGGAATAACTGGAAAAAAAAACTGGAGAAAAAGCCTCAGAATCCCATCAGGAAAAAAACTCTCCTCAACTGGAGAGGGAATTCACTTCATCAACAACAAAACTCCAGTACTTAAAGCATTCTTTAACTGTATATTATTAACTTGCAGTATACTTCTTATGAAACAATTGAAATGATAATGAAAAACTTATCTCCAGAGGACTCTGACTGATCTTCAAGTGTTTGAGATAAAGTTTTTCATTATCATTTCAGTTGTTTCATAAAAAGTATACTGCAAGTTAATAATATACAGTTAAAGTCTGCTTTAAGTGCTGGAGTTTTTTTGTTGATAAAGTGAATTCCCTCTCTAGTTGAGGAGAGTTTTTTTCCCGATGGGGTTCTGAGGCTTTTCCTCCAGTTTTTTTCAGTTATTCCACTGTCTTCTAGCCCATTGTACATTTTTACTTTCTTGATGGTGTATGTATAGTAAAGCAATGGGATTTTGTAAGTACTATTTACCCTTCTCCATTGTGAATATTGACCATTTAAACCTGCTCTCTTTTAACCAGTTCTTAATCCATAATAGGACATTACCTTCTATCCCATGACTTTCTATTTTATTCATTTACCCCCCAACCCCCTCCAAGCCATAGTAGAGGTTTCTACTAAAACCCAGAGTGCTAAATGCTCTGACACTCATAGGAATTCTATGTGCATCGTAACAGCATCAGAGCATCCCAGGCTGTGAAAGAAACCTCTACTGCAGCTTAGTAAAAGAGGGTCTTCATGTTTATACACCACTTATAGCCTACATTCAGGTCCTCATGTATTTCTCTCTAACTGTCCTGGTTGGCTCAAAATTTGACTAATTTACCTGGGACAATGGAGTGTTAAGTGACTTGAACCTGCAACCTCAGGGTGCTGAGGCTGCAGTCCTAATCACTAGGCCTCTCTTCCACTCCTCTTAAAACCTTTCATGAGGTAGTTTGTCAAATGCCTTTAAAAAATCCATATACACAATAATGACTGGCTCACCTTTATCCATATGGTTATTCACCCCTTTGAAGAAATGTACTGTAATAGATTGGTGAAGCAAGACTTAGTCCTTTGACTCGGTTCATATTGGCTTTGTCTGCCCATCCGCAGCAATCACTATATCCTCCTCTCCCCAAAGATCCCACAAGCCTGTCCCATACTTTCCTGAATTCAGGCACAGTCTTTTTCTCTACCACCTCTACCAGGAAACTATTTTATACATTTACCACCCTATCTGTAAAAAAGTATTTCCTTAGATTATTCCTGAACCTAGCACCTCTTAACTTTAGAATTTCCTTTCAATATAAAGAGACTCACTTCATGCTTATTTATGCCATGTACAGTAGGTCTCTATCATATCTCCCCCTCCCCGGTGTGGGTTCCATTACCAACTGCTAGAACAGTTCTCCTTGTAGAGAAACCAGGATCTCCCTATTTCTAAAAGACCCTGCAATAGGGATGCCCAATCAACATCTAATATATTAAAATCACCTATTAAGTAGTACTTCTCCCCCCTTACAAGCTATATGTTGAATGACTTCTATTAAATCTCTGTCCACTTCCCCGGGCATAAAGTTAAAGCTTCAAATGTTCAGGAGCCCCCATCATTAAGGGGAGTAGCATTAAGTTTAGACACTCTCTTTTTTCATGGTCTATTAGTACGAGTGTTTCTGCTCCCTTTTTTGTATATTACCAGTATCTAACCTACATTTTCTTTGGTGAAGACTAAAATAGTCCTACTCCTACATTTCCAGCACCTACCTTTTACATGAATTGTGCCTACAGAGGTGTTTTATGATGCCTAATGTCACTTCTGCCATTAACCATGTTTACAGTGGCATTAGGCATTGCAAAGCACCTCTGTAGGTGCAATTCCAGCACTGCTTTTTAAGGCACCAGTAGGCACCTACATTTTTCTTTTAAGCACATAAGCAGTGCCTCCGCTGGGTCAGACCAGAGGTCCATCATGCCCAGCAGTCCGCACACGCGGAGGCCCATCAGGTCCAGGACCTGTGTAGTAGTCCTCTATCCGTACTCTTCTATCCCCTTTTCTTCAGAAAGTTGCCCAATCCCTTCTTGAACCCCAATACTATACTAGAAACGCCTTCACCGGATCAGACTTTAGGTCCATCTATTCCGGCGACCCGCACACGCGGAGGCCAAGCCAGGTGCTCCCAGATGGAGACCCTGATTACCCATATCCCTCAATGTGATTTTAAATGCATTTTTCTGTTTTAAATGGTGTTTTCAACTTAAGTTAGGCGCCAGTAGGATGCTTACTGGTGCCGAACTTAAGGCACCATTTATAGCAGCCATGCACAATTCCGGTCCTTGAGGGCTGAATCCAGTCGGATTTTCGGGATTTCCCCAATGAATTTGCATGATATCTATTTGCCTGCACTGCTTCCATTGTATGCATATTGATCTCATGTATTTTCATTGGGGAAATCCTGAAAACCTGGCCTGGTGAGGGCCGAAGTTGTGCAGGCCTGATTTCTAGAATCCAGTCCTAAGTTCCAAACAGTCTATAGGTGCACAAAGGGCTGCTCGACATTTAGCGCATGCTAATAGTTAACACACCTTACTAAAAGAATCCTTCAGTAAGGAAAGCTTAAACATCCTTTCTACATTGATCACAGCTCAAAGCAAACAAATACAGAGTTTACAAGTAGAAAAAAAAATTAAAGTTCTTTTGTACAGGCTGCACTTGGATTTTGAAATAATACAAAAGAAATGCATGGTCCTATACTTTAATTTCAAAGAGACCATTCCCCTAATGAACGAAAAAGTTTAAAATAGGCGATTATTATTTAGGAAATCTTTGCAATTATTTTCGATAGTCTCAGTCTCAGTTGCCGTCATTAGTAGGGCAAACTGACAACTTATCAATGGCATATTTATGCTAGCATTGGCATTCCCTGGCAGCCAAGATGTAGGGAAAACATTTTTGAGTGACAACATGTATAGAACACACTTGGTTGCCATCTGGTTATTTACATCAGACGTTGCATAAATTATAGTTCAACCAAAGGAAAAAAACCACTGTTGTCTTTTGCTCTTAACAGGAAATGCTTGGGTGTCAATTGCTCTTTCAGGTAGTTTTATTATCAGAAACATAATTTTCATTTGTACGTCATGCCTGTTATTTTTTTCTCCTCCTTGCCTTTTGATCCAAGCCAGAATAATGCAGGTAACTGATATTACTTGTTATTAAAAAATCTTCTCAGGAAGTTTCCCCTTCTCTTGATTCCCTGACTTTATATTTTAGTTCTATAATAAGTAACCCCACTCCCCCCTTTTACAAAACCACAGAAGTGGTTTATAGTGCAGGCCAGCATGCTGAATACTGTGCACTGCTCCCAATGGGTGTTTGTCCTTCTCCACTGGAAATGCGGTTCCTCTCACCCACCTCCATCCTCCAACAGATCTCTCCTCTGTTTTACTCTCGGGGGGGGGGGGGGGGAGGGGAGGCTGGTTATTCTTTCCCTCCCCTGGAACTCCTCCCTTAACCACTGCTCTTTCACGAGAGATCTCTTTTAACACAACATCCCCTGCTTATTGTACCCCTCTCTCCATGGATCCTGATGGGGGGTTGGGCAAAATGGAAACCCATTTTATTCCAAAACTCCTCCTCCCTTCAATGACATCCACCTATCAATCATCACAGCATTATTACAATATTATTGTCATCCCTCTCACATTAATGTTCCATACTGTATATCACATATATCCTTTCCCTCAACTAGACACGGAAAACAAGTTTTTGGAGAGGTAAGAATTAGGTCAGTAATTCCGGTTCATAGACAATGGCGCGAAAGACAAAAGCGCGCGCCGACAATTGAGCGCAGCGCGCGCCGCCGCACCGCTCTAAATTACAGTTTTTAGGGGCTCCGACGGGGGTTTTTGTTGGGGAACCCCCCCAGTTTACTTAATAGACATCGCGCCAGCATTATGGGGGGTTTGGGGGGGTTGTAACCCTCCACATTTTACTGTAAACTGAACTTTTTCCCTAAAAACAGGGAAAAAGTGAAGTTTTCAGTAAAATGTGGGGGGTTAGAACCCCCCACACCCCCCACAACGCCCCCACAATGCGGCACAATGTCTATTAAGTAAAGTGGGAGGTTCCCCCCCACGCCCCCCGTCAGAGTGCTAAAAACAGTAATTTAGAGCGGCGCGGTGGCACGCACTGCACTCAATTGTCTGGGCGCACCTTTGTCCCGGCGCGCTTTTGACCTGACACCGTAATTCCCAACCCAGTTCTTGAAGATCCCAAACAAATCTGGTTTCCAGAATAACTTCAATAAATAGGCTGAAAAAACCCCAAAACATTTGAAGCCTTAAAGGGCCAGAGCTGGGACCAGGGATCTCCTTGTTTACTAAGTAGGAGGGTAAGGCAAAATATATTTAATGGTTTTAAGAGAAGTAACTGTGAGCAACTGACATATCACTTTCCCACATAGTCCCCATGCAGGTTGAAGCATTTGTTGTATTAATTCAACTAGCTTCTGCATTCCTGCAGAGAAGTTTTTCAACTACTCCCAAAGTCAGGTAAGCACCGTTTCCTTTACTTCATCATGCTTTGTCTATTGTTCTCTGGGTCACAGTGATACACCCATGTCTCATCGCTGGTGACAATTCTCTCCAGAATACTCGGATCATCTTCATACTTTCTCAGGAACTTAGTCGCAACCTCCGTATGCTGTTTCTTGTGCAGATCAGTAAGGGGATCCCATTGTGCGCAGACTTTCCTGTATCCCCAAATCATCATGCATTATGGCAAATGCAGAGCCATAGCTAATATCCAGATTTTCACCCAATTGAAACATCGTTATCCATTGGTCTTCTCTAATCAAGTCATCCAAGTTGTCAATGAGTTATTGTGTGCACAATGTAGATGGGAGATCAGAACAAACCTTTGTCAGTTACATCTGTTCTTCCCATTTTAAACCTTTTTACCCACTCATAAACCTTTAATTGATTCATGGTGCTATTTCCATAATGAGTCAACATCCGATGGTGAATTTCCACAGGTTTCACTCCCTCTGCCCAAAGAAAGCGCACTACTGCATGTTGATCTTCGATGGTACAGTCTTGCAATGGAGCATCCACGTTTCTGACCTCTTGGCTGCCGCATGACTAAAGACTGAGCACTGCACTGTGCGTGGCCGAACTATCAAACAGGCAATGTATGAGTACATACTGTATATGTTCCAGTTATTGCGTAATTTAACAATCGCCTTTAATTTTTGTTCTCTCTGAAGCCAGGAAATGGAGGTAGGAGGGGTAGGAAGACCTAGTTAATCAAGTCCTGAGTTAAAAATTAAGAAAGCAGTCCTTAAACTAACAGAAGTCTTAAGGCACAGGGGAAGAAAGTTGAGTTAATAGAATCATGAAACAGAAGGCAGGATAAATGTAGTTAAGCATTGACAAAAACTTTTGAAATATGACAGTAAATAAATGATTCAGTAATTACAAGATTAGTTGATAATGTTCATAGTAAAATATATAGTATTTCTAACATAAGAAAATCAACCTCAATCTATATCGTTCTTAAGTGTGTTGGGGGGGGGGAGTTATCAAGTTCCATTAGGGCTTTATGTTGCATTCTTTGCCCCCTAGCATGACCTAAAAGACAAGTGATCTAGTGGTAGAGCTGTTGCCCTAGTACTTTGAGGTTGTGGGATCAAATCTCAGCACTGTTCCTGGTGTCCCTGGGGAAGTCACTTAATCTTCCATTGCCCTGGGTACAAAATAAGTACCTGCATTTATGTAAACTGCTTTGAATGTATAGCCACAAAAAGGCAGTATGGAAGTCCCTTTCCCCCCTTTTCTTAATTGACTGTGGTGATATTTAAATAGCCTCAGACTACATAGTAATGAGATTCAAAACAAGCAAATGCATGTAAAGCAGTTCATTGCTATGCAAATACCATAATGCAAATTGCAGAAATCATTGTAAAATAACCACAAAGTCATGACCTGAGTCAACCAGGTCTGATGTGAAAGGGGCCACAAGGCTTCTTGAACCTTTTCTCCCCTGATTCCAGCTGCCCCACAAATTCAAGTTCCCCCATTGAGCCCTCCCAAGGGTCGAAGACCCTGAAGCTCCCCTCTATTTCCCCTCCTCAGGGCCTTTACCTGTTGGTCTAGTAGTTGCCAGACAAGAGTAATTTCCCTTTATTCCTGCTTGACCAGTCTTTCCCTCAAAATGCACTATACAGCTATTACTTATAAGGAACATGACCCCCTAGTAATAGCTATGCAAGACTAACATTAGGGGGTGTCATTTTGAGGAAGGTGCCATCAGGGCAGGAGTGACTGGAGATTATTCCTGCCCGATGACCACTGGATCATCAGGGACTAACATGGTATGTACTTAACCATGGTGGAGCTCCTTGGGAGGTAGGAGAGGTTGATTTGATGGGATACTGAGAAATAATCAGGGGGATACAAGGAGTGATTGGAGGGTGCCCTTCAAGCTCGCAAGCACATTATTCATTTACCTTAGGAGTCAATCAAAGTGCAATAAAATCTCATCTTTTACCACACCTTGATAACTTGTATCAAATGTATTCCTTTTATACTCTAATTCAGGAGTAGGCAATTCCGGTCCTCGAGAGCTGGAGCCAGGTCAGGGTTTTCAGGATATCCACAATAAATATGCATGAGATAGATTTGCATTTCAAGGAGGCAGTGCATGGGAGGGTAAGCGAGGGAATCAAAGGGAACGAGTGTGAGCAACAGAACTGTCACAATACCAGGAAAGAAAGGGTCCGAGATAAAGATGGGCCTGTACTATCATCCACCTGGGCAAACCGAAGCTATTGATGAAGAAATGGAAGCCGAGATGAAGCGAAAATGCAAAAGCGGTAACATGATTATTATGGGAGACTTCATCTATCCCGGGATAGATTGGAGTCTTGGAAGCTCAAAAGGCACCAGAGAGATCGGATTCCTGGAGGCTATTCAGGATTGCTTCATGGATCAACTTATTAGAGAACCGCCGAGAGGGAATGCCACTCTGGACCTAATCCTAAATGGGCTAGACAGGGATCTCAAATTCCCTCCTTGAGGGCCGCAATCCAGTCGGGTTTTCAGGATTTCCCCAATGAATATGCATTGAAAGCAGTGCATGCACATAGATCTCATGCATATTTATTGGGGAAATCCTGAAAACCCGACTGGATTGTGGCCCTCAAGGAGGGACTTTGAGACCCCTGGGCTAGGGGGACCTGCGAAGGAAGTGGAAGTAGCAGGACCGTTGGGAAACAGCGATCACAACATGATAATGTTCAAAGTTGAAGTAGGAATGCCGAAGGGAAAAAGAACCATAGCGAAAACTTTTAATTTCAAGAAAGGAGACTACAAAGCGATGAGAGTAATGGTAAGGAAGAAAATTAGGAACACCTCAAAGAAATGGCAGTCTGAAGAACAAGCCTGGTCTATATTCAAGGACACGGTGATCGAGGCGCAAAACCTGCATATCCCAAGATTCAGAAAAGGGTGCAAAAAGAATTGAACAAAAGACCCAGCATGGATAACCATAGAAGTGAAGAAAGTGATAGGTGTTAAGAAGAATTCATTCAGGAAATGGAAAAAAGGCAAAACTGAGGAGAACTGGAAAGAGCTAATCCGGCGCGTGTGTTAAAAACACTAGTGCACCTAAAAGGAGCCCTCAGAGTAACAACATTTTAAGGTACATCAGAAGCAGGAAGCTCATGTACTTTTGTCATTGTAAAGCAGCCAACCAAACCAAATGCATCAAGGCATTTAAAATGAAACACTTGTTTTGAGGGTTCCTTTAAGGTTTGGCTTGTTTTTGCCTCTGCTTTTTTTTAACATTCACAGAAATGATGATTTTTTTTACTTAAGGACCAAGTGGTAGACTGCATTTCTAATTTGGATTTAATAAAGTTTTATGTCCTCTGCCTCTTCTCCCTTTTTTGTCTGTGTTCTTATTCTCTAGGTGCCTCTGCTTTTGCTATTTACTAGTGCCTGGTTAATATCATTGCAAGTCTTGCCACTAATGCAGACTGTATGTCAAAACATGTCAGGCTGTTAATAATATGTTAAAGATCTCTTGTAATCTGTTGGCTGCTAAGCATGCCTTTGGTACTTCTGTTTTGAGTAAACTAATTTTTAATAAATATTCAGTAGACAATACCATTATCATTTGTTATGCTGCTCTTTGACTCAGGATAAAAGGTTAGTGATTTTCATATTGTGTTTTGTTTAGGTACTGTTTTAAATAAAGTGTCATGGATTTGATGTTCTGCCTTTCTGTGGTACAACCAAAGTGGTTTGCATTTACTATAAGCAGGTACTTTCTACAAACCTAGTGGGCTCATAATCTAAGTTTTTGTATCTGGGACAATTGAGGGTTAAGTGACTTGCCCAAGGTCATGAACCAAGGGTAATTGAATAGTTCCTCAAGTATGTAGCCCACTGTGCTAACCATTTGGCTAGACCTGTAAAGTTATAACCCACCTTGGTTTAGGCAGGATATAAATACTCAATTAAATAAATAAATATTGTTTGATTAGTACATTTTCTTCTTAGTAATAGTTTTATACAGGATATATCAGAATAACTATTGATTATGGGGGCTTTTTATTAAGGTACGCTAACCGAATTAGCACACGCTAAATGCTAAGATGCCCATAGGAATATAATGGATGTCTTAGCATTTTCCGCGCACTAATCTTTAGCATGTGCTAAATCAGTTAGCGCACCTTAATAAAAGGACCTCTATATTCCTTAATTGTACTGAAGCAGTTCTGCATGCTACCTGTTGGGGTAGCAGCTATGTATTACTTACATGCATCCACTTCTTTGAAATATTATATTTTTTCATGTTAATATGCAAATCCTTTAAGTTAATACTTAAATGTGGCTATTGATGAAAAATGTCCAAGTTTATTTAAAATTTGAAATACCGCTTAAATTATCTAAGCGGTGTACAATGAAAAAAAAAATATATATATATATATATATTTTTTTTTTTTTTGTAAATCTTTATTCATTTTCAGAACTTATACAAAGTGCAAACAAATATACAATCAGATAAAACATATAACAGCACTTATCTTCGAACAAATATTAAACAAAGTACTTTACTCCCCCACCCTCCCTCCCACCCTTTCTGAATGTGGGTAGAAATCATCTGGAAAAAATGTATAAAATTTTAAAATTTCCAGGGTATCACAAATTAGGAAATAGACAAAAGCAGAATGTATAGACATATGTGGAGAGGGGGTGAAATACAATCTGTGATAGGATAAAAACATAAAATGATAAGTACAATAGGAGGGATGTGCTCCTCCTTCGACGTTATTCTATTAAAGGTCTAGGTGTCACATCAATAAAAAGATCAAACCCATATGCAGTAATAATGTGTGTAATACTCCAACTATTTTAGCTTTTCTAATGGATCCTCAGATGACTGGTGTAAGAAATGAAACACTGGGGTTTTTCTGCTTCGGCAGCCTGACTCTTCACAGGTTCCAAAACTTTCATATTTAATTTCATATTTTAATAATTTGTGTGTTTCTTGAAATAATTAAAAATGCACTTATCTGCTGGCTTATAACATTACAAGAGTGTTTCATTTCTTACACCAGCCGTCTGGGGATCCATTAAAAAAAGCTTAAAAAGTTAAAAGTATTACACATATTACTACTGGGTTTAATCCTTTAAGTTAGACAGATATAGGGGGATGTTTGCTAGCATGTAAGATTTTTGCACTTACAGTACCTTAAGTGCAAAACTTAAGGTGCACTGATTGCAAAGTCTTCGTACAAAATGCAGAGGGCATGGCAAGTATCTGCCCTGAAGTTACCAGGGCAGGCAATTACAGCCTAAATTTGCATGACATGCATCAGCAGATGGAACTGGTGTTAGCTATCAACAGATGTGATGTGAATCCCAGCACTAACAATTAAATGTCAGTAACTTGCCCCTAATCAGCAAACCAACCCTAAAACCAACAAGCTCCCCCTCCCCACCACCACCACCCTTGACCCCCTTTGCATTTACCAAATTTCCTGATAGTTTAGTATATGGAACAGTCGCTCTCTGTTTCTGCTCCATTGCCACTTGGGTTAAAAAAAATGGCAGTTTTGACTCTTAGCACTAATCTCATGGCAGTACTGCTATGGACCAATCTGCAAAATAAGGACAATTGCTTGTTATTTTTCCACTAGAACCCTTTGAAACTACCAGGTTGGCAATGGGGCACCGTGGCAGCAATGGGGCAGGAGCAGAGGAGGAGCACACATTCCCCATGTTATGCTTTTTGTTATATTTCAAAATTATAAATAATTTTAAAAAATGAGCGATCCATATTTAAGAACTGGGCAAAAGAGTCACAAGAAAGTCTTTTGAAAACTGTAGGGCAAAATGATTTTTTATTTAGCAAAATTTTACTATTGACATAGAAATATGACATTATTTTTAAAATGCTCACCACAAAATATTGTGCAAAATAAATTCTGGTTGCACATATGGCAGAGTTTTGTATGAATTTTATTGAGGCTTTTAAGATCTCTGTAAATGATTCTTTGTAGTTAAGACTCAGAGGAAACTGGTTCAGAGCTCTTTGTAGAATATTTCTGCCATCTGGAAGAACATATGAAAGAACCTTTGACAGGGTGGCAGAAATGTCAGGCACCTTAACCCTTCATTTGTGGTTGACTGGTATTTAATAACCTTCATTTAGATCTGCCATTACCCACTCAACTTCCATCCATGTTGATGTCCTTCCATCAAGTCTTTCTTCTTATCCAGTCCTATTTTTTTTCCTTTATATCCAAATATGTTAATATGAACTAAAACTGTTACTCTTTAATATAATTTAGCAGGCACACATTTATTGAAACTGAAACTGTTATTCATATTTAAAAGTAAATATCTAAATAAAAACAAACACTTATGTAAGTCCTCTTTGATTTATTTTGGCATGGATCATATTTCCTATAATTGTTTTTGTAATTTGACAAAATTGTTTTCCAAATTGTTAAATGACCCCTTTCGTTTTGCCTCGGCTTGACTCTCCTCTCTGGTTACATGTTCCCTACCCTGTTTTATTTCTGCTATAGTTCCTCTGGAGGATGATTTTGGTGTATTGTTGCAAGAAGATTTCTGCATAGACCTCTATAGGGAATATTTGGGGTTTCTTTTACTAAGGTGCGCTAGCGTGATTAGCATATGCAAGCCCCGTGCTAAACAAAAAATACTAACGCAAGCTCTATGGAGGTGTTAGCGTCTAGCGTGCAGCATTGTAGTGTGCGCTCAAACTGCTAGTGCACCTTAGTAAAAGGAGCCCCCTTAGTAAACTGTGCTAAGCACTTAGCATGGGATTTAGCATATGGTAATTAGGATGGACCTGTGCTATCACTATCACTATATCAATATCAATGTCAGTATCAATGTAGCACTTATTAATCCGCTGTATCATTCTTTTAGGGTCCAATGTGGTCTACAAAATTAAAACAAACAAAAATCATAATCCATAATTTACAAAACACCATCACTAGAATTATGACAAGTCAAAATAACCTCATCAAAGTTTATCAAACAGAAAGTCTTCAGTTTCTTGCAAAATGACATATAATTTGACTCCAGTCTAGTAAACGAAGGCAGTAAATTCCAAAAGGAAATCACAAAGGAAGAAAATATTGTTTTAAAGATTCTCATGGAACAAACCCCACTAGAGGCAGGCGGATAATGTAACAGTTGGTTTTTCATTTGAGATGAATGCCTAATTCTGAGGTAAGCCCATGAAAAGTTTGGAACACTAAACAGGGTGATTTAAAAAGGATCCATTCTCGTATTGGGAGCCAATGCAATTTAGTTAGAAAAGGTATTGCCAATGCAATTTAGTTAGAAATACTATCAAATTTTTAAATATTGTAGATTAGCTGAGCTGAGGTATTCTGGATAAGATGTCCCTATCCTCCTCGGTATCCCTTTCCTAGTATTTCACCTCTGTGTCATTATATACTCTATCCAGCATTGCCCTTCTTTAGGGTACTGGCCTTTGACCTAAGGGCCACCGCTGGAGTGGACTTCTGGGCACGATGGACCACTGGTCTGATCCAGCAGCAGCAATTCTTATGTTCTTATCCCTATGCCCATGCTCTCTCCATGGCCAGCATCTCTTCTTTGTGTACCTTTTCTTTCCCTCTATCTTCCCTTCCACCCATACCCCCCACTTTGGTGCTACCTATCCTTTCTTGCTCCTCCCTGAGTCCAGTGTCTCTTCCCCTCTCTTTCCCTTGATCCAGGCTCTCTCTCTAATCCAGCAACTCTCTCATTTTCTTCCCTTCCCCATAATTTGAGGTTGAGGGGTAGTAGGAAATTCTTCTTTACGGAGAGGGCGGTTAATGCGTGCTACCGAGGGAGGTGGTAGAGAAGAAAACGGTGACAGAGTTCAAACACGCATGGGATGAACACAGAGAATCTCTAATCAGAAAATAATGGGTGTACAATGAAGGAACTAAAGCCAGTATGGGGCAGGCTTGCACAGTCCGTGTCCTGTATATGGGCATTCAGTTGAGGATTGGCTGGGGAGGGCTTTAATGGCTGGGATGGTTAAGATGGGCTGGAGTAAGCTTTGACGGAGGCTCCAGTAGATAGAACCTAAGCACACTACCGGGAAGGGCTCTGGGTTTCTGGCCCAGAAATATCTACAAATAGCCTCCCTCCTCCTGAATCCCATCCTCGGCATCTACCAGGGGTTTAACTGGTAGATAGAGGGGTGAATGGAACAGATACATTCCCTATTGCTTTTGATCCTGTGCACCCAGGTTCAAAAATAACAGCTAAAGCCCCCTAGTGGTAGCCTTACAATACTAGCACTAAAGGATTAAGCTGCCTACAGGAATTCCTTGTAGGCAATGACACCTTTGATCAGAAAAACATAACAATTCTTAACGGATACATTCGTTTTTCCAACCACAGAGGTCCTAACCCCCTTCACACACGCACGCAAAAACATGTGATGTTCTCTGAAAAAGTAACAGATGTGATCTGAGAAGCTCATATAAAATATCATTAGATTATTATTACATTCCTCCTGTTAAAAAAAATATCACAAGTTGCAAGCAAGTCAGGTTTTGAAACACAAGTCCATATCTATGTAGTTCAAAAATCCATTGCATGATAAGCTTGTTGACAGTCTGAGAGGTAAAAAATAAATTTGCCTTGTTAGAGACTTTTACCTTGGTTAGGTATAGTATTAAACTGTCGTCGTCTGACTGAGTCTATATAGCTCTCATTTCGCATGGAACTATTTTGCTCATTAACTTTTACTGCTATCACTTGCCTGCTGTGTTTCATCTATTTTTTTTTTTTTCATACAGTCTGATAAGAAAATGGATTACACTGGTGGTGTGGTTCATAATGTTTTTGCTAATGTTACCGTGTGACTCTGATTCCAATGTGTACTTGTAATTTTAACAGTTTCCAATTTATTTTCTCAAGGCAAAGAATTTGCAGCTTTAGAAAAAAATCAAACTCATTAGAAGGAGAGCAAATAATAATAATTTAAATGCAAATTCCCCCCCCCCCTTTTTTTTTTTTTTATCCAGCTGCGCTAGGAGTACACGCTCCGATGCTCATAGGCATTCTATGAGTGTTGGAGCATTTGCCATGCCAGCTGTTGTTAAAAAAAAGCTTGATTTAAGGGGCCCTCAGTCAACTAGTCAGCCATAGAAATATTCAGCTATCTGTGCACTAGAGTATTTTATTTTTATTAAAAAAATTTTAACCATCAGTATCCAACCATTCTGGGTGGGTTACAGCTTTCATGTGGATGATCTATGATGGAGTCCTGAGAGCTTCCACAGCCTCTTTTCACGAGCATGAGCTGGGCCAAGACAATGGTTCCTAACCCTGTCCTGAAAGACCAGTCAGGTTTTTGGCATAGCCCTAACGAATATGCATGAGTGATATTCGCATATAGTGGAGATGACATGCATGCAGATATGCCCCATACATGTTCATTAAAGCTATCCTGTAAACCTGACTGACTGATGGTCCTCCAGGACAGGGCTGGGAATCACTGGACCAAGTCTCTCGAGACTACGACAGGAACTCCCCACAGCCATTTCCTATTGGCGATCTACACAGAGCAGGAGTGTAGGAAGATCGCTCCTGCCCCGAAAGCCCGCTAGACCACCAGATAAGGCCGGGACGCCGGGAGGAAGGCTAAACTGTGTGGGGGGGGTGTTTCTTTTTTTCCCCCTCCCCCAAAAATTGCGAATATGTGAAACCGCGAATGGGGAGGGGAGAAGTGTAAATGCTTTGATACTCATAAGAATTTTATGAGCGGCAGAGCATTTAGCACTGGGCCATAGTAGAAACCTCTGCCGTGGTGGCTTAGTAAAGGGGGTGGGGTATAGATCCCACAAAGTCATCCCCATGACTTCCTTAGACATGTGGCTCTGTCTACTGATATGGTGATTTTATTACAGGATACCTATATGAGACATTCAAAAAGGTGCCTAAAGGCAATATAGGAGTCTTTTATAAAATAAGCCCACAGAACCAGCCCCAAAAACATGCAAATACCCATACACAAATTTACATTTGCTGTGAAAAGATGTAAGTGTGTGTATATCTATCTATATGCCTATACATCACAACTGTGACTCTACTTGAAAATACCTGCATGATCACTTTAAAGAAGTCTCATGCTTTCTGTGCACCTATTTTTGGAGGTAATTTTGAAACGGATTTGTGTAAAGGCATTTTTACATATTTCAATTACCATAAGTGCTACAAGCACAAAAGTATGCACAATGACAAAAAAAAAGCATATACATCTATGTGAGGCACATACTGGGCTAGAGTAAAGGTGGAAAATGGGTAAAGCCATAATTTAAACACATACCGCCTGATATTCAGCACTATATACATGTAACTGGCCAGGAACAGCTACTGGCCGGTTAAAGGCTAACTGCTAATATTCAGTGGGAGATTGAAGGCTATCTTCACTCAATATTAGTGGTAAGTGGCTATATTGCATGATAGCTACTGATTTTAAGCATTGACATGCCAAGTGTAGTAACTTAGGCCTGGATGCACTAAAGATACCGACTTGATCACTGTTGGCCGATTCTCTGGCCAATTCTCCAGGAGCAATCAATGTGCTATCAAGTTTGCATGCAAATGATTTGCATGAAGGTGCAAATTATTTGCATGCAAACCCGACAGAATCGCTCAGTGAGTGATTGACACACGCAGAGCCCTAACAGCAGTGACAGGGGAAGCAGCCTCCTGTCACTGCTGTTAGGGCTTCTTTTTTTTTTAATGGCACAGATGTGTACGTGCTACACACGCACAAACTGCCCCATTAAAGTAAAAAGTACCCCCCCCCCCATGCTGATGGGCGTCCGCAATGACCCCCCTCCCCATGGCAGCAAAAATGGTAGCAGGGATGCCTATTCTCTCCTGCCTGGCCAAATACCCCCACGCCATGCTCCCACCCAGCCATGACCCCCTTGCACACCATCGACTCCCCCAAAATAGGCAAGAGGGATGCCCATTCCCTCCTGCCACACAGAACACCTTCAGGCCATGCACCCCCGAGTCACTGCCCCCCGACCAAAAAAAATGGCTGGAGGGTTGCTCACTCCCTCCTGTCACCTGACACTCCCACCCCACCCCCTGAACCTCCTCCATACCATTTTTAAAAGTTGGAAGAAGGAAGTCCGCTCCGAGGCTCCTGCTTCATACCTACCAGTCCTAAGTGATGGGCCTTCTCCTCCCCAATGCATCATGGGATAAACTACACTATCGATCCAGAAATTAAAATTTTGGGTGTTTACCTGGATAACAATTTAGCTATGAAACCATTAACAAATGCTTTGGTTAAAAAATCTTTCTTCACTCTTTGCAAGTTATGTACGATTAAGTCTTTTTTTAGTCTCATTGCATTTAGAATACTGGTCCAATCTCTGGTACTTAGTGTACTGGACTACTGTAATTCAGTTCATCTGGCAAGTCTTCAGTCAAATTTGTATAGATTGCATAAAATCCAGAATGCAGCTGTGTGTCTAATTTTTGATTTAAAAAAATTGGATCATGTTACTCCATACTACAGACAACTCCAATGGTTGCCTTTTGAGGCCAGGGTTTGGTTTAAATTTGGGACGCTCTGTTATAAAGCTGTATATGGTCAGGCACCTGGTTATTTACTAGAGCAATTTACATTTATAAGGTGGTTCGTCCATTAAGGATAACTTCATTGTTTGTTACTTATCTTGTAATGTGTCTTCATGGTGAAGTCATTTTTCAATGCGACCAGCCCGTGCTGTGCATAGAATTTCCCAACTAAACTGCCGTGATGTGTATTGAGCCGGCCCCCCCGACTCAAGTTTCATGATGATAGCTTCCTCAGGAGGGGACGCTTCATTTCCTGGCCCGTAGTTCCTGCCTGCTTTCCATTTATATGCATATAACATATATTTACAATAGCAATCTAGTTTGAGTAGTTTTAAGAAAATGTTGAAGAAATACCTCTTATGTAAGATGAAATATGGGACTTGATTTATAGTTTTTTTTGATGTGAGGTGCTGATAGCCTCTGTAATTTTAGGAGGATTTACATTATTACTATTAAGTTATATTGATGTTTGATTTGAGAAGGCTTTATAAGAGCTGCAGGAAACCTAAGTTACACAGCAGAAAATGTAACTATTTTTCAGTTGTATTATTTCTTATCGAGAAAAGAACTGCAAACTACCAACAACTTGGCATCAGAAAGTCATAAAAATTAATGAGAGATTTATTTTACAGCTCTCAAGAAAATCTTTTCATCATGGCCTTTTTCAAGTTAATGAAAGTCAACGTATTCCAGTCAGGCATTTCTATTTAATCACAATTCCCATTTCAGCCTATGAAACAGACTAATTTTGAGCTTAACATTCTGGGGGTAATTTTACAACTGCTCAACCAAGGGAAAATTATGCACATACTTTACACTCTGTGGACTCTGCTAGATTTTCAAAGTGAAAGCACATACATAGTTTCACTTTGAAAATTAGACCAGAGAAAGAGCCAGCATACATTATTTGCTCCTTCTGTCTTGTGAGGATGCTAAGTTAAAATACACACACACTTCAAAATGCAACACACATATTGGTAGTTCCAAATCCCACTCTAACCCTCTCCCAAGTAATGTCTCTCTCAGGGCCAGTGTTAAGGGGTGGGAGGCAAAAAGCAGCTGCCCTGGGCTCTAGGGGGCCTCCACAAGCTGATCTTCCCCTTCTCCCCATCTCTGTCTGACACCTTCCTCACCTACCTTTTAAAATGCATTTTTGATTCGCAGGGATTCACTAGCATGGCAGTGATTCTTTGGTGCTGTCCCTCTGCCCCAGTCCACCCAGGCAGAATCAAGAAGTTGTGTCAGAAGGGGGTAGCTCAGCAATTGAAAATTAGCAGGACCTCATTTCAGAAAAATTATATTTGTAAGTGAAGGACTAGGCACACCTGAGTGCCTCTGGAGCATAACCACTTATTTGGTCAATAAATCTTCCATACTGTTAAGTAGTAGGGTACCAATCAAAAATATTAATATTTCAACCAAGTGATCCAATACCTAAGTATCCACTATTCTATTAAACCCATTGATATTAGATTAATATGGTACATCATGTTGCAAAACTATAAATGGCAACCACTGCAATATCTTCAAATATGGAGAAATGTGGAGAAATAGGGGGGAACCTGTCAATAATAGGGATGCAGTTCTTTTTGTCTATATTGAGGTAGTCCCAGATACAAGACATGACCATCACCCCGCTAATCCAAACACACAGAACAAGTCTAAACCATGATAGCAATTGTATCCAATGTGAACGCTGCTTAAACCCTATCCCTCCTTCTCACAGCCTGCTTTCCCTACCTTCATAAGCAGTTCTTGCTCCCCTTCACAAGCACAAAAATAGCAAATCTGGAAGAGACTAATCCTCCCCCCCCCCTTTTTTTTTTTTTTTTTTTACAAAGCCGCGCAAGTGGCTGTCATGCGGTAAAAGCCCTGAAGCCCTTTAAAGGCATATGGGCTTCGTAGCAGTTACCGCAGCAGACCACGCTATCGAGCTTTGTAAAAGGGGGGGGGGGGGGGTAAAGTAAGACAGAATATCTTCAAACACCTTCCACTTGTTAGAGAAGCCAGTGCAGCTACTGCTTCTTTTTCATTTAGACAATCCAAGAACGTAAAACCTTTGAAATCAAAACGATAAGGTATTTTGACACCTACCAGACAGGACTTAACAGAGATCTGGGCTTTCTTTCCCACTATAAAGATATTTAAAACTGCTCTGCCAGCTTTCTGTCTCCTGCTCACCCACCCACCCCTCCCTCTTCCTATCCCTGAAGAACTTTCATGTTTCCCTTATATATATATATATATATATATATATATACTGATATTTGTCAACATTTGCTTATTTTTGATCTGAAGAAGGGTTATCTTTGAAAGCTCATCATAAAATGCATTGAGTTAATCCAATAAAAAAAGGTATCACTTTATTCCCTTTATTTTTTTTTCTTTATACTACCCAAATTCTAAACTACTAATATTTAGACACTTCTTAGAAAATGGGCCAGGGAAACATTTATGCCAACCTAATTGATGCAAATTAGCAGCTTAACCATGAGTTGTATTACCTCATGCTAATGGCATTTATTAGTTAGCCTTCAGAGGACTCGTGTCTAAAAAAAAGAGTGAAAAAAAAAAAGACTTTTAGTTTTAATTATCTTTTTTTTTTTTTTGCCTTGGTGGTGCTACTTTGATAAATAAAAACAACAGAAAAGAGCAGAGCCCAGAGGCACAATGAGGATGGACTTCTGGCTGCAAGCCCAGTGGGGCCGATATTCAGACCACAGGAGACAGGCCGGCTAAGACCTGCAGTTTGGCGCTGACTGTGGATATTCAATGCTGAGCCATTTCCAGCGACCAGCATTGAATATCCAGATTTTTTTGGCAGCTAAAACATTTATTCAGAGCTGGCCGGTTATTTTTACTGTATAGCAGCCTGATTTGGCCTCTACACTTAGCCAATCAGCATTGAAAATTACTGGGTATTGTGTGATATAGCCAGTTAACTTTTAGCCACTCACTGGGAATATTCAGTGGAAATAACCTGTTATCTCACTCTGAATATTTGCATGTAACTGGTTAAGCAATATTTAACATGTCAACACTGTTTCTGGCCAGTTAAAGAGCATTGAATATTGGTTGGAGTGTATATGTCTTGAAGAAAAAATTTTTAATGAGCATTTTGTATTGATTGGAAATGACATACTACCAACAGTAAGAGTTCCTTTAGTTTTTACATTAGATGCTCGCAGTGGCATAGTAAGGGGGGTGGACCACCCTGGGTGCTGTGTCAGTGTGGGTGCTGGCACCTCTGCGCCCCACTCTGCTCCACCACACCATGCTCGCTCCATCCCTCCCCCCACCCTGTATCTCTGTAGCAGTGGCGTACCTAGGGTATGTGGCACCCGGGGCCCATCATTTTTTGACACCCCCCCCCCATGTAAAAAAATTTTTTTTTTTTTTTTTGCAATAACCATGAAATGGAATAAATGGTCAGAATAGAAACAGGCAGTGAAAATTTTCTTTTATTGAACCTCATATATGTAACCATTATTCCAAACATAACAAAACATAAATTATGTCTAAATTGTCATGACATTAGAAGTACATATGGAGTAGTTGCAGGCAGTGGTGTACTTAGGGTATGTGGCACCCAGGGCCCATCATTTTTTGACACCCCCCCATCTATATGAAAAATATGATTTTTAGTACCAATCTACATATCGCACCACAAGAGTGTACCTAGGAAAAGGCTGCATCTTAAACACTGCAGTGAGTACTAGAACACCAACACATACATTGTAAAACTAAACAAGCCAGATCCCGCACAGTCAATTGGTCCTGTAGTCAATGCCAACTGAAAACTATGTCTTTTTCATACACACAGAACAGAGATACACCCTCGCCCAAAATGGAATAATCACAAACTAAAAATAGAAATATGTAGACAAAAGTTAAACTGATCCGCCAAGAAACCAGACCCTGGATACAATGCAACACCACAAAAAACAGTAACACATGTCCTCTAATACAGTGCAAAATATAAAGACAGTAGATGTAAATTTGAAAAAACTGATACATAACAATCACCACTTTATAAATTAACAAATAAAAATAAAACAAATAATGAGATATAAAAAAATACAATTTTATTGGACTAATCCCCGTAAGCTCGGTCCCCATCCCCGCAAACCACCTGATTCCATCCACACAAGCCTTGAATTGTTTATATTAAAGTATAAAAAGAAACAATATTCTGTACAATTGTCAATTTATAAATCAGCGTCTTCTCCCCACTCTCTTCCCCATTTCCCTTCAGCATCCTCAGCCCACTCTCTCTCCACTTTCCTTAAGCGCACGCACATAAAAACAAGCAAGTAATTTTATATCATTTTCATTCTATTCATTCATAGAAATTAAAGTCTAGATAATGCCAGTCACATAACAAAACATGATTTTACAAAAATAATTCCCTGCAGTCAAGCCTGCAAGGATTATTAGATGTCTTTCAGCAGTTCCCCTCCCTCCCTCCCCCTTACCTTTGTGGCCAAGTCAAAATGATCTACCAACAATAAAATTTTAAAAACACAAAGCACGCTGTACGCAGAGAAAATGTTAATTATCATTTATATTCCGCGGGTTTTCAAAGAGGTCAAGGCAGATGACTTTATGCAATGTCACCTCAGTAACAACTATACAAAAATAGACAAATATTCCCCCTCCCTTTTTACTAAACTGCGATAGCGGTTTATAGCGTAGGGAGCTGCGCTGAATGCCCCACGCTGCTCTCGACGCTCATAGGCTCCCTGCGCTAAAAAACTCTATTGCGGTTTAGTAAAAGGGGGCCATAGTGCAAAATATAGACAGCAGATATAAATTTTCAAAACGGACACATTTTGATCACTAAGTTGAAAATAAAATCATTTTTCCTACTTTTTTGTCTGGTGATTTCATGAGTCTCTGGTCCTTCTTCTGATCCTTCTTCTTTCTCTCTCCCCCTGGCTCCCCTCTTTATTTCTGCCTTTCTTTCTCTCTCCTCCTGGCCCCCCTCTTTCTTTCTGCCTTTCTTTCTCTCCCCCTTGACCCCCCTCTTTATTTCTGCCTTTCTTTCTCTCCCCTTGGTCCCCCTCTTTCTTTCTGCCTTTCTTTCTCTCTCCCCCTGGCCCTCCTCTTTCTTTCTGCCTTTCTTTCTCTCCCCCTTGACCCCCTCTTTATTTCTGCCTTTCTTTCTCTCCCCTTGGTCCCCCTCTTTATTTCTGCCTTTCTTTCTCTCCCCTTGGTCCCCCTCTTTCTTTC
Organism: Geotrypetes seraphini; assembly: GCF_902459505.1. NCBI lineage: Eukaryota > Metazoa > Chordata > Amphibia > Gymnophiona > Dermophiidae > Geotrypetes > Geotrypetes seraphini. The sequence goes on along the minus strand of NC_047084.1, from coordinate 530,715,254 downwards.
TGCCTTTCTTTCTCTCTCCCCCTGGCCCCCCCTCTTTATTTTTTCCTTTCTTTCTCTCTCCCCCTAGCCTGCACAAAGCCATCGTGCCGATTTCTCCACTTCCACGATTCTTTTCCTACCCTCACCCCCAAGCCAGCAGCCGATTTCTCCCTGCTCCTTCCCCGATGTCCTGAACTTCATCGGGCAGCAGCAGCATTCACAATTCACTGCTGTTGCCCGCTTCAGGCCTTCCTCTCTGTCGGGTCCTGTCTTCATGAAAACTGGAAGTAGGCAGGACCCGGCAGAGAACAAGGCCTGAAGCCGGCAACAGCAGCGAATTGTAAACGCTGCTGCTGCCCGAAGAAGGTAATGGAGCACCGAGGCAGTCCGCTTCTCCCCCCTCCCAGCCGAACCCCCGCTGACCCTCCTATCTCCCCCCCCCCGTGAACCTTTCCGACCTTCCCAGCGAGAGCAGCAAACCTCCTTCGCGGCTTTCTCCTCCCTCTGCCGCGTTACTGATGACGTCATCAGTGATGCGGCAGAGGGAGGATAAAGCCGACGCTACTGGAGGGAGGTTTGCTGCTTTCGCTGGGAGGGTCAGAAAGGTTCACTTGGGGGGGGGAGAGAGATAGAATGGTCAGCGGGGTTTCGGCTGGGAGGGGGGAGAAGCGGTCTGCCTTGGTGCTCCAAGGCCTGGCGCCATTACCTTTTTCGATAATGGCGCCGATGCTGCTTTCGCTGGGAGGGTAGGAGCGCGATAGGGACCGGGCCAGCTGTGCACCCCCCCCTAAGGCGGCACCCGGGATGGACCTCCCCCTCGCCCCCCTTGGTACGCTACTGCCCTGGGGAAACAGCCTGCAACAAGATCGCGCGATGCCAGAGATCTTTGCCTGCTTCGGCTGTTTCCTCCGCCGCGGCCCCGCCCCTCCTCTGACATCAGAGGAGGGGCAGGACCGTGGCGGAGGAAACAGTCGAAGCAGGCAAAGATCTCTGGCATCGCGATCTTGCTGCAGGCTGTTTCCAGACGCGACACCCGGCGCAGGGGGGGGTAACTGGACCGGACCGGGAGCACCCCCTCAGGGCTTGGTACCCGGGGCGGACCGCCCCCCCCGCCCCCCCCCTTGGTACGCCACTGCTCTGTAGATCTTTGCTAGCACAAGCAACTTCTCTTGCCTGTTGCTCACACCAGCTTGGTTCTCCTCTAAATCACTTCCAGGTCATGGGGGTCAGGAAGTGACATCAGAGGGAAATCCAACGCTGGCACAAGGAGCATGCTGGCACTCTTGCTGGTGAAGATTTAGAGGTTCAGTGGGAAGGGAGAACGCAAGTGTGGAATGGGGATGGGAAGGAGTGGAAGGGGGTATGGAAGGAGCAGGGCTGTGGAGAAGAGGGCACGGGGGGGTGCTAAGCTAGCATTCAGCAAAGGATGCTCTGAGTAGAGTGCTCTTTGCAGAAACACTAGTTTAGTGTGGATCTTCCCAGTGCTCAACTTTGGGTGGCATCTACTGAATACCTCGCTTGGAGTCTTCATTTCACTGTTTATGCCCTTTGCCCTTCTTTTTTTGCACCAAAGGTTTTCATGCCACTTTTGATGTTTTGGGAGTGTTATTTCCACTGAAGCAGATGCATGCCAGAAAGTTACCATGATATTCTATACATCTAGTTCTAATTTTTACCCTGTTTGAAGGTTTTCATAAAGGCCACGGTTACACAGTTGTCATAATAGACTTTTTTATTGGTTAGAGTTGGTCTAAACCTCTTTTTGGCTGGCACTGTCTGCATTAGACCTCAGTTGAGAAGCATAATAGAGAACTACAGCTGGTACCATGAAGTAGAGCTACAGGAATCCAATCTGGCAGTTCCAGTAGAGATCAATTTATTACCAGAGACATAAAAAGACACACAATATCTTTTTCCACAGGCATCTCAATGAAAACAATTCATCAGAAGCAATTTACAAGTTCATATGAAAAATAAAATAGAAGGGGTTCCCTTAGAGGCATTTCAATAAGCCTAGACAAGGTCTTCGCAGAAGGCCTGAAAGACACACTTAGCTCCCCAACCAAAAGCTATGAAAGGATTTTGACAGAAACCAGGCTAATATGCTCAGTATTCCAATGTTTATTCCACAAAACATTACAAGGGAAAGCTAAGGTTTAACCTCAGACATTTTGGTTTGCAACATAATACAGAATGAATATACAGTGGTGCCTCGCATAACGGACGCCTCGCACAGCGAACGCTGCGCACAACGAACTTTATGTCTTGATTCGTACAACGAACTTCGTTTCACACAACGAAGTCGCCCGAGCTGCATCCTTCCGCGCAGGCACTGCGCTTAACTGCCCTCTCTCCGCCTGGCTCCCTCTTGCCCCCCCCCGACTCCCCGACACGATCGGGGCAAGAGGGAGCCCAAGCCCTCTTGCCCCCCCGACTCCCCGACACGATCGGGGCAAGAGGGAGCCCAAGCCCTCTTGCCCCCCCGACTCCCCGACACGATCGGGGCAAGAGGGAGCTCAAGCCCTCTTGCCCCCCCGACTCCCCGACACGATCGGGGCAAGAGGGAGCCCAAGCCCTCTTGCCCCCCCGACTCCCCGACACGATCGGGGCAAGAGGGAGCTCAAGCCCTCTTGCCCCCCCGACTCCCCGACACGATCGGGGCAAGAGGGAGCCCAAGCCCTCTTGCCCCCCCGACTCCCCGACACGATCGGGCCAGGAGGGAGCCCAAGTCCTCCTGGCCACGGCGACCCCCTAACCCCACCCTGCACTACATTACGGGCAGGAGGGATCCCAGGCCCTCCTGCCCTCGACGCAAACCCCCCCTCCCCCCAACGACCGCCCCCCCCAAGAACCTCCGACCGCCCCCCAGCCGACCCGCGACCCCCCTGGCCGACCCCCACGACACCCCCAACCCCCTTCCCCGTACCTTTCTGTAGTTGGCCGGACAGACGGGAGCCAAACCCGCCTGTCCGGCAGGCAGCCAACGACGGAATGAGGCCGGATTGGCCCATCCGTCCCAAAGCTCCGCCTACTGGTGGGGCCTAAGGCGCCTGGGCCAATCAGAATAGGCCCGGGAGCCTTAGGTCCCTCCTGGGGGCGGGGCCTGAGGCACATGGGCCCAACCCGACCATGTGCCTCAGGCCCTGCCCCCAGGAGGGACCTAAGGCTCCCGGGCCTATTCTGATTGGCCCAGGCGCCTTAGGCCCCACCAGTAGGCGGAGCTTTGGGACGGATGGGCCAATCCGGCCTCATTCCGTCGTTGGCTGCCTGCCGGACAGGCGGGTTTGGCTCCCGTCTGTCCGGCCAACTACAGAAAGGTACGGGGAAGGGGGTTGGGGGTGTCGTGGGGGTCGGCCAGGGGGGTCGCGGGTCGGCTGGGGGGGCGGTCGGAGGTTCTTGGGGGGGGGGGCGGTCGTTGGGGGGAGGGGGGGTTTGCGTCGAGGGCAGGAGGGCCTGGGATCCCTCCTGCCCGTAATGTAGTGCAGGGTGGGGTTAGGGAGTCGCCGTGGCCAGGAGGACTTGGGCTCCCTCCTGGCCCGATATTGTCGGGGAGTTGGGGAATCGGGGCAAGAGGGCTTGGGCTCCCTCTTGCCCCGATCGTGTCGGGGAGTCGGGGGGGCAAGAGGGCTTGGGCTCCCTCTTGCCCCGATCGTGTCGGGGAGTCGGGGGGGGCAAGAGGGCTTGGGCTCCCTCTTGCCCCGATCGTGTCGGGGAGTCGGGGGGCAAGAGGGCTTGGGCTCCCTCTTGCCCCGATCGTGTCGGGGAGTCGGGGGGGCAAGAGGGCTTGAGCTCCCTCTTGCCCCGATCGTGTCGGGGGTGCCAGGGACCACACGGAGTCACCCACCGTACCACCCGATTCGGGTAAGCGCAGGTATCGGTGGGTGGCTTATTTGCGGGGGGGTGCCTTATTTTACATTTTTTTCTAAAAAGGGGGGGCTGTCTTATTTGATGGCCCTGCCTTATCATCGGGGAAACACGGTAGAAAAAAAAAAAATGAACAGTTAAGTCCCAGTTTTTGCCGCTGAGACTCTGCCCTCTCTCACTGTAAAATTAGACTCTACTTAGTCTGTCTTTAAATTTAAAAAATGTGTGTTGTTTTAAAAAACAATTATGTTTTTAGATGTATCTAAATAAAAATAATAACCAAAAATTTATCTTTTTTTATGTCATCTTAGCATATTTTATGCTGCAGAACGAATTATTTTTTTTTACATGTATTCCTATGGGAAAACGCGTTTCACATAACGAACGTTTCACATAACAAACTTGCTCCTGGAACCAATTAAGTTCGTTGTGTGAGGCACCACTGTACTGCTAAAGGAATTTTCATCCCTCTTAAAGACTAATATCGTACTATTGTGGCTACAGTTACTATATAACATTGTGAGCCCTCTTTATTTGCATTGGGAAATGCAGAGCATAAATGTTTTATATAAATATTGTAAATAGTGCTGGTCTCACAGAAAGGTAATGATAGGATGAACGAGAAATTGGAATGTGAGGAACTGGGAGGTAAAGAAAGCAAGAACATTCCTAGTTGACGATTGAAATCCCAAAAGAAGCTTTTGGAAAAAATACAAAAATGCATCCAATTGTAAAAAGTAAGAATGAAGAAGAAGAGAATGAGCTTTCTCTAAGGAAGGCAGTAGACACCAATCATTATGGTTTACAAGCTGTTATATAAAAATTCACTGTGTTTAATTTAGGAAAGGAAAGGAGATCTGTCTCACCTATACAGCAGAGCAGTACTTCTTAGTAGCCTTTCATAGCAAGAGTTTATTTTAATTGCTTTTCATCTTTTTCTAAAATCTTCTGTTGTTTACATTGCTTTGACCACGTGTATAGAGACCGATTAGTTTATTTTTTAAATGACTGAAATGTGTTAAAGCAGGGGTCTCCAAAGTCCCTCCTTGAGGGCCGCAATCCAGTCAGGTTTTCAGGATTTCCCCAATGAATATGCATGAGATCTATGTGCACGCACTGCTTTCAATGCACATTCATGGGGGAAATCCTGAAAACCCGACTGGATTCGGCCCTAAAGAAGGAACTTTGGAGACCCCTGTGTTAAAGTATGCAAAACCGAGAATACAACCGAGGCTTGGAACAGTCACAAAGACGACCAGAAGAAGTGTCACAAGGTGGTGAGATCTGAAGTTGAAAGGGAAGGAGCAATTTCTAGCGTTCACTATTTTATATAAGAAATGAAAATGGAAGCTGGTCATGAAAAGTTGTGAAAGCATTGCAAATTTCTTTGCGAGCCCATAAGAACAGAAGCAGTGCCTCAGCTGGATCATACCGGAGGTCCATCGTGCCCAGCAGTCCGCTCACACGGTGGCCCATCAGGTCCAGGACCTGTATAATAAGTCACTATCTATACCCTTCTATCCCCTTTTCCTTCAGGAAATCATCTAATCCCTTCTTGAAACCCAATAGCGTACTCTGTCCTATCACACCCTCTGGAAGCACATTCCAGGTGTCCACCACCCTTTGGGTGAAGAATAACTTCCTAGCATTGTTCTGAATCTGTCCCCTCTCAATTTTTCTGAATGCCCTCTCGTTCTTGTAGTTTTCGAAAGTTTGAAGAATCTGTCCCTCTCCACTTTCTTTATCATGTCTCTATTCAGTTCCAAGAAGCTGCTCACAGATTTCCACTTGTAGGGTGATTTTACAACAGGTCTTCTATACGTGAAGACAAGTAGATACCTATTTCCAATCTATTTTACATAATAACATAGTAAATGACAGCAGATAAAGACCTATTAAAGACATATTGAACAGATTCAGCCCCAGCATCAATCCTTGAGGCATTCCACTACTCACCTTTCCTTTCTTTGTGTGAATTCCATTAACCACCACCCTCTGGTGTCTGTCCATCAACCAGTTTTTAATCCAGTTCACCACTTTGGGTCTTAACTTCAGCCGGTCAAGTTTATTCAAGAGTCTCCTATGAAGAACCATGTGAAAGGCATTGCTGAAATCTAAGTAAATTACATTTAGCACATGCCTTGATCCAATTCTCTGGTTACCCAATCAAAGAATTTAAGCAGATTCATTTGGCAACAACTTACCTTTAGTAAAACCATGTTGTCTCAGATCTTGTAACCCATTAGATTCTAGGAAAGTCACTATCCTTTCCTTCAGCAATGCTTCCCTTATTTTTCTAATAACCAAAGTGAGGCTTTCCAGCCTGTAGTTTCCCACTTCATCTCTGTGACCACTTTTGTGAAGAGGGACCACACCCGCTCTTCTCCAATCTCACGGAAACTCTCCTGTCTCCAAAAATTTATTGAACAAATTTTTGGAAGGACTCACCAAAATAGGGATACCATATTTGTGAAGACAAAAAGGAGGACACATGACCCCACTCACACTCCACCCACAGCCTCACCCATACTCCACCCAAAGCCCCACTCACATACTACCCAATGCTCCCCACCTTTTATCCATCTTCTTGGTCCTCCTTCCCATCCTCTATACCCTTTTAGTGCTTCTCTATCTCTATCTTTCTCTCTCTCCCTCCAACCCCTCCCCCTCTCTCTCTCTTTCTCCTTTCAACCCCCCTCTCCTGCAGATGTTTCTTTCTTTCTTCTTTCTCTCTTTTTCTCTCTTTCCTTCCAACCTCCTCTCCTGCTGTTTCTGCCTCTCCTCTCCCATCCAGCACTACCCTACTCGATGCTCTTTTCTCCAGCACTCTCTCCTTTCCATAATGCTTCTCCATCCCTCCTGCCTTCTCTCCATGCTGTTTTACCATCCCCCTCTCCTCCCCTCCCAATGTTGGTTCTTCAGCCCTCCCTCTTCCAACTTCAGATGTTGCTTCTCATGACCTCTCTCTCTAGTTCTCAACTCCCTCACCTACCTCATCCCCAGCTGCTGAAATTTTGAATCTTTGGGCAGCCAGCAGTGGCAATGATGGGAGCCTGCAGCTGTAGGTCTGCCCCAGAGGCCACCTCTCCGCAGCAACTTCCTGCTCCCACATAGGCAGGACCTGCAGATAGGCAGCTTCTGGAGTAGGCTGATAGTAGTAGGCCCACCTCATTCCTGCTGCCAGCTGCCCAGATTCAAAATTGCAATGGTGGGGGAGGAGGTAGATGGTAAAGTCAGGAGAGCCGACTAAACCGAGACAGACTCCCCTGTTTGAAAATTTTTTAAAATCCAGACACCGAGATAGTCCTCTAAAGAGGACATCTTGGGTTTTTCCGAATATATTGTAATCCTACAACAAAACCTCTTTAAGCTCTGACAATATCCTGGGATGGTTCCCATCTGTTCCCATGGCTTTGTCCACTTTCAATTTTTAAAGTTGTTCATAACAACTTCTTCCATGAATGGCATGATATCCACTCCATTCTCATGTGTAACTTTGCCAGCTAATAGCAGTTCTTCAGGATTTTCTTTCATGAACACAGAAGTATTTATTTAGCATATTTGCTCTTTCCTCATCACTCTCCATATAGCAGTTCATAGGTGCATAGGTGCATTTGTGTCTTTATAAATTACTAGGGGCCAAGCAGCAAACTGGAGCTGCTAACATTTGGAGTAGGGTAAATGCGCATGAGTCGAGTCTCTTTCATTTGAATGGAAACTCTGCAAATGAGAGAGCATGGGATGAAGTTAAGAGGTGTTTTGGCTTAATCATCTGTATCAGGAGTCCCAAAGATAAGTAGCAAACCAATAGTAAAAGTCAGATCCGTGAGGATATTAAGTAAAGAAAACGTATCACACACTAATCCTTCTGGATGAAAAGCTCAGAAAACTGGTGACCAGTATTGAATAGACAAGTTTTTAGGGGCTGACACTAACTTAACTGGCTAAGTCAATATTCTGCACTGGCCAGTTAAATTAATAGTGGCCAAAGATAGGTCTGCTATTTATGCAGGCTGATTTGGCGCTAAACATAGTTTGTCACCTCCAAATATTAGCGGTTATCACATGATAACTGCACTGATCACAAATACTTAAGGGAGATAACTGGTTATCTCATACTGAATATTTGTGGTTAGGTACCAAAATGCTATTTAAGCGGTTAGCAGCCATTTCTGGCTGGTTGAATAGCTTTGAATATCAGGGAGGGGTGGGGGAATTATGCACTGATATTAGTCTCCATGAATGGTGCTGTTTTAGATACGGATATAGACTGTCCAAGTCTTTTCTCTTCATGGCCTTTTTTAAGAAATAGCATACTTTCTTCCACTTGGAGAAACAATATAACAATGCAATCCTTGTTATAAAGGCATTTGCTTCTGGGGTATCATTTACCGGTAACTTTAAAAAGCAATCAAATCCTGCTGGGGAGCTAAATGAATCAAACTGTCTAAACTATTATTTTTTACTTGAAATATCTTCATCACAACATCTTGAAACCATAGTGAAACAAAAAATTAAATAAATAAATAAAACCCCTTGTGGGCAGTAGTGATGGCTGTTAAAAGCACTCATCTGAACCTATGGCCCAGGAGAGTTGGATATCTGTCAAATAAAGGAAGCAAGATGGACAGGCACAAATCACACAAAGGAGAACATTTTCAGCTCCGACAGGTAGAGACTGCAAATAGGAAATAAGTAGTCAGCAAAGCAAATCATTTCCTGCCTTGTCTCGATTTTTCAGTCTGCGCGGGGAGGTCTTCACTGCTGAGGGTCTAGAAGTCAATATGCTCTTAGCACCTTGCATTCATTTAGGGCGACCTAGCAGTAAAACTAATCATTTCACCTAATGCAAGGCTGAAAGCCATCCACATTACTCAAAGCCATTCCTCCTCTTCCCCGTTAGAGTTAATTGCTTGAATAATGCATTTATTTAACACCGAGCCAAACGTAAAGCTTTTTCAGGAGAGCACTTCAAAGTACAATAACAAGGCTTCTTATGCTGAAGTAAATTTACTGACAAATATTTCCTTTTTAAAAATGAAAACTACAAAGTGGAGATTTTTGAATTCATGATCATCTATATATAAACATTTTCGAGTTGGTTCAACAGTAAAACTCAGAATTCCTAATATAATTATTACATTTATTTTAGGTATTCCATGGGCCCTAAGTCATCCTTCTGGTTTGTCAAATGATTTGCTATATGATGGGCTTCTGAAAAGTTCTCAGCCCAAATTTGAAAGAATGATGTGGAGACATGAAACTTACAAGTTATTCAACACTTTTTTTGACATTTTCTTGACACTTCAGGTCTGCTGCAACCAGCCACTGAATCCATGAAAAGACAGCACTGAGAGTATAGAATCTGCTCTTTTATTAATGCATGGGGACCATTTATATCAAGCAATAGGAAAAGTGCCGCTGCTAAGTTCTCCTGAGTACCCCCTCAAATAAAGCTGTGAGTAAAGGAGAAGAAACAGAACTGAGGGCTGGATTCTCAAAACTTATTGTACCTTTAACAATGGTCACAAAACTGGTTCCAGCTGGTATAACGTGCCAGTATTTTACCGCCTGATTATCAGAACTGTGGTCTTCTCTGAGCTTCCTGGCAGCCTCCAGCTCTGCCATGCAAATGTTGTACCAGTGGCGTACAAAGGAGTGGGGGGGGAGAGAAATGGTAGACAGTGGGAAAGAAACAGAGATGTTGGATATGGCAGTGGAAAGGGAAGATACAGAGATGGAAGATGGATGGTGAGCATGGAGAAAGAAGAAAACATCAAATGGGCAGGAGACCCTGGCAAGCAAGTTAACAGAAGACAAACAGAAGCCAGAGCCTGGGGCCAACATGATTTGAATAATGACCAGACAACAAAATGTAGAAAAAATAATTTTATTTTCTGTTTTGTGATTACAATATGTCAGATTTGAAATGTATATCCTGGCAGAGCTGGTGTTAGGATTTAAAGAGAGAGGAAAAGTCTTTTATGTTTATTTTGTTTACACCACAGTGCCAGTGTGGGGTTGGAGATGTTGTAACTCTATGCAATGTTATATTGTAACACTGTGGATGCTAAACTGTAACCCACTCTGAGCTTTCTGATGAGGACCGGAAATAAAATGAAATAAATAAAATTACTAAAAATATTTTTTTATATGGCAGATGTGTTAAAAAAAATGATCGGTCCTGGGTGTAACCTACCCTAGGTACGCCACTGTGTAGTACAATGAGGTCATTCCTATTAAAATAATAGTAAAATGAGCTCATTAATATTTAAACAAGCACTCAGGGTGATTCTCTATTATTGCTGGGTTATTCTCTAAGTAAAGCACTAGCTTTTAACAACCAAAAATTACAGGGGTGTCAGTACTGTGAAAAACATATCTCAGGCTCATGTTTCTGGCTATGGCTCATGATAAAAAAAATTTAAAAAACACACTATTCACTTAAATTATAGTAATTAGCAGAAATTTCTCTCAACTTTGTGAACAAAACTATGGGAAAAACATTTAGGAGGTATATAAGTTGTTGGTGGTGGAAGGGTTATATTTCATGGTGGAGACGAATAGTGGCTTTAAAAATGAATATCTTGACTAGATTTCTATTTTTGTTTCAAACTCTGTCAGTGAGTTCTGAAACTCAGCACTGAGTCCTGAAAATTCTTGAAGGAGATTTATACCACTTTGTGTGAGATGATACAAAGCTGAGGTTAGCCAGGGCAGTGTTATGGCAAAGAAGGGAGTATGAGGGGATGGTAGTCTCAAACTTTCATTGTTATGACCTAACAGCCCAATTAAAACATTTAAATTTTGAGTTTGAACCTTATAAATTAACAGTTCAGTTAGAACAAACTACATTAGGCAATTTGCCCACTTAAACATCTGTTGGTGAGGTCTGACTATAAAGCATTAGTGGTCAACCTTCAGAATCCTTTCACCACACACCTCTTAGAAGTGTGGGGGGTGGAGGTAAAATCTCCACTATGACAGCAATCCATCATGAGCCCACTTTCATGCAAGGCAGGGATCCTAATGACTTTCAGGTTTGGGAGCATAAAAGGTTGATTTCCTTTGTACAGTTATTGGATGATGGACAGTTGGTATCCTTTGATACCCTCAGGAACTCCTATGATTTGGTGTTAAGAGATTTCTTACTGACTGCCGGCAGGATCATCAGGATCATAGACAGTGCAGGAGGGGATGACACTGCTGTACTTATCCACGTGGGAACCAAAGATGTGAGCGGATGGAAGTATGATAGGGAGGAAATGAAGAACCAGCTCCGCTCACTCGGAAGAAAACTGAAGGTCAGGGAGGTGACAGTGGCATTTTCTGAGATCCTCCCGGTACCGAGAGCAGATGCGAAGAGGCAAGATGAACTGCGAGAAATCAACGCCTGGATGAGACGATGGTGCGAGGAAGAAAGCTTTGACTTCGTGCGCAACTGGACAGCGTTCTGGGGAAGGAACAGGTACTATAGGAAGGACGGACTACACCTCACCAAAGAAGGGGCGAGAATATTGGCTGGAAACATGAAGAAGGTCATTGAGAAGACTTTAAACTGAAGATCAGGGGAGAGCGGACAGGGAAAATGCTTGAGTACCTGATTGTAAAACCGCTTAGATAACCTTGATAGGTGGTATATAAAATCCTAATAAAAAAAAAAAAAAAAGTCGACAACTGGTCGATGGCCCGGACAGCAGGCACTAAGGACATCCACCCAGATAAAGGGGAAGAACTTGCAGCAAATGAGGGAGACAACAATGGAGCGCAAATAGAAGCCGTGAAAGACACAATAGGGACTGTGAAGCCCAGAAAGTCCAAGAAGGCAGCACAAAGGGAGCTTAAATGTATGTACACGAATGCCAGAAGCCTAAGAAATTAAATGGGGGAGTTGGAGACACTAGCAAGACGCGAAGAAATAGATATCATTGGCATAACAAAAACATGGTGGAATGAGGAAAACGAATGGGATACAGTACTGCAAGGATACAAGCTTTACAGAAGAGACAGAACAGGACAGAAAGGGGGAGGCATTGCCCTATATATCCAGGAAGGAGTAGAATCTACTGGAGTAGGGAAGGCGGAGGAGAAAAAGAAACTGGAGTCCCTCTGGGTAAAAATCCCCAGACAGAACGGAGCAGACACAAAAATAGGTCTCTACTATCAACCTCCAGGTCAGACGGAGGAAACAGACTCTGAGATGATAGAAGAAATAAGACATGAATGTAGGACGGGCAATGTAACGATCATGGGAGACTTCAATTTCCCAGGAATAGACTGGAATCTAGTAACCTCAAGCTGCGGCAGGGAGATAAAGTTCCTGGAAATGGTGGATGACTGCTTCCTGGAACAAATGGTAGGAGAACCGACAAGAGGAAACGCCACCTTGGACTTGGTCCTAAATGGCATAACTGGGCAAACAAAAGAAGTAGAAGTCACGGTCCTGCTGGGGACGAGCGATCACAGTATGATCTTTAAACTCGACATCGGAAAGGGGAAGCGAACCAAGACCCTAACCACAACCTTTAACTTTAAAAAAGGAAGATATGACAACATGAGAGCCATGGTAAGAAAATGGATCAAAAAAAGGATAGCTGAAATCGAAACGGTAGAGCAAGCATGGTCCCTACTAAAAAAGCAGGGGGAAGTTAGGGGTCATAAGACCCCCAAGGCATGCATTTGAGGTTTGAAGAATTGGGAAGGAAAGCCCAAAGTTGAAGTGGTGTATTCTGCCAATGGGGTAGTCTCCAGTTTGGTGTGAAATTGCAGCTCATTGGAAGGGGGGTAGATAGCTCATCGGTACATGATTAGAAACATTGACTTAATGTATAAGGGGTGGGGGGGGGTGTAATTGACTGATCAACATAGGGGAGACTTTGACCAGAAGAAGAAGAAGGAATGGCCAGTTAACCCAAATACTGAAGAGTTCATGAGGGGAGAGGTTGGAGGGGAGAGGAGGAGCAGAGATTCGCAGGGGGTTGGAGGAGGGAAATAACTGTTTGGCTGAAGGAACCATGATCAGCTATTTGAAGTAATTTTGGTTAATTGTAGGAGGAAGACGGAGGGAGGAAATGATTTGGAGGAACAGGGTCGGGGGGGTCATTAGTGTTTCAAAGTTGGGGTTTTAAATGTTATTTTAAACTAATAGATTGCTTTGTTATTTGTATGGCTGGACTAAGTGTTAAATTAGTTGTTGCATATTGCACAAGTTAATAAATTTAAAAATATATAAAATTTTATAACATATGTAACACTATTCAGTTAGTGATGGTCAGCGTTTTTTTTTTTTTTTTAATAGAGACTGCAGCTGCTAAAATTGCAATATATAAATAGAATGTGAGCAAGAGCTGCTTTATGTCATCTTATCAATCTTGATAACAGGAACTCAGTGGTCGCGACGTGAAAGATAAGCTTCACATAAGGATAGCCCTGAAGAAACCCTCGGGGTGAAACATGTCGGCTTTGATATCCCTAAGGATTTGGCCACTTTAAACTAAATATTATATAAAAAATATTAATCACAAAAGATATTTATTATACATTATTTATTGTTTTGAAAGACTTAACCACATTCTAAGATTACAGCAATCAAATTTTCCAACTTATTCACATGCAACTAAACAACTAAATAACTCCTCTTTCACTCGCAATCTAAGTAACATTTCTCTTCCAGACATTCAATCCTCTTTTGAACTGAATCTTGAGGACTTCTCCTCTCTAACTTTAATAGAACAATCAGTTAACTGGGAAACTGCCACGACCTCTCTCCTAAACTCACTAGCTCCTAATTCTAAAATACAAAATACCTCTACACCTAACCCTTCACCAAAAAAACATCAACCCTGGTTTAATGAAAATCTGATTCTCCTCCGTAGACAGGTCCGTTCGGCTGAAGGTAAATGGCGCAAAACACTCAATAACACTCACTTACTCTTATACAAAGAAAAAGCTTCCCATTACAAAAAGACCATTCAACTGACAAAAAAAGATTATTATTCAAAACTTATCTCAAAAACTAGTAATTCATCTACTCTATTTAACATAGCTCAATCTCTATCAAAATATTCAAAAAAGAAACTTCTTCCACCAACTGCAACATCCCCATCTGCAGACGAACTCTCCGACTTTTTTCACAAAAAAGTGATCGATATTAGAACCCATCTCGGACCACCTGTTCCCCCTTTTTCTCCGTCTACCAACAATGATTCATCCTTCTTACCTCTCAGTTCTCTTTCTCAATTCAAAGTACCCACGACTTCCCAATTATCCACCATTCTACACTCAATAAATTCTCCAAACAATATAGTAGAAACCTTCCCTCCACACTTACTCAAAAAATTTTTCTCTTTTTTTGGACCTTACATAAGGGAAATGATTTCCAAATCTTTTTCTGAATGTCAAGTTCCAACATCGTGGAAAACTGCATTGGTCTTCCCTAAACTCAAACAATATAACTCAGACCCCTCTTTACCTAATAACTACCGCCCAATTGCAAATTTGTCGTTAATCTCTAAAGTTACTGAAAAAATCGTTCACACCCAACTATCCGAATATTTTGATCAAACACATGCCCTTCACCCGTATCAGACAGGCTTTCGCTCCTCACATTCCACCGAGCTATCATTACTAGGTCTCATCTCTACTATACATTACTTTCACGACCACTTAAAATCGGTCCTACTAATCTCTCTCGACTTATCCGCGGCATTTGATACCATCGACCACTCTCTATTACTATCTAGACTGTCAGACTGTAATATTACAGGACACGCTCTCAACTGGTTCATATCCTACTTTCATCAGCGAAAATCCAAAGTCTATTCAAAAAACCAAATCTCGTCTTCAGTAATTCAAAATTTCGGAGTCCCTCAGGGCTCCATTTTATCCCCTCTATTATTCAATATCTTTCTATCCCCTCTTCTTTCTCTCGCTCAATCACTAGGTTTCACTATTTTCGCCTACGCTGACGATATACAGTTGCTTTACCCGATTACCACCTCAAACCTTTCAGATATTACTGAACTAAATGCCAAACTGATTATCTTAAGCGATTGGCTCCTTTCTAACAAACTTTCACTCAATGCTGACAAATCTTGCGGTCTTCTTCTCCCCATTAAAAAATCTGAAACAATACCTGGTACAATTTACATTAAATCCACACCTTTACGTATGGAAACTAAAATAAAACTATTAGGCGTCTTTTTAGATAGAGAACTAACTTTTCACGATCACATCAGTTCTATTGTACAAACTTGTTTCTTCAAATTACGTATTATTCGTTCCCTCAGATCTCTTTTAACTAACGACTCGATTAACATACTAATTCATTCCCTAATCATCTCACACTTAGACTATAGTAATTCTCTTCTCAATGGACTCCCCCAAAAAGAACTACGACGGCTGCAACTTGTTCAAAATACCGCTATTAAACTCATTTACAATGTCGGCAAGTTCGAACATGTTACTCCTCTTTTCAAAGAGGCTCATTGGCTCCCCATCTCTCATCGGATATGTTATAAAATTATACTACTTACATTCAAAATTAAACATTCACGCCTACCTCTATTTCTTGATAAACTTTTAATCCCCCAAAGTTCTCCTCGTTCATTAAGATCATCTGATCAAAAACTCCTTTTCATTCCCTCTCTAAAAGAATCCTTTTACACTAGGAATACTAACTTCGCCATAACTGCACCCACATTATGGAACTCTCTCCCCCAATTTCTTAGGGACGAAACTCAATTACCAAAATTTAAGATTAATCTTAAAACTTATCTATTTAAAGATGCCTACGCCAATTCTTAATCTTTTTCTTGTCCATTCGTTGATTTCTTTTTCAACCTAATTATCATTCTCAAAGCATATCACTCATACCAGGCACCCCCGCCCCCCATGTTATATCCCTTCCCTCTATCTCATTTCTCCTACAACTATGTAACTTTTTCCTAACCCTCCCACTTACCCTCACTGTCTTGTCTGTCTATACGTATTATTTGTTTCTATTTTTCTCACTACTCTCTTTAAACACAATTAAATATATCTTGCTTTCCTTTTTACATATTATTGTTAACCGGTCAGATATTTGTTTTTATGATCGGGGTATAAAAAACCAATAAACTTGAACTTGAAACTTGATAAGAGACCCGGTGAAGATTAAATTCATAAAGCCAGATACTATGAAACATATTTGAGTATCTCGGTGGCATTTCTGAGGGTCTGTGTGATTAGTAATATTGTGATGAGGGTTAGGAAGTAGCCAAAACCGGACTACTCTCGAAGCATTATTGAGATACGCTGTCATACAAATCTTATCAATTATGACATACATAGCAGCATCTTTGTCCACAACCATTTCTCTTACAAATGGGGCTCTCCCCTGCTCATCATTCTGTCTGACACAACAGCTGTTGTCTTCAACATCCATTGGTTCAATTTTCACACGTGCTACTTCCTCTGGGAGAGGCAGATCATCAGGCAGAGTCCCCAGGCAGTTCTGAATCATTTCCATCACACGTTCTAAATGTTTCTGGAAGCTTTCAGCAGTCTCAAGGCGTTGATGTTTCTGCACCTCCATCAAAACCTTGAGGGTCTCTCTCACCTGATGAGGTCGATACTCATTAATTAAAGCATATGAGGACAGACTTAAAGATCTCAATCTGTATACTTTGGAGGAAATGCAGGAGAGGGGATATATGAGAGTTGTTTAAATACCTATCTACTATAATAAAACCCTAAGCATGTGCGCACGCTTAGCGGCGTGTTCCGAGATCTGTAGGTCCGTGGCCAGCAAGAGTGTGCATGCGCGCTTACTACGGCACCACACAACAGCCCAACACACGCTTACAACCTGTGCCACTTGCCGGCAGAGAAATTTTAAAAAGCGGCCCTCCCTGCTCTCCAGCAATTTCATCTAAGCAGTTTGCTGCTGTCGTCCTCCCCCCCCCCTCCCCGGTGCATCCCTCCCCAGCGCACATGAACCCCCATTGAGCCTCCCACCACAAGACGCATCACACTAAAGACGCTGCTCCGGGGCCTTCCCATGCTCTGATTTCCTTTGCCACATCTCTGATGACATCATCAGAGGTTTGATGGTCATCTCGCGGTGGGAGGGTCAGTGGGGTCAGTTGCACGGCAGCGATAGTGGTGGGGGGAGAGGGTTCTACTGCACAGGGGAATGGCAGGCAGGCTGGCTTCGGAGGGTGTGGGTGGGACAAAGTATGAAAAGCAGTGAGGGGGAGCAGAGAAGAGGTGCTGCTGGACCAGGGGAGCAGGAAAAAGGTGCTGCTGGACCAGGAGAGCAAGGAAGAGGGACAGGGGGAGCAGGGAAGAGGTACTGCTGGACCGGGGGAGCAGGAAAAAGGTGCTGCTGGACCAGGAGAGCAAGGAAGAGGGACAGGGGGAGCAGGGAAGAGGTGCTGCTGGACCGGGGGAGCAGGAAAAAGGTGCTGCTGGACCAGGAGAGCAAGGAAGAGGGACAGGGGGAGCAGGTAAGAGGTGCTGCTGGACCGGGGGAGCAGGGAAGAGGTGCTGCTGGACAGGGGGAGCAGGGAAGAGGTGCTGCTAGACTGGGGGAGCAGGGAAGAGGTGCTGCTGGACAGGGGGAGCAGGGAAGAGGAACCAGGGGAGCAGGGAAGAGGTGCTGCTGGACTAGGGGAGCAGAGAAGAGGGACAGTGGGAGCAAGGAAGAGGTGCTGCTGGACTGGGGGAGCAAGGAAGAGGGGCAGGGGGAGCACAGAAGAGGTGCTGCTGGATTGGGGGAGCAGGGAAGAGGGACAGGGGGAGCAGGGAAGAGAGACAAGGGGAGCAGGGAAGGGGTGTGCTGGAACAGGGAGCATGGAAGAGGGACAGGGGGAGCAGGGAAGAGGTGCTGCTGGACAAGGGGAGCAGGGAAGAGGTGCTGCTGCACAGGGAAGTGGGGTGGGGGAGGGAAATGCTGCTGCACAGGGAAATGGAAGGGGAGGGTATGCTTCTGCTGCCACTGCACAGGGAAGTGGGTTGGGAAGGAAAATGCTGCTGGTGAGAAAAGGGAGCTGGGGCTGAAAGGGAAAAGATGGGAGAAGGGGGCTGGGGGGGTAAAAATGGGTTTGGAGCTGGAGCTGTGGCTGAAAATAGGGGACATGTGATGGAAGGAGGCTTTACTAGCATCCGTTAATGTAACGGGCTTAAACACTAGTATAATATAAATGTGCATGAGTCGAGTCTCTCATTTGAAAGGAAACTCTGCAATGAGAGGGCATAGGATTTAGTTAAGAGGTGATAGGCTTCGGAGTAATCTGAGGAATACTTTTTTATGGAAAGGGTGGTAGATGCGTGGAACAGTCTCCCAGAAGATGTGGTGGAAACAGAGACTGTGTTTGAATTCAAGAGGACCTGAGATAGGCACGTGGGATCTCTCAGAGACAGAAAGAGATAATGGTTACTGTAGATGGGCAGACTAGATGGGCCATTTGGACTTTATCTTCCGTCATGTTTCTAAGTTTCTAATTAAGTTATGCATGTGGATAAACAATAACTTAAGGTCATCTAACTTCTCTTATGCTTCCTGGACTCCGTATCAAAATGTCTAAAAGATCCAAAAAGTTCACCAGGATAAACATATTGAGTTTTCGCAACTCTTTCTTATGGTCAAACTATTCCCAGGTATTCAATTCTGGTCCATGGCATTAAATATCTGGGTTTCTGCAGACAGCACTTAACAGGATAAATGCCTAAATTCAGCCCATTTTGGCTGGTTATCTTAACTGATTAAGGGCTGAATATCAACAGATATCTGACTAAATACCAACTCCGCCCCCAGAATGCTCACACTGGTTTCAGCTTTAGCAGTTAAAGGGGATATTCATATCTGAGTAACTGCTGCTAATGCCCCTCTCAGTGCCAGTTAATTGGGCAAGAGGATCTCTTACTTGGTAAATAGGTTTTGAATATTGATCCTATAGATGCTTATGTGTCTTTATATAATTAGCTCAAAATAGGTGCCTACTTGGCTTCCCTATCTTTTCAACCCGCTATAAATTTGCATAACATAACATGAATCCCATTTGTATACTGCAAAATCTTGCAGTTCTATGCGGTTTGAAAATTAAAGAAGACTGAACAATCACAGTGAAGTACAATCGATCTTCCAAAATCTTTCCAAACAGATTAGCTTTCAATAACTTCCTAAAATGTAAATAAGAGGTAGAGCTAGCCAGTAATTAATGAAATTCAGTGTCCCAACTAGCAGCTTGAAATGATAATAAACACAGCCTCTTACTGTTGGAAAGGCAAACAATGCTGGGGGAGCGCAATGAACGTCTAATGCAGGGGTGTCGAAGTCGGTCCTCGAGGACCGCAATCCAGTCGGGTTTTCAAGATTTCCTCAATGAATATGCATGAGATCTATGTGCATGCACTGCTTTCAATGCATATTCATTGGGGAAATTCTGAAAACCCGACTGGATTGCGGCCCTCGAGGACCGACTTCGACACCTGTGGTCTAATGCGAGACCTTATAACATATACATATGCCCTCCATGCATTGCACTTTTAGGGTATGATTTAAAACAAAAAAAAAAAACCCTCCCCGAGGCAGGACACCTACATTGTAGGCTTCCAGAGCACATCTATGAAGTTTAAGCACACCCAAGGCAGAGAGTGGGTGTGGTTTCTCCCGAAAGTGGCTTTGGGCGGGCTTATGCATTGGTATGCATCTAGATGGGAGGCAAATGGCTGAAATGTAGGCCCGCAAAGTGCTGTTCTATATTTCATGAGTCTGTCCTGAAGTGTAAGCACTATTCTGCACAGGATGCCGGTACATGACTGACACATGATCTGCGGCTGCCAATACCGGCGTCCTATATAGAATAAGGCCCTTACTAATCAGTAGTACAGAAACTTTCTGCACATTTGCAACTTGAATCTTCTTTTTTTTTTTTTTTTCTTCAGATAGAGCAAAGTCAATAATATACCAGAAGATTTTAAATGTGGTAGACAGACAGCAAGTTAGTCCATGTTGCCATCCCTTGTGAGCCTCATTAAGACTTGTCATGGCAAGAAATTGCATGTTGTGATCAAAGCTTAGCAAAATAACACTGGGTCTACTGTGATAAGACAGACATTTTCAGAATGACATGAAGACACATTTAAGAAAGATCTCCTAAACATTAAAACAGAGTTGGGGTAGTGTTAAGCCTTGTTTCAGTTTATTTCTCCAAAAGGTCAAACATGCATGGTTTGAATCGTGAAGGGAGATGTGAAATCCAATGCATTGTTGAAAGCAATCAGCAGATTGTAAATTACCAGGAGTTTCATTTTGCACTATTTTAATGTGAGGGTTTTTTTTTCTGTGACACAAACATATGTGAAAAATGTTATATAAATCATAGAAACAGAGGCAATGACAGCAGATAAAAAGCATAAAACCCATCTAGACTGCTCAATTTAATTCTAGGGGCACTTAGCCGTGGAGATAACTACATTGATAACTATATTAAAAAAAAAGAATCTACAGGATCCGGCAATGCTATATTATTTGATTTTATTTATAATGTTTAACTAAAG
Organism: Geotrypetes seraphini; assembly: GCF_902459505.1. Classification (NCBI taxonomy): domain Eukaryota; kingdom Metazoa; phylum Chordata; class Amphibia; order Gymnophiona; family Dermophiidae; genus Geotrypetes; species Geotrypetes seraphini. Next base: position 530,694,869 of record NC_047084.1, on the reverse strand, counting down.
AGTCTCAACCCATGATTCTAGACTTTTAAGGAGATTATTGAAGATTTGTGGCTGGGTTCATAAGTTACAGCCCCATTACAAGGCAATTAAAGTAATAATGCCAGAGCCACAGCATCTGCTTCTGTTTTTGAAATTTAACACGAATTATGAGCACTTGCTGAGCAGTTATGAAAAATGGAAGGTATTAAAATTGAGGAGGAAATCCTAATCAATATTCTGATATGCAATTATTTATTTAATTTTCTATACTGTTAATAATAATAATAATAATAACAACAGTTTATATACCGCAGGACCGTGAAGTTCTGTGCGGTTTACAATGATTAGAAATGTTACAGATTGAGTGAACAAACAAAGTACAGATTTAGCGACAGGTGGTTCTTGCGCTCGGTTGTTAAGGACTAAGATTGAATAGGTTGGTTTCCTAAGTATTTCAGGAATAGCTGTGTTTTCAGACATTTCCTGAATTCTCCATAGGTAGTAGGCACAAGCAATTGTTCAAGGTCTTTACCCCATAATGCTGCTTGATGTGCGAGAAGATGTTGATGATGACTTTTAAATTTACAACCTCTAACCGGTGGAGAAACGAAGTTCAGGTGTGAGCTTCGCTTGTGTCTGTTGGTTGAGAAAGAGAAAAGGTCTGTTATGTATTTAGGGGCTAAGCCATAAAGTACCGTAAAGCAAAAACAACTAAACTTGAATTTCACACGTGCCTCCATCGGTAGCCAGTGTAAAAGTCGATAGGAAGGTGTCACATGATCAAACTTCTTCAATCCACAAAGTAGACTAACTGCTGTATTTTGAACCAGTTGCAATCGCCGCATGTATTTCTGGGGGAGTGCCAAGAAGGCGATGTTACAATAATTGAGTTGACTCAGAATAAGGGATTGTACTAGAATTCGAAATGATGAGGCATCGAAGTAAGCTCTGGTGGACCGAAGTTTCCAGAGGGTATAAAAGATTTTTCTGATCAAGGAGTCCATCTGGTCTTTCATGGTCAGGTTTTGGTCCAGTGTTACACCCAATATCTTCATAGTGGGTTGAATTGGATAGCTGAGGTTGTTGATGCACATTGGTGCTTTAGTGTCGAGTGGGTATGGCACTGCTATGAAAAATTTTGTTTTCTCTGAGTTTAGTTTTAGTCTGAATTCGGTCATCCATTGCTCCATCCAATTTACCATATTTTCACGTAGATAACGCGCACCCGTGTAAAACGCGCACACGGGTATAGCGCGCGGAAAACACAAATTTATGTAAAGAAATTTTTATATACCGCGCTCACGGGTATACCGCGCATGCCGCCCCGACTCTCCTCTGGCTGCCCTGACTCTCCTCTGGCTGCCCCGACTCTCCGTTCGCTGCCCCGACTCTCCTCTGGCTGCCCTTACTCTCCTCTGGCTGCCCCGACTCTCCGTTCACCTGCCCCGACTTTCTGTTCGCTGCCCTGACTCTCCTCTGGCTGCCCCGACTCTCCTCTGGCTGCCCCGACTCTCCGTTCGCTGCCCCGACTCTCCTCTGGCTGCCCCGACTCTCCTCTGGCTGCCCCGACTCTCCGTTCACCTGCCCCGACTTTCAGTTCGCTGCCCCGACTCTCCTCTGGCTGCCCCGATTCTCCTCTGGCTGCCATGACTTTCCGTTCGCTGCCCCGACTCTCCATTCGCTGCCCTGACTCTCCTCTGGTTGCCCTGACTCTCCGTTCACCCGCCCCGACTTTCCGTTCACTGCCCCGACTCTCCTCTGGCTGCCCCGACTCTCCGTTCGCTGCCCCGACTCTCCTCTGGTTGCCCTGACTCTCCGTTCACCCACCCTGACTTTCCGTTCACTGCCCCGACTCTCCTCTGGCTGCCCCGACTCTCCTCTGGCTGCCCCGACTTTCCGTTCGCTGCCCCGACTCTCCGTGCGCTGCCCCGACTCTCCTTTCACCCGCCCTGCCCTGCTCCCAGCTCTATAAGCATGCGCAATGGTCTGAGCATGCTTGCCGCTTAGTTTTCTGCGCCGGGTTGTGGGGGCGCGCTTTTGACCTGTCACCAAGGCGGTTTTTCTGGCGGTGTGCTTTTCACCACGTGGCTGTGGCCCCCCTCTATCTGGCCTTGTAATTTGCCCAATGAATACTATTTTGACTATACAACAGCATGTCAGCCTTTGGGTAAGCCTATAAAAGATAAATGCTGCATGTAGAGCCCACATTTTAATTTGATCTCTTCAGATTGGTATTCTGCATTTATCTACCCGGTAGTAGAGTTTATCAATTAAATTTAAATTTACCGCCATAATGGCAGGAATGAGATGAAAGTCATATACAGCGGACTTTAAGCTTCAAGTCGTTGCGAAAGCTGAGGAAATAGGCAACTGGGCCGCAGCGAGAGAGTTCGATGTTGGAGAAACATCGGTGCATGAATGGAGAAAAGATAAGAAGGAACTGGAGAAATGCAATTCGTGAAAACGGGCACATCGTGGGGCCAAACCAAAATGGCCTCAGCTGGAGGATGACTTGAAGCAGTGGATTCTGGCGAGAAGGGAGCAAAATCAATCAGTCTCTACTGTTGCGATTCAGATGAAGGCAAAACTACTTGCCAATGGAAGAGGAATACCCGACTTCAAAGCTGGCTTCACATGGATCTCAAAATTTATGAAAAGGAACGGACTATCAGTTAGAATGAGAACAACTATTGGCCAGCGACTTCCAGATGACTGGCAGCAAAAATTGATTGATTTCCGTGACTTTGTCGCCAAAGAAATATCTGAACTTGGCATCACTGCAAAGGACGTCATCAACATGGATGAAATTCCAATGGCATTCGACATTCCAGCGACAAGAACCATAGCCCCCACAGGTACTAAATCTGTTGCCATCACCACAACTGGGCATGAAAGAACGTGTTTTACAGTCGTTCTTGGTTGCTCAGCTAGCGGGGTTAAGTTAAAGCCCATGCTCATTTTCAAAAGGGTCACTATGCCCCGTGAAAAGCTGCCCACCAGTGTGGTTGTGCACTGCAACAAGAAGGGATGGATGGACTGCGACGTAATGAGATTGTGGGTAGATAAATGCTTTAGGGCAAGACAGGGTGGATTCTTTGCAAAAAAATCCTTGTTAATTTTTGATGCCATGGCTGCCCACAAAGAAAAAAATGTTCAGGCCTACATTAATTCTACTCGTGCCCACATCGCTGTGATACCTGGAGGCCTGACGTGTAAGCTGCAACCACTTGACATCACAATGAATCATCCATTCAAGACTTTTATTAGAAAGGCGTGGGAGGAGTGGATGCAGAGCAGCATGCACGAGTACACACCCGCGGGGCGGCTGAAGCGAGCAACTTTCACAGAAGTCTGCAAGTGGGTGGCTTCAGCATGGGACAAAATAACACTAGATACCATTCGAAACGGATTTAGAAAAGCGGGCATTGTTTATGAAACCAATGACACTACGGGTACTACCAGTGCAGCGGAAGGAGGCAACAACATGGATATCAGCGATGATGATGACGATGATGACGATATCACTTCGGAAATAAACGAGGATCGTCTGCAGGCCGTGCTCACTTTATTTAATGATGATGATGACAATTCGGATTTTGATGGATTCAAGGATTCAGATGACTGTGATGATGATGACTGAATAAACCTGTAAACTTTGTTTATTTACAACTTTACCGTAACTACGGTAACTGTATTTAGATTATTTTGTCCTCGATACTTCGTTTGATCTACCGGTTAATGTTATAGTTTATAAGAATGAACATGTAATTTCTGTTCTTGTTGCTGAATTCATACTCACTAACTCTAGATTAAAAGTTATACGGTTGTTTATAAGAATGAACAGTTTTTTTCTTTTCACGTGTTTGGTTGGAGGGTGTGTGAATGGTGCGTGAGTTCTCCTATGTCTGGTTGAGGTGGATTGAATTACCGGTATTTAGCTGAAGAAATTATGGTAGTTAAACACACACACACACACACACCCCATTCCACACACATTACGGTAATTCTCTTCCATTTTTGTTCCCATTATAAAAAACACTGATAAGTTTCCAGAAAAAAATACATTAAAATAAGAAGTGAAAACAAAGGCCCCTACAGATGAGAACATAACATAAGAATAGCCTAACTGGGTCAGTCCAATGGTCCATCATGCCCAGTAGCCCATTCTCATGGTAGCCAATCCAAGTCACTAATACCTCGTCAAAACCCAAAGAATGGCAAACATTCCATGCTACGGATCCAGGGCAAGCAGACGCTTCCCCCATGTCTTAATAACAGACTATGGACTTTTCCTCCAGGAATTTGTCCAAACCTTTTTAAAACCAGCAACGCTATCTGCTTTTACCATAACTTAAATCTTTCCTTCCAAACAGAGACCTTGCTAGATGTCAAATACAGAAAGAACAAGGTAACTTCACAAGGACTTAGCTGTGCAGGAAATGTGAATCTCCTCATACACCCACCATATAGTGCAAAAATGTACAAAGGTCTGTTTTTTTCTTTCGATCACTACATAGCCTAATGCCACACAAATATATTCTGAAGGTCAATGCTAAGGTTAACAAAGTTTCCTTCCTTGGACCACAAGGAGATACTGACAAACCACTAGAAGAGATCCCAAAACAACTACGCAGGCACAATACCACTCAGTGTGTGAACCAGTTCAGTGGAGTGGACTACGGTAACTGGGGGTGGAAATGGACCCGGAGTTTTCTCAGCAGAATTTCCCAGAACATCTCTTCCTCTCAACACATTGACACGCTGGTGGGTTTATTTTATAGCTTTTTCACTCCCTTCGGTCTGCCTGTCCCCCCTTGAAGTCCTGTCCCCCCTTGAAGTCCTGCCTGTCCCCCCTTGAAGTCCTGTCCCCCCTTGAAGGTCTGCCTGTCTCCCCTTGAAGTCCTGTCCCCCCTTGAAGTCCTGTCCCCCCTTGAAGGTCTGCCTGTCCCCCCTTGAAGTCCTGTCCCCCCTTGAAGTCCTGTCCCCATCCTGAAAGCCTGATGCCCCCCCCAACGCCCGATTCATCATTCGGAAGGACCGCTCGCACCACCACCGCTCCCACTCCCACCCCGATGGACCGCTCGCACCCCCACAGCCTCCCCCCCCCATGGAGAAGCTGTCTACCTTGTTTCCGGATGCCAGTGAGCCCAGCTGTTTCCTCTGCTAGCGGTCCTGCCCCTTCTCTGAGCCCTGCGCTACGCTGCTTCCTCTTCCGGCGGTCCCGCCCTTTCTCTGACATCAGAGAAAGGGCGGGACCGCCGGAAGAGGAAACAGCGCAGCAGGGCTCAGAGAAGGGGCAGGACCGCCGGCAGAGGAAACAGCTGGGCTCACTGGTATCCGGAAACAAGCTAGACAGCTTCTCCATGGGGGAGGGGGGGAGACTGTGGGGGTGCGAGCGGTTCTTCGGGTGGGAGTGCGAGCGGTGGGGGTGCAAGCGGTCCTTCCAGATGATGAATCGGGCGTCGGGCGGGGTGGGAACTATGTAAAAAAAATTTATATACCGTGCTCACGCTTATACCGCGCAAGGTTATGCACAGTTTGTAAAAACACGTATAACAAGCCCGTTATATGCGTGAAAATACGGTATACTTCTGTTACTTTGGGGGTGACTTCTGAGACAGAGTTGGTGAATGGGATGATTATCGTGAAGTCATCAGCATAGCTAAATAGTTTTATCCCCAACTGGGATAGTTGTGCACCCAATGAGGACATGTAAACATTGAAGAGCAAAGGGGATAGCGGTGATCCTTGTGGCATGCCAGATGGATTGCTCCATGTATCTGAGAGATCGTGATTAAAACGGACTTGGTATGTACGTGATATAAGGAAACCTCGAAACCAGTTCAGTACTTCTCCTCTGATTCCGATTGCGTCTAGGCATTGTAACAGTTTTCCATGGTCTACCAAGTCAAAGGCGGAACTCATGTCAAATTGCATGATTAGGGCATTGAGGACCTTACTGAACAAGTAGCGCAAATTGTCCAGAATGGCCGCAATTACCGTTTCAGTGCTAAATAGAGGCCTAAAACCAGATTGAGTTTTGTGCAGAAGGGAGAATTGGTCAAGGTATTCCATAAGTTGGGTGTGTACCAGTCCTTCCATGATTTTTACCATAAATGGAATAGATGCTACAGGTCTATAGTTGGTTATTGATGTTGCTGGTTCTTTACAATTTTTTGGGATTGGGGTTATTATAATATGACCATTGTTGGTGAGGAAATTTCCATTATATAGGTTATTGATTAGATAATTCAATAGGGATAATTTAAAGCCTAATGGAGCTGCTTTCATAATCTCTGGGGGACATGAGTCCAAGCCACAGTATGAATTAGAGTATTTGTTATATAATTTGATGTAGTTGTTCCAATCTGAGTTGTGGAAGGAACTCCAGATCATATCCGCTGGTATTTCATTTCTTGGTATATGAATTGATTGATGTTTGTATGCAGGAACTGTCGAGTAGTTGTTTCTTAGGTTTTTGATTTTTGAGTCGAAATGTTGTGCTAGTTCGTTTGCTGAGGGTAGTTTGGCATTATGCATGGGTTGAGTGTGGCGTGTGGTGTCGAATAAATTTGTAACTATGTTGAACAGTTCTTTTGTATTGGCTCCTTTTGAGCCAGTATTAGATGAGTTGATTTTGGACAAGTAAAATGTTTTACGTTTTTCTTTTATCTGTTGTTTGTAGAGTTTTATGTTGGATCTCCAGATGTTTCGGTCTGATGCTTTTCCCGTTTTTTTCCAGATTCTCTCTAATCATCTTACTGATTGTTTCATTGTTAGGAGTTCGACATCAAACCATTTGTTGTATTTGTTTGAACAGCTTTTGCTCTTTTGTATTGGGGCAATTTTATCTAAGATGGACGTGCTAGTTTTCATCCAGTGAGCATGGAAGTCAACTTCTTCTTCTTCTACTATCTTCGCTTGTAGATCATATTGTGACCAATATTCCTCTGGATTGATATGGCCCCTTGTGAGGTGATCTCTTTTTGTCCGTGGGCGTGTCTTAGTTTTTAGCTGGGTCCAAATTAGATTGAAATAATATGTGAAATGGTCATGACACCAGGTACCGTTTGAGAGAGAGATGGGAGGGTCTGTGTTTTCTTTTATGGATATCGCTACAATGTCTAGGTGATGGCCTTTTTCATGCATTTGAGTAGGTGAAGAGAAATTGTAATTGAGTAGAGAAAGAAAGTTTTTAAAGTCTTTCGCTTCTGGATTGTCTATTTCATTTAGATGTAAGTTTATGTCTCCCGCGATTAGGTTATATGATGAAGTGATTGAGTTGTGTAGGACGAATTAGCAGAAGCCCTCCCTAGCTTTTGGCCAGTTTTTCGGCAGAACATAAAATAGTATAAAAGAAAGGGAGTCTTCTAGTTCCTTATTGCTAATTTTGCAAGCTAATATTTCTAATTGATCGGTCATTTTGGAGTCCAGAAGTTCAACTACAAATCCTTCTTTGGCGACAATTGCTAATCCTCCCCCCCTTCTTCCTTCGCGATTTAGCGTGTGTATTTTAAAATTATCTGGTATGAGATCATTTATTATTGGGTCAGCTTCAGACAGAAGCCACGTTTCTGTTAGAAATAGACAGGCTATTTGCGTGTTGATAATCCAATCCTTAATTAAGAATGCTTTGTTCCTGACAGATCTGGTGTTGTGTTATGCACAGGGAACGGAAGTAGATGCGATAGGTTTGGTGGGTGTAGTAGTTCTGGTAGGTTTTACTTCCCTTATCTTTTTGTTTTTTTGTGGTGCGTTGATGTCTTCCATTGCTTGAGATTACCTTGATCTGATTTTCTCTATCTTCTTGTTGGTTGATTATAAACCTAGTGTGTAAAGAAGGGTAATGGGTTAAGTGTAGCTGTGGATAGAGTGACTTAACCTCCTTAATGTTGTTGCATATTAAATAGATTAGTAGGAGCAATATGAGATGCATGCTTGTAGGTTGAACTGACTTCTTCTTGTCCTAATGGCTATTTGATACTTCCTGTTTCTAGATAGATGATTTAAGTTTCCCGCTGGTTCGGGGGAGGAGGCGGATCGCTTGCCTGCAGGCACGGGCCCGGCCTCCTGCCTTTTTCTCCTGCTGCCCACTGGTATCTATGCTGATTTATAAGTTTCCCCGCTGGTATTGGTGCTGATTCTTAAGTTTCCCCGCTGGTTCGGGGATGGGCGGATCAATTCTCTTGCCTGCAGGGTCGGGCTCCTGCCTCCGCTGGTATCGGTGCTGATTTATAAGTTTCCCCGCTAGTGTTGGTGCTAGTTTTGAGTTTCCCCACTGGTTTGGGGGATGGGCGGGTCAATTCACTTGCCTGCAGGGTCGGGCTCCTGCCCGCTGGTATTGGTGCTGATTTTTAAGTTTCCCTGCTGGTATCAGTGTTGGTTTTAAGTTTCCCCGCTGGTATCGGTGTTGGTTTTAAGTTTCCCTGCTGGGTCGGGAGAAGGGTGGATCAATTCGCTGGTATCGGTGTTGGTATCGGTGCTGGCAGTGGCGTACCTAGGGTATGTGGCACCCGGGGCCCATCATTTTTTGACACCCCCCCCCCCCCCTCATGTAAAATTTTTTTTTTTTTTTTGCAATAACCATGAAATGGAATAAATGGTCAGAATAGAAACAGGCAGTGAAAATTTTCTTCTTTTTTTTTCCAAAGTATTTTTATTGAGAATGGCAAAAGGTCCAGACAAGCAACCATGGTCTGTACAGAAACTTATACATTATCAAAAAGAACACAGAATGAGAGTAACAGCAACAACAAGCATGAACAAGCCTCTCCCAAGAGAAAATTGCCAATGAGAGGCATAGCAATACACAACAAAAGGCCAAAACTTGGGGCAAGCAAACAAATCCCACCCCAGAACCCACAAGAATAATAAGCCGGACTAGACCCTCAGCCATATTTTATAATGAAAAAAACCCCCACAAGCAACAACACCCAGACCGCTCACCAGACACACCAATCCGCACAACAAGCACCCAAGAAACACCCAGCCACCACCCAGACAAAACTACCAGACACACCTACCCCACCAAGCCCAGACCCAACCCCCCCTCCCCAGAGAGTGCAAGCGCAAAGTGGACCGTGAAAAGGGCAGCTGCAGAAGTGGAAAGCCCCAGATAAGTAGGTTAGCTAAAGAAAGCCCACAGATAGAAGAAATCAGGATAACAGAAGTTCCAACAAATGCTCCCACAGAAAATTTTCTTTTATTGAACCTCATTTATGTAACCATTATTCCAAACATAACATAACATAAATTATGTCTGAATTGTCATGACATCAGAAGTACATATGGAGTAGTTGCAGGTGATGCTTGGGACAGTTCTGATTATGTTAGTTTGGTTTTATGTGTTTTTTTAATAGAAGGGTTTTTATTTCTTTTTTTAAGGTTTTGTAGTTTGTGGTCGAGGTCAATAGGTTGTAGAGTTGGGGGTCAAGTGTTGCAGCTCGAATGGCTAGGAGGTTGTCGAACAGTTTTTTTCTTTTGACGTTTTTGGTTGGAGGGTGTGTGAATGGTGCGTGAGTTCTCCTATGTCTGTTTGAAGTGGATTGAATTATTTAGCTGAAGAAATTAGTTACCCCCCCCCCCCATTCCACACACATTAATTCTCTTCCATTTTTGTTCCCATTATAAAAAAACACTGATAAGTTCCCAGGAAAAAAAATACATTAAAATAAGAAGTGAAAACAAAGGCCCCTACAGATGAGAACATAACATAAGAATAGCCTAACTGGGTCACACCAATGGTCCATCATGCCCAGTAGCCCATTCTCATGGTAGCCAATAGTGCTGCCCGATTCAGAGAAAAATATTTCATTCGATCCGATTCACCCTGTTGAATCGATTTTTCGATTAGATTCACTGTTAATGACACCGCTTTTTAAGTTTAAACAAAGTATAACAATAAATTTCACAACAACAATAAATTTCACAAAGTACTTAAAAAAAAAAAAAATCACATTTTTCCATTAAAGCAGTTCTGGAGACATTTGCTTGAACAGTCTTTTTTCCCAGTCCATAAGCAAGCAATATGAAAAAGATTTCCTTAATTATCTACTCAAACATTTTTGCTATTTACTTTCATTGTACCTATACTATTATTCAGTAGAAAAAATGGACTTAACTGTGCAGGAAATGAATCTCCTCATACACCCACCATATAGTGCAAAAATGTGCAAAGGTCTGTTTTTTTCTTTCGATCACTACATAGCCTAATGCCACACAAGCAGCGCTGTTACAAACATATTCTGAAGGTCAATGCTAAGGTTGACAAAGTTTCCTTCCTTGGACCAGAAGGAGATACTGACAAACCACTGGAAGAGATTCTAAAACAACTACCCAGAAATAACACCCAAAGACCCACTCAGTGTGTGAACCAGTTGAGTGGAGTGGACTAACTGGGGGTGGAAATGGGCCCAGAGTTTGCTCAGCAGAATTTCCCAGACTACCTCTTCCTCTCAACACACTGACATGCTACCACCACCACCAACACTAGGAACACCTCACCGAGTATGCCAGCAATGCTTATAAACTTTATAAAACACATTATTATATTTTCTTATAAAGCATATATTTTAACTGAACTCAGCCTTGCCATTCACAAAAATAGAAAAGTTCCCATTTCAAGCTGTCTCATGTACACTTTTCAAATCTAACATATTGTAATCACAAAACAGAAAATAAAATTATTTTTTCTACCTTTTGTTCTCTGATCAATATTCAAATCTTGTTGGTCCCAGGCTCTTGTTGTCTTGCTTGCCAGGGTCTCCTTTCTCCGTGCTAACCATCCGTCTGCCATCTCTGTTCTCCCCTTCCGTTTCCCTTCCCTCTCCCGGAGATCTGGCATCTTTCCTTTTTTTTGTCTCCATCCACAGATTCACCTTTTCTCAACTCCCCACCACCCCAGGATCCACCATCTCTCCCTTTCTGTTCCCAACTATCCTTCTATCCAGTATCTCTATCCCCCCTCCACACCATCCCCTGTTTCCAAGTTCTCTCCCTTTCTGTTCCTTCCCTCCTTAAATCCCATTATGCACCATCTCTCTCCCACTCCTCTGTTTTTAGACCCATTATTTCTAACCCCCAAAGTCTGGCATATGCATGTATCTTTGAACCCCCCCTTCCCTCTCTCCCTCTGTGTACTTTTACACCAGGACCCCCCTCCCCCGAAGGTCTGTCCCCCCTCCGAAGGGCTACACCCCACCCCTGAAGACCTGCACCCCCCGAAGGACTTTACCTCCCACCCGAAGGTCTGTCCCCCTCTGAAGGCCTAAACCCCACCCCTGAAGGACTGCACCCCCCCCGAAGGCCTGCACTCCCTTGAAGGTCTGCACCCCCCCGAAGGCCTGTCCCCCCCTTGAAGGCCTGTCCCACCCCCTTGTAGGCCTGTCCCCCCTTTAAGGCCTGCCTGCCTGCCTTTCCCCCCCTTGAAGGCCTGTCTCCCCCTTGAAGGCCTGCACCCCCCTTGAAGGCCTGCACCCCCCCTTGAAGGCCTGCACCCCCCCTTGAAGGCCTGTCCCCCCCCTTGTAGGCCTGTCCCCCCCCCCCTTGTAGGCCTGTCCCCCCCTTGAAGGCCTGCCTGCCTTTCCCCCCTTGAAGGCCTGCACCCCCCTTGAAGGCCTGCACCCCCCCTTGAAGGCCTGCACCCCCCCTTGAAGGCCTGTCCCCCCCCTTGTAGGCCTGTCCCCCCCCTTGTAGGTCTGTCCCCCCCCCTTGTAGGCCTGTCCCCCCCTTGAAGGCCTGCCTGCCTTTCCCCCCTTGAAGGCCTGCACCCCCTTGAAGGTCTGCACCCCCCCAAAGGCTTACACCCCCCCCCGAAGGTCTGCACCCCCCTGAAGGCCTGCCTGCCCCCCTTGAAGGCCTGCACCCCTTGAATGTCTGCACCCCCCCCCCCGAAGGCCTGTCCCCCCTTGAAGGCCTGCCTGCCTGCCTGTCACCCCCTCCCCCTTGAAAGCCTGCTTGCCTGCCCGCCCGCCCCACCCTGAAGGCCTGATGCCCCGACCCACCCCGAAGGACCGCTCGCCCCCCTGGCCTCCCCGCACCACCTATGAACAGCCGCAGCAGGATCGCGAAGTCAGCGTCGGGTACCAGCCCTAAGGGGGTGTTCCCGGCCTTGCCGTTCAGTCCCCCGCCACCCCCGAAGGACCGCTCGCCCCCCTGGCCTCCCCGCACCACCTATGAACAGCCGCAGCAGGATCGCGAAGTCAGCGTCAGCGATCCCTGCTGCTTCCTGCGCCACGGTCCCGCCCCTCCTCTGACGTCAGAGGAGGGGCGGGATCGCGTCGTAGGAAGCAGCGCAGGGATGCTGATGCTGACTTCGCGATCCTGCTGCGGCTGTTCATAGGTGGTGCGGGGAGGCCAGGGGGGCGAGCGGTCCTTCGGGGGTGGCGGGGGACTGAACGGCAAGGCCGGGAACACCCCCTTAGGGCTGGTACCCGGGGCGGCCCGCCCCCCCCCCCCCCCCCCTAGGTACGCCACTGGGTGCTGGTATTGCTGCTGATTTTTAAGTTTCCCTGCTGGTATCGGTGTTGATTTCTAGGTTTCCCTGTTGGTTTGGGGGATGGGGAATCAATTTGTTTGCTTGCAGGATCGGGCTCCTGCGTTAGTCCCCTGCCCTCTGATATCAGTGCCGATCCTCCAGGTTTCCCGTGGATTATCTGCTCACGGGGTCAGGCTCCCGCTCTCCCTCTCCTCCCCATGCTGGTTCCTAGAAGCCGACGAAGGCAGCAGCACCTCCGTGGCGCTCCCCGTTCAGCTGCCCTGCGCAGCGCCTGAGAGCACGGTCACTCAGATCCCGATCTTGTCTCTCTGCTCCACCACTGCGTCCAGACGGGGAGCGCTGCTGTCGTGGGCAGCGGCGGCACTAGTGGGGGAGAGCGGCACTGCTGTAGATCTCCTGCGGTGGCCTCAGCCCCGTTCCAGGCTCTCTGCTGCGCCTCTTTCTCAGCTCTATGCTGCGAAGTGCAGCTCTCCACTGCGGCAAGTGAGCGACTCTTCCCCACCAGGACGCGCGGGCCAGGTGGGCCGAAGGTCGGGTGGATGCCGAGCGGGCTGATGCTAGGCGGGGATCGGGTTCCCGTGGCGTCCTGGCCTCGGTTCTCTGTCGCCTCACTGCCCCAGCTCCTGGTCGCAGCGTGCGTCTCTCCACCCCAGCGCCCGAAGGCTCTCTGCCACGATGCGGCGTCTAAAGGCGATCGAAAGCAGTCGAAAAGGCCAAAGGCAATCGTCTAACTGAAATTAAATGAAATTAAAGGTAAACGGAATTAAATGAAACCAAAAATGAAACTAAAAAAATAAAAATAAAAATAAAAGAACGAGTAACGCGAAAATGAGCAAGCAGTGCGACCTCCTTGCTCCTTGCTCCTTGCTCTGGCTGGAGCTCTCCCAGGAGAGCTCAGAATGGTTGGCAATGCGGTTTATAATGCGGCCCAACAAGGAGTTTTGTGCAGTCCAACTTCTCCCTCCCTCTGGCGGTTAGTTTTCTGGCCATCTCCCTTGCTGCAGTTGTCTGTGGGTGGCGTCGGCTCCTCGTGCGCGATCTGCAGCTGTGTCAGAAGAGTTCCCTCTGACATCACGATGTCAGAGAGAAGGCTTTCGAATCAGCCATCAATCACGCGTGAGGAGCCGATGCTGCCCGCAGACGACTGCAGCAAGGGAGCAGGCCAGAAAACTACCTGCTGGAGGGAGGGAGAGAGAAGCTGGACTGCACAAAACTCCTTGTTGGGCCAAGGGTTGAACACCCCTGGAGTAGGGGCAGGGAAGAGGATTGGTGCGCGGCTTGCAAAAAGATGTGTCCCAAGAAGCAAAGTGACTGTAGGAGTCCTGAGAATCTGACTGGAGTTTCTGAATTATTAATTGGTGAGTATTTGGGGATATTTCATATATGTGGTGTTGAATAAACTCAGAACTTTGTATAAGGGATTGAGACCTTCATATACAGTACAAAATGGGAACAGACCAAAATAGCTTGACCCATTTTTATAAATTTATTTCTAATTTCTGCACTGGCAGCTATGACTATGACTGTGTTTATATGACATTCACTCTATCCAAAAGGAAGAAGACTAAAAATTATTCCCAGAGAATAGTTCCTCATGCAGAGGGATTAAAGTTCCCAGCACACAGCTGGTGGAAATGCTCAAAACCAGGTGCTCTTGAGATCCAGATCAATTGTAGATACCTTTGATAACTCTTCAAAAGCATTCTAGAAATGGTCTAGTTCATCTTACCTGCAGAATCCAGATACCCTGCACATAATTTATAGCATTGGTGTGGAGGAAGAGGGAAAGAGATACTTGAAGGGAGAACTGTTGGGAAGAGAAAGGAAGAAATTGTGGACCTGGGGAAGGGAGGCAGGCAGGCAGGCAGGGGGAGAGATGGGATGGGGTCAGTTGGAAAAAGAAAGGGAGAGAAGTTGGATCTGGGGATGGGAAGGAGGGAAAAATGTTAGGCCTATGGATGGAAGGCAGAGAGATGCAGCATCTCTCTATTTTTCTCTCCATTTCATTCTTCAGCATCAAGGGGAGAGGGAAGAAGAAAAACAGAAAAGAGAGGGAGCAAAATGTTGGATCATGGAGATAGAGGAGGAGAGATGGACCCATGGGAGAGAAGAAGGGAAGAGAGCTGGGATAAGAAGATGCTAGGCAGGAGATGGAAAGAAAGGGACAGGGAGTTATAGCCTGACCAGTGGAGAGAGGGAGGGGGATTCTGAAAGCAGTGAGCCATGTGGATGAGGTCAAAAGGGAGATGACAAGATGAGTGAGAGAGCAGTGCAGGGCCGCCATCAGGGCAGTACTACCAGTCCTGCATTCAGGGGCCCGGAGCTGACAGGGGGCCCGGGCTCCCCCAGGGTCCTAGGCCACAGTTCTTCAACCGCCGGTCCGCGGACCGGTGTCGGTTCGCAGGAAATTTTTGCCGGTCCGCACAGGGCCGGCAAGATTGACTCCCTTCAATTTCCTGCCGGTCTGCGCAGGGCCAGCAAGATCAACAGCTGAAGTTTGCGCTGGGCCGGAGAGATCTTGGGGAGCCTCCGACAGTGGCTTTCTTCCCTCTCTGCAGCTCTCCTTTACTTCCCAGCGCAGCGATTCATGAAGGCAGCTTCGGGGCTTTTGCTGAGTCGCGGCTGCCTCTGATTATGCAACTTCCTCTTTCCTCAGAGGCGGCGCGACCCAACAAAGGACCCGAGACTGCCTTCCTGAATCGCTGCGCTGGGAAGTAAGGAGAGCTGCTGGGAGGGGAGAAAGCCACTATTGGAGTCTGGGACGCTGCCGGGCAAGGGGAAACAGGGACAGCTGCTACTGGAGAGGGAGAAGGAAAGATGCTGCTGGGAGGGGAGGAGGGAAAGGAATCTGGGAAGCTGCTGGGCAAGGGAAAAAAAGGGACAGCTGCTGCTGACCTGGAGGGAAGGAGAAGGAGAGATGCTGCTGGGAGGGGAGGAGGGAAAGGAGTCTGGGAAGCTGCTGGGCAAGGGAAAAAAAAGGGACAGCTGCTACTGGACCTGGAGGGAAGGAGGAGAGTTGCTGCTGGGAGGGGAGGAGGGAAAGGAGTCTGGGAAGCTGCTGGGCAAGGGAAAAAAAAAGGGACAGCTGCTACTGGACCTGGAGGGAAGCTTGTGGGCAAGGGGAAAAAAAGGGACAGCTGCTACTGGAGAGGGAGAAGGAGAGATGCTGCTGGGAGGGGAGGAAGGGAAGAGAGTTACTGCTGGACAGGAGGAGGAGGGAAGGGAGAAGGAAAAAAAGAAGGAAACAGCTGGCAGAGAGATTAGAGAAGGGGAAGGAGAGACACAGGCATGAGAAAGTAGAGAGATTGATGATAGGAAGGGGTCAGCAGAAAAATAAGCAGAGAGGGACAACGATGATAGATCTGGTGTAGGAGAGATAAAAATGAAGAGAGCAGTGAAGCTGGAATGAATCATGTAAAAAGAAGAGAGGGGACACAAGCTGGATGGAAAGGGGAGAGGGGCATAGAAAGAAGACAGATACCATATGGAAGGGGGAGAGGACAGACAGTGGCTGGAAGGGGCAGATGCTGGATTGAAGAGACAGAGAGGGCAGGCGCTGGAAGGAAGAGAGTGAAAAGAAGATTGAAAGCAGAAACCAGAGAGGACAAAAGGTAGAAAAAAATAATTTTATTTCTATTTTGTGATTAGAATATATCAGATTTGAAATATATATCCTGCTAGAGCTGGTGTTAGACATAACTGGGGACTGCAAAACCCAGGCAGTGCTTCTTTAGCTTCCAGCTGGCTTAGGATGCTCTCTGACCAGGGGGCAGTTACCCTAGTTGCACTCCCCTAAAACTATTCCTGTCATGTGTGATTGCAGTATTCTGTTAGCATGATATTTCTGTGTAGCATTCTGTAATAATTTGGCTTGTTCAGTTTTCTTGATAGTAGAGGGGATATATGTGAAGGGGAGGGGAGACAGAGGTTTTGTTGATCCTTGCTCTGAATTATTTGTATTTATAAAATGACAATTGTACAGAATATTGTTTCTTTTTCTAATTTAATAAAATACATTCAATATAAAATCATAACTGAGGCTTGTGTGGATGGGATCAGATGATTTGTGGGGACCGAGCTCGCAGAGATGGGGCAGAAACGGGGTTTTTAAATTTTAGTCCTAGGAATTTGCCGGTCCCCCAAATAATTCTTTTTTTCTGCCGGTCCACGGGTGTAAAAAGGTTGAAGAACACTGTCATAGGCCACCATAGCACAAATTCCTGTATTATGCTTCTGCTGTGCACAACAATAAACAATAAACACTGCTGTCATACTTTTTTTTGTCCCCTGCCGATTTCCTGATAGCACCCCCCCCGGACAAAAGTGGATCCGTCTACCTGGCCCGCGGCCACAGCCGGCGATATACTAAATGCGTGCCTCTCGTCTCCTGACTCCTAAGGCCCGCCCTGTCTCCACTCCGATTGGCTTGGGCTTAGGGTGCCTAGCCAATCAGGAGACACATCACTTGCCTGCCACTGAATCTGCGAGAGAGGGTCGGCCGGATAACGTCACCACGTTTCTAGGAGGACAGGACGAGAGGAGCAGCACGAGGAGCTGCAGAACTAGTAAGGCAGTGATCAATTTAAACATGCACCTTTCTTCCTCTATCCCATGCACCTTTCTTCCTCCATCCCATAACACACACAGCCTGGTGGTGATGATTATCAGATTGATTCATGAATATATAATGATGTTATGAGTGTGCACCTCTTCCTTCCCATCCTCCTTAGCATGTCACATACAGCATGTTACATTACACAAAGTCTGTGTAATGTAACATGCTTTATGTGATATGCTGAATAATAATAATAATAATAAATAAGTTTATATACCGCAGTACCGTTAAGTTCTATGCGGTTTACAAAAGATTAGTGACATGCTGAGGAGGATGGGAAGGAAGAGGTGCACACTCATAACTTCATTATATATTCATCCATAGCTGCATGTTAATGATGTGCTCATATGCACTTATTTATCATCATAACATATACATCATCATTAACATGCAGCTATGGATGTGTAAGGACAGGCTGAGGAGGATGGGTGGAAAGGAAGGAAGGTGCACATATCAACATATCGTACATTTTTAACATGCATGATGCAGCTATAGGCAAGCTGAGGAGGATGGGATCATACAGATGTGTATGTTCAGATTTGCGCTCAGATGTGTAGTTTTTTCTGATATATTTATTAAGCTTACAGTATTTATAAAAACACATTTAATACTTGTTACAAAAAATATTGTGCAATTGTGATCTACTTCTGGCCTCCAAAGGTCAAAAGAAATCCTTAACTGAGATTTTACATTCAAAAGTGAATTATAGCTACTAGCACTATTATTTATTAGTTATTTATTATGCAGATGTTTGTTAGTTTGTTATTAGTTCAATATTAGACATATGTTAGTTTAGAATAGATAGGTATAGATTAGGTTAGGTTAGGGCCCTGCTGAAAGAGTCTACCTTGATGTGGTTGCAGGCTTACAAATTTTTTGATCAAAGAGTGCGGCGACAGAGAAAAGTATGTGTGTATTCAGCCCATGGAAGAAGGGGGGATCGGGGGGGGGGGAAAGGGGTGCGTGGGGGGCCCAATAGGATTGCTCAGTAAGAGGCCCAGAAATTTCTGATGGCAGCCCTGGAACAGTGAGTACAGTGGTAGAAATGTAGTAATTGGGAGTAGATAGAAGGAAATAGGAGGCTGAGAAAGGAGTGAGATGGGACTGAGAGAAGATGGAGAACTAAGAGGTAGCTGAACATTTAAAAAGAAGGGTGAGAAAGAAGGCATGATTTGAGTGGCAGAGGCAAAAAAAAGACAAAGTTAAGAAAGCTGAAAGGGAAAATTCAATACGTTGGAGGCAGGCATAAGGAGGAAATGGAACAAGAGAGAAGAGGAGAAAAAAATGGACAGCAGACACTGGAAAGAGAATTAGTTGAGGATAGACAAAAAGCAGAAAGAGAAACTGGGACCAAGATGATGGAAAAACAAAACATCCAGACAACAAGGTAGAAAAAATTGTTTTATTTTGAATTGATTAATTGGAATATGTTAGCTTTGGGATATGTGTATCACAATTATTTTTGTATTCAGTTGCATTTCTCAATATTTCATTAATCATCCTTGAATATTTTTTAGAATATTTTTTGAACCTTCAGAATCAGCTCTCCTCTAGAACAGTATACTTTTTTGTCCATATGGCCCACAGGGATTTAAAGGGCTTCAGGGTTTTTGCCTAAAATCGGGACGCACTTTGGAGAATCAGGCCTTAAATGTTCCAAAGCTGCTCTGACACTTATAGGAATTCTATGAGCATCAGAGCAGTATGAGAGCATTTAGCACTCTGGGCCAGGGTAGAAACCTCTATTGCAGCATAGTAAAAAAGGGGGGATATTCAATTCCAAACTTTAAATCTTAAAAATACACCCACTTATCGTGTATTATCAGAAGCAACAGGAACTAATAAGTGAACGATAAGTGCAAAAATGACTATACTTTAGTAAAAGATTCCCTAAAAGGGGAATTCAACAAGGCACATCTCAGAGTTTAGTGTGTACTATCAAGGTTAGTGTGCACTAATGAGGTTACCGTGCACTAAATTGGTTGGTGCCCCCTTGATGTATTCTCCCCTAAATCTCTAATTTATCTGCATAGCAGAGAAATATTACAACTATCCAGATAAATTTTGCAGCCAAATGTCACTCCCTCTTCCCCCTACCCCAGTCTTTATTATATGGATTCCACTATGCTATTCAGATGCATTTGTGTCCCAGTGCTATCCATATTGTTAGTGCCATTGACTCATGTATGAGTTCTTACAACTTGATGATGATATCAAGTTTTAGTGGCAAAATATAGTAGATTTGCGGGCCTTTCTTCTGCACAGTATAAATTTGATGATGTACCATTAAACGTGATTCTCTGCCTCCAACACTGCCCATCTGCTGCTGCCCTATATATCATTAGTCTGACAACTCTGCTGAAACCTGTCCACCTTGTGAGGCCCTGTTGGTAGTGAAACTACTGACGGCATAGCTTTCAGCTTCACATATCTGCGCAAGCCCCAGTAGCAAGACAAGCCCATGTGCCATGTATCCATTTAAGGGCCAGAAACCCATGGATAGGGAAGTTCTGTGTTCACAGATAACTGGTCAACATATAACTTCTTTTGACTATCAGCCCACATTTTTTAACCATAATCATCTAAGTAGGCAGTAGCCTCTTTTGAGACTTGCTGAATACCTGAAAGGTGAATCATCATCCATAAACTAGAGCTTTGAAGATGATTCTTCCCATCATCACCCCTATCATTTAGGACCCAGGTGGACGCCGGAAAGGTCTTCTTGCACAGCCGTAGTCCCCAAGATTCCTGCATGAACAGGACTCCAGAGAGCAGCTCTACAGTGGCAATTATTATAAGGAGGAATTAATTTTCTTTTAATGCTATGCATTCCATATAGGCATTTTAAATTACACTTTTCAAATTAGATGTATAATATACATGGTCATTACTATTAATTCCTAGTGCTGCATTCTTCCCAGAATCTCTGATTCCCTTTAAATGAGCAAGAAAATATTATCTTTAGGGTAAAATTAAGATAGAGCAACCTATAAAGCAATCTCCCCATTGTATAAATACTGCACTTTTCATTTAAAAATATAATACGCATACAATCCAAGTCATTATGATTATACCAGGCAGCTTAAGTGTCAAAATATAGAAAGACAAAGAAGTTCTACTGCCAAGTGAAAGCTGTAACACTTCTAAAATGCTAATTAGGGTAGAAGAGCACAGAGAATAAATATATTTTTCATTAATATTTAAGCAGGAGTATATCTTGGCAAATTTTTATGCAGCAATATGCCCACTGCTGATATGTCTTCTTAGCATATTTTTTGCTTTTAAATGCAATTAGGCTCTTGAAAAATACAGTGGGGAAAATATTTCTATATTCTTCTCTTTAAGTTTCCCACTGAGTCGGACTGATTAATAATTGGACATCAGCATTTAGGGCAGTGGTTCTCAACCTGGTCCTTGGAATATCCCCAGACTTTCTGTTTTTAGATGTCTCCTAAATTCCCCATAAGTGTCAGTAAGCAAAAGCAATTGTTCTAAATCCTTACCCCATAACGCTGCTTGATATGAAAAAAAGATTTTGATGATGTTTTTTAAGTTTACATCCTCTAACAGGCGGAAAAACAAAATTCAGATATGAGTTTCTCTTATGTTTGTTGGTTGCAAAAGAGAAAAGCTCAATTATATATTTGGGAGCTAAACCAAACAACCAAAACAGAAGCAACCAAACTTAAACTTCACCCGCGCCTCCATTGGCAGCCAATGCAGTACTCGATAGGAGGGTGTTACATGATCATATTTCTTCAACCTAAAAATCAGCCTGACTGCCGCATTTTGTACTATTCGCAATGGTTGCATATTCGGACTAAAGAAAAGTGATCATATCAGCCCTTATTACCGATCACTGCACTAGTTGCCAGTGGAGGCACGAGTAATGTTTAAATTCTCATGCCTCTGTTTCAAGTCAGTTTGGGGATTGGCACCTACATACCAGCTATCTCATTTTGTATTATATAACCCTGTGCGGATAACCAGAAACCGCAACCTATTTGCCTACCCAAAGATTTTAGACTGTAAACTCAGGTCTTATTTAGATAGCATGCTTGCTTTCCAAGCAAGCAAACAACAGTCCTGGTTGGGTAACAATATCAGCGGAGCCATGTTGTCCTATGGTGCTTTTAGAAAAGAAAATGAAATTATTGAATGATATTTATGTTACCTGTATAGATAATAGTGGAATATGTGGAATATCTTTTGTTCTTTCATTTGTATGACACTGTTTTTGATTAAAAATCAAGAAAGAATTTAAAAAAAAAGAAAAGAAATCAAGACAATATTAATTAATAAATTTATCTCTTAATCTGTGCTTTTATCTTTACTTTTTAAACATAACTAATCTTATCTTATCAATTTTAAACTTTTAATGTCTTTTATACAACAAGCTGTATTCATTTTTTACTATTTTGTATTTCACTGATTGTCCAGTTTTTCTCTTTTGAGGAAACTGCCTAGAATTCTTTTTATTAAGGCAGTATAGAAAAATAAAGTTATGTTATGTTATTCTTCTGGGAGATTGCCAAATAGACAACATTGCAGTAATCAAGCTGGCTTAGTATAAGAGACTGTATCAAAACTCTAAATGATGAAACATCAAAATACGGCCTAACGGACTGAAGCTTCCAAAGAGTAAAGAAACCCTTTCTGACCAAAGAGTCCACCTGGTTCTTCATAGTCAAGCCCTGGTCCAGTATTATTCCCAAAACCTTAATGGTAGATTGAATAGGATAGCTGAATTTATTTATACGCAGTTTTGATGAGATCCTTGACAAAATGTGAGGTCTTTTTCTCCACCATGGCTTGTGCGCTGTCTGTTTTCTACCTTATCAGCAGGTCTGTCAATTCCTCATTCATCCCCTACAGACAGTATTTTTTATATCTTTTTTATATGCTTTTTATATAAGTATATATTTATAAACTTTCATTTTTGACGTTTTTTCATAATAAATTAGTGATAAGAACAATATTAAAGGTGACTTAGCTTATTTCTGTGAGTATATAAGTCATACTGGTTTGAAGTTTTTTTCTCTCCGATGTTATACATAGAACACTCCCCTCTGCCAACGCGTTTCGCCAGTCTTTCTCAAGGCATGGGGTTCTGAGGAGAAATTATGAGATATATTTTGAAAACCTATCATTTAAGTAAAACAAAAAGCTAAGATTAAAAAAGAAACTACGGCACATACCTGATGCATAAAATGTACCTAGTTTGCGTATCAGCGGCATCAAAAAGATGGCCGCGGCATTATTTTCTCACTGAAATAGAGGTTATTTCTGACGTCAAGCATGACGTTAGTAATTGAGGTCAACTTGAGCAAGCCAGTCAGCTGTTTCATTTAACCCTATTGGAGCCATGGAGTTTAGCATGAACATCCATCTAAGTTCTTTTAAGTTAAGGTTCTTTTCTATATTGCCTCCCTCCCACCCTGCTATGATACAGTCCAACACTCGCCACTTGAGATCTTTTAAAGTGTGATTGCACAGTTTCCAATGATGAACCAAAGGAGACGTTTCATTTCGAGTATGAACCCTGGACTTATGTTCAGTCAACCTTACTTTTATGGGCCTTAAAGTCCGGACTTTAAGGCCCATAAAAGTAAGGTTGACTGAACATAAGTCCAGGGTTCATACTCGAAATGAAACGTCTCCTTTGGTTCATCATTGGAAACTGTGCAATCACACTTTAAAAGATCTCAAGTGGCGAGTGTTGGACTGTATCATAGCAGGGTGGGAGGGAGGCAATATAGAAAAGAACCTTAACTTAAAAGAACTTAGATGGATGTTCATGCTAAACTCCATGGCTCCAATAGGGTTAAATGAAACAGCTGACTGGCTTGCTCAAGTTGACCTCAATTACTAACGTCATGCTTGACGTCAGAAATAACCTCTATTTCAGTGAGAAAATAATGCCGCGGCCATCTTTTTGATGCCGCTGATACGCAAACTAGGTACATTTTATGCATCAGGTATGTGCCGTAGTTTCTTTTTTAATCTTAGCTTTTTGTTTTACTTAAATGATAGGTTTTCAAAATATATCTCATAATTTCTCCTCAGAACCCCATGCCTTGAGAAAGACTGGCGAAACGCGTTGGCAGAGGGGAGTGTTCTATGTATAACATCGGAGAGAAAAAAACTTCAAACCAGTATGACTTATATACTCACAGAAATAAGCTAAGTCACCTTTAATATTGTTCTTATCACTAATTTATTATGAAAAAACGTCAAAAATGAAAGTTTATAAATATATACTTATATAAAAAGCATATAAAAAAGATATAAAAAATACTGTCTGTAGGGGATGAATGAGGAATTGACAGACCTGCTGATATGGTCAATCTGACACCCCGCAGTCAATAGAATCCACCTCACTGGATTTTGGTTAGTGTGTATTTTGAATTAGTCTTTGTCTACTTATCAATTTTGAAGAATGTTTTCTACCTTAGCAGATGGAGATAAAGTATTTTGTGTATTAAGATTATATTTATCTTTTCCAGTTGGTTTTGGTATTATATTTATTCTGTAGTCTACTACCCCAATGACTGAGGGGAAGCAGATCATGTTGCAGAGCTGGCTCACATTGTCCTGAATCTCTTGAACTGTACTGGGAAGGACTATGTAGTCAGAGCTGTAGGTGAGGAAGGCATCTAGAAACTGGAACAGATACTGTCAGATAGTGGGTTAGGTGATGCTTGCAGTGACTGTGAAAGCTCTGGTACCAAGAAAGGCAAGGGATGTTGTGATGTTAAGGTGCATCGGCGTAGATTGTCCTGGCATGTCTTGGCCTAAAGGTTCTAGCTGTATAGCAGCCCCATCAAAATGAAACCTGTTAATGCACTCCTGATCACTAATGTCCATGAACCGGATCCTTGGCCTGAAAGGTAGGGATGTCTCCTCCTAGCCACATCTAGCAATCAGGGCAGGATTAATTCTTCAATTTAAGGATGTGTGGAGGCCATTGATGGATTTTTGGAAAGTTTAAAAAATATTCTTCCCTGAATTAAAAAAATTAAAGAAAATAGGGGAGAGAATGAATATATTTTTCATAATTATATAAGGAAGAGAGATATTATTATATTTTATAAGGGTTGTTTATAAGATGTCAAGTATATTTGAAAGTGAAATTGATATTTGTATTGATTGTACTTGATTTAAGATATGAAATGAATAAAGTATTAAAAAAAAATAAATTCTTTAAGCGCCCCTAGGCACACAAGTACACTGGGCCCCCTAGCCCCATCCTGCCTATGCCCCACCCATACCCCGCCCCTTGTCCCACCCCCATTTATTTACCTGTTTTCTGAAAGTTAGTCAAAAATGTATTAAAATTAGTCCAATAAAAGAATCACCATTTCTATTTCTAACCGTTTATCAAAACAGTTACAATACTACTTTATCCTAAAGCAATAAAATAAAAATATAGAATTTTTTTCTACCTTTGTCATATGGTTTCTGCTTTCCTTATCTTCTTGTCATTCTCTTCCTTCCATCTACTGTCTGCCCCTTCCCCTGCCATTTCTCCTTCCTCCACCCACCCACTTTGGTCTGGCATCCATCATCTTCCCTCTGTTCTCCTCATGGTCTAGCATCTCTCTCCTTCCATCTCTCCTTCCCTCCCCCCTGTGGTTTTTAGCATCTCTCTCTTCTCATTTCCTCCACAGATCTGATATCTTTCTCTCCTCTCTCTTCCCTTTTCTTTTCTTCTCTGGTCTTCCTTTTCTATTTTCTGCCTCCATCTAAATAAAATTATTTCTTACTATTCAGTCCTGTTTCCCTCTTTTCACTGTGTCTACCAACAGCTTGCCACCCCTTTCATTCACCCCTCCACTATCTTACTATATCTTCTTCCCTCATCCAGCATATGCCCTTTTTCTTTATTCCCTCCTTCCATCCAGTATGTGATCTTTCAGCATCTACTCTCCCCTCTCAACTGACATCCATCTTCCCTCTTCTCTCTCTCCCTTTTCCCCACTTCCATCATCTACCCCTTCTCTCTTTCCCTTTTCCCCACTTCCATCATCTGCCCCTTCTCTCTCTCTCTTCACACTTCCATCATCTGCCCCCCTTCCCCTCACCTTTCCGGGTCACTTTCTTTCCCCTGAGGATGGGAGAGTAAGCCGCAAACAGTTACATGCCAGCAAAACTGTTTACCGGTAGCACCTGCCGCATTGAACAGAAACTGCCTCAGCTGCCCCCGTGGCTCAAAAAATGCTATAGAGGCAATTGCGGCCAATGTAGCTCTATCTGCTCTGTGTGTCAGAAGTACACACAGAAAACAGAGCTCAGCTCAGACCTCAGGTACTCACAAGAGCATGAACTTTTCAAAATGATTAGGGATGTTAAACCCAATTAAATTAGCCTTCAGTGGACACAGTTAAGGAATTTGCTCAGTATTAGGGCTGCTCGAGCACTCACAGACTCCAATGCGCAGACTGTCGGATGGCCACGCATTCTCCACCCTCTGACAAAAAGCCACGGTACAAATAAAGAATTGCACTAACACAGGGCAGGGGCAGACGAAATGATGGACATGGGAAAGGAAAATTGTTTCTTAGGCAGCGAAAAGGGCTATGTTGGACACTAGTATCCTGAAATTGTGGGAGCCGGTGCTGAGGTCACTTCAAGAAACAATCTTAGCTATTAAGCTCAGTGTGTGTGAGTGGGCTGGGAGAGAGAGGCGGAAAAGAAAGGCTGCCCGCATGAAAGGGATAGGGACGAGAAAATTAATATTTATACTACAGGTTTAGTGCATTGTGTATATAAAATCATAGTAAACGGCGACAGGCCCCGGCACCGATGGCATGTAAGTTCCACTGTTACCTTGCAAGCGGTGCTGCTCAGCCAAAGCTTCCCCTGTGATGTGAGCCACGCCCAAACGGAAACAGGAAGCTCACATCACAGGGGAAGCTTTGGCCGAGCAGCACCGCTTGCAAGATAACAGTGGAACTTACTTGCCATCGATGCCGGGGCCCGACACCGTTTGAAAAAAATAAATTGGAAAAAAGGGATCTGCGAAGGTGAGGGGAAAGGAGACCCCCCAGGACAGCTGCTCTTTGCCCTCCTTCAGCGGGCAACCCTAATAATTTTGGGCATTAGGCACGTGCCTACTGGGCCTACCCTTTATAATAATAATAATAATAATAACAGTTTATATACTGCAGGACCGTGAAGTTCTATGGGGTTTACAATGATTAAAAATTTACAGATTGAGTAGTACTAACAGAGTTAAGATTTAGCGGTCAGTTATTGTGGGGAAAGATTATTCAGTTTAGCTGCCTAAGTACTTTAGGAACAAATATGTTTTTAGGTGTCTCCTAAATTCCCCATAAGTATTCGCAAGCATGAGTAATTGTTTCAGATCTATACCATATGATGCTGCCTGATAAGAGAAGAGATGTTGATGATGTCTTTTAAATTTACATTCTTTAACCGGTGGAGAAACAAAATTCAAGTTTGAGCTTCTCTTAAGTCGATTGGTTAATCTGGCCCTGCTAGCAATGCCTTTATAATACAATCATTCAGCACCACAATGTGTCCCACCAGCATAGGTGCAACCCACTAACACTTACTTCAGGAATCAACACCATCTAGTGAGACACTCACTCAGTACCAGCACACAACACACTGACAAACTGGGACTGCACAAAGGGACAATGAGAAACACAGAAACAGGCAACTAAGGAGCTAAAATGGGAGGTGTGCTGGGTTGGGTTCAGTGAGGGCTTGATGAGGAATAGACACTCCAAAAATGGGACCTAAGAGATAGCAAGGGTGAGGGTAAAGAGAGGGGCACAAACATTTCACAGTAGGGCACACAAACCGCAAACCAAACGCTCTCCTTCACACAGCAACTAAATAATATTACACTGGTATTTATGGATCGCTACCGTGTTTCCCCGATGATAAGGCAGGGCCATCAAATAAGACAGCCCCCCCTTTTTAGAAAAAAATGTAAAATAAGGCACCCCCCCCCCCCCCGCAAATAAGCCACCCACCGATACCTGCGCTTACCCGAATCAGGTGGTACGGTGGGTGACTCCGTGTGGTCCCTCCGTCTACCGTATTTGCCTCCATGGCTGCGTGCCGCGCCTCGTCATGAAGTGAAGAGGAGGAAGTGACAGGACTGCAGCGCGCGCACGTGACTCCGCGCAAGGAAACACAGGCAGCTTCCCTCATCCCTCCCTAACGGAGACTGCAGGAGTTTGTTCACGGCCAGAACATCCAATACAGGTAATAAAATTCTGTTTTTTTTCAACAATAACTGTGTACTGTAGTCTTCTTCATGGGT
Organism: Geotrypetes seraphini; assembly: GCF_902459505.1. NCBI lineage: Eukaryota > Metazoa > Chordata > Amphibia > Gymnophiona > Dermophiidae > Geotrypetes > Geotrypetes seraphini. The sequence goes on along the minus strand of NC_047084.1, from coordinate 530,667,482 downwards.
AAATAAGGCATCCCCCCGAAAATAAGCCCTAGAGCATATTTTGGCCTTCCAAAAAAAATAAGACAGTGTCTTACCATCGGGGAAACACGGTAATATGCCCCAGAAGGAGTTCAATGCGATATACAATTTAGAGGAATCTGGTCATATTCAAGATATGCATTATTTCATTAGGGTTCATGACACACATAGTTTGGTTTGTGTTTGTGTAGCCATATAATTATGGCATATGGTTTGGAGAAAAGGTTGGCTGTATCTGGTATTGTAGTCTTGATATTACAGATTCTGGTATGGGGGTCTCTTTCCTGGTTTTTAGGGAGCTTAGTTATCTATCAACATAAGAGAGGATGTTTGTGTCTTGTTTGATTTATGGTGGGTCATTGTTTGTGGTTGGGGCGGGGTAACTCAGCAACAACACAAATTGGGTCAAAAAAGACAAGTTGTGGCTTGTCGCTTTTATAGCAGATCTAGGGCTGGACATTTTTAATTCATTCCTAGCATCCTATTTGCTTTTTTTGGCCGCTGCCACACATTGGGCGGACAATTTCATTGCATTGTCTATGATGACACCCAGATCTTTTTCTTGGGTGCTAATCCCCAAGGAGAACCCTAGCATCTGGTAACCGTGATTCAGGTTATTCTTCCCAATGTGCATCACTTGCATTTGTCCACATTAAATTTCATCTGCCATTTGGACGCCCAGTCTTCCAATTTCCTAAGGTCCGCCTACAATTTTTCACAATCCACATTTGTTTTAGCAACTTTAAACAGTTTAGTGTCATCTGCAAATATAATCATCTCACTCATCGTTCCAATTTCCAGATCATTTATAAATAAGTTAAATATTTGAGATCCCTAGTATACTTGGATGTTTTCTGTTTAGGTGTTCCAAAACAATAATTTGGACATTTTGGGAAGATGGGGGGAGGGGTGTTGGCATTTTGAGATGTTCATCTGCTTTGAAAAAGAGGAACATACATAGGTACCTATAGTATATATCTTTCCCAAATAGGCTGCAAATAGATGCATTTATTCTACTCTCAATCCAAGCAACCGGTTATAAAATTTCCATCTTGGGGCTCCTTTTATAAAGCAGTACTACCAATTAGCGGCATGCTGAATGCAAAAAAAGCCCATTTAACTCCCATGGGATTCTTCACATTACGAGGGTGGTTCGAAAAGTTTGATAAAACAAGTTAAACAAAATTTAAAAAAAAAAATTTGACAAAACCTATTTTTCCAACAGGATGGGAAAATTGGACACTCACTGGACTAAGGGCTCCTTTTACTAAGCTGCGTTAGGGCATTAATGCACGGAATAGCATGCGCTAAATTGCTATACGCGCTAGATGCTAATGCCAGCATTGAGCTGGCGTTAGTTCTAGCCACGTAGTGCAGGATTAGCACGCGCTAATCTGCTGCATGCGCTAAAAACGCTAACGCAGCTTAGTAAAAGGAGCTCTGTGTACAGCCCTCAATGGAGACTATGTTGAGAAATATAAGTTGTTGTTTGTTTTTTTTAACTGTTTAACTTGTTGGCTTTTTTTTTACCAAACTTTTCAAACGACCCTCACATGTACAAGCTAATTAGTAGCACTGCTTTGTAAAAAGGAGCCCTTGGAGTCTTTTTTTTTTTTTTTTTTAATCTTTATTAATTTTCCAAACTAATACAAAGTGCCAGGAAATATACTGACATTAATAAACAACATAAGCACTTAAATTCAATCAATAACCATACAAAAGAAAAATATCCTTCCCCTCCCATCCAACAAATTAATCAAAGAATAACCAAAAAGATATCCCTCCACCCCCACCCTTGGAGTCTTGATTTCAAACTAAGGGCTCCTTTTATAAAGCTATGGCATATGCTCCGAAGCCCATTCAATTCCTATGGACTTTGGTGCATTTATTTATTTATTAGAACAGGTTACAGGTTAACATGCACAATATACAGTTTACAGGTTATAATTTGCCATAGTTATAATACAAGTCGGGGTCTTTTTTCCAGTACAATTTTTATTCTAACTTGACACATACTATGGATCTAATACCAATATACATAATATACAGTTTAAAGATTGCAATTTGCCATAGTTACAATGCAAGGTTTTTCAATTCAAGTTTTTACCACAGCAGCATTGCTATTGTAGCTTTGTAAAAGGAGCCCTATATTTTTTAGAGACTGGGTTTTTTTTCTATACGTGAACAATAAAGTGCCAGCGGGACATAAAAATAAAGCAGTGCATATTCCTAGTCTGAATGAGAAAGATCAGAAGCTCTTTTATGTATTAAAACTGAGTGGCATTATGTAATGAATATTAAGTTCATGTATTTTTATTGTTGAATTATGATTGGTTACCAGTAAGGAATGATTCCTATTTTAAAAAATGTACAAGTAAAAAAAAGAAAAAGGACAAAGTTTCATTGTATTAAGAGCACAAGTACTACCTAAAAATACAATATCATATACCACATCACAAGACAGATTTCATAGTATGAAGTTAGCGTTAGTCGTCACAGCTACACGGAGATGTTTTTAACTGTATTCTTAAAGCATCAATTATTTTCTTTTATATTTCGGTTCACATAAATTGCTATGCAGAGCGGATACATTTCTTTCACAGCTCTGCACAATTTCTTTGACAGAAAGTGTTTAAATGAGTTCAGGGTCTGTTTAAGCTGGTCCAGGCTATAGAATCCTGGGAACTGAGTTTCTTCTAAGCCTGTGAGTAAAAAGGTTGATGACCAGTACAGATTCCCAGGCCTCTGCTGGCTTCTAGTCAAAAGAAAAAGCTCTGTGAAGAGGAAACCTTTTACTGACAGTTCAGGAGCTTTCCAAATGTTCAATGGTCAGAAAAAAGTACTAAATTGTTCTTCCACAGCCGTTCCCCCCCTCCCCCTTCCCCAGATAGTGTAATTTTTTTCTAAATAGCTTCTCGAATCTAGAAATGGGATTTGTATGATGTTATATAACCCTTATTTCAACTGATTTTTCTTCTTCAATATCCTTCTTTTCAAACTCAAATCAAGCAAGCTAAGGAATGAGGGGAAAAAGCTAATGCACTAGGGTAAATTTTTAAAGGCCTAGTCAGCATGTACACTCAAAGAAAAGGAAATAATGGAGGTAGACTCGTTGAATCCACATTAATGGATTTTCAGATCCCATAAGGTACATTCTACAAGAAGCTTTCTGGAGAGGATTACTGGTTCAGGTTTCAGAGGCATTATGGGAATATTTTGAGCTGAATTAATAAAGAGACATTTGGGAAATGTTTCAGCGGCTGGGTTCATGCTTTATGCTAGCATTTAACACTTTGGGCATGTACTCATGTGCTTTTAGTCACACAAGAAACATTTAAACAAAATCGAGTCAATTTTTAAACCAACTTATTGCGCCGGTTTCCTTTAGGGATGATGCAGTCTTAGCAATTCTGGACTGAGAGGAACATTGCTTAACTGTCTCCACTCCTGCTTCTCTAATCAAACCTTTTCTTTCATGTTCATTTCATAGAAATATAAAACATGAGGCAGATAAGTACCATATGGCCTATTCAGTCTACCCAACCATGCCATCTACTTCCTTTTCACCCTTTTAGAGATCCTACTTATCCCAAGCTTTCTTGGATTCAGAAAGTGTTTTCACATCAAACAACAACAACAGGAGGCCATTTCATGAATTCACCACCCTTTCCATGAAGAAGTACATCCTCAGGTCGCTTCTGAGTCTATCCCTTTTCATCTTCATCCTGTGCCCCCTCATTCAAGAGCTTCCTTTCATTTGAAAGAAAGTTGCCTCTAACTCCATTTATCACTATCCTCTGTTGCCTTCCACTCAACCAGTTCCTAAAATAGTTAGTCACCAAGGAACTGTGTCAAAGACTTTGCTAAAATCTACACAGTACAAATAAATGGCTGATCTAAGTAGCTACTACTACCAAATAGGGAGATAACTAATTTAAATCTGTGATGAAATACTTTGATTACTTAACTAATCACAGCTCTTGTAAATTTATATATATATATTTATTTGTAAAAGTGCTCAGACCACATAACCCTTTGTTTAGTGATGACACCAAACCACGGTTAATGTAGGGACCATCATAGCATTTTTACTGTCCCTGATCCAACCATTGATGTTAATTATATTCACTTTGTTATGAACAAATTTCACTTATCTGTAATGATTAGCAGGTTGGGCCCTCTCTCTTCCGCAGTGGTGAAATATATAACAGTGCTACCAATGCTTTAAAGTGCAGTGTTACTGCTTTGTCATATCGAACTCCATAACCCCCCGACTCGAGTTTTGGCTCTTCATCAGGAGGGGATACTTAACATAGCTTGTCACAGCAACTTCTGTCCGACGGCTTGGAAATCCGGACAAACACCCTATTGGTTCTGCCTTTGTTTTGAATTGACTTTGAACCAGTTGCCAGGTTCCAGCTTTGTCTCTCCTATCCAAAATTTCAGGGACTCTCCGTTTCAATCACCAAGTCCCAGTCATCTTCTGCCATTTTCCCTTCTCCTTATCCCATCCTCTAGTTCCATCCATACTCTGCTCTTTCTTTTCTTTATGCCACTCCAGTCTCATCCATCTTCTGCTCTTTCTAAGGTCCCCTGGCTATTTGGCATTTCTTCTCTCTCCATATCCAACATGTATACCTTCTGCATCCCTATTTGTTCTGTCCCCTATATTTCCTTTATGTCCCTGTCTGTATTTCCCCCCCCCCCATGTTATGAGGTGTTGAGTGCTGGTTATTGGTGCCAAGTTAGCCTGCTACTCAATTAAGTTAGGCACCTACATTGGCTTAGGCATGCCAATGTAGGCACCTAACCTTAGGCACATTTTATAGAATTTAGGGGTAAGTAAATATTTAGTTCAAAACAAATCTTTTGGAGTCAGTTGCATTATTGATTAAATTCTATATTATGTACTGGGTTCCTATCAATGGCATAACCACAGGTAGGCCCAGCACCCGCTTTGGGTCCAGGCCCATCTAGCAGCAGCATATATAGTTGTATTAATGGTGGGGATGCCCAAGCCTCGCCAGCTGAATCCCAATCAGCCAAGGTATTAATTTTAACACAATAGGGGGCACAGAGAGAAAATTTGTGGGCCCACTCAGTCTACCCCAGGCAGGCTCACCTAGAAATGGACTTCTAGCTATTCTTCTAGCTCCCACTATTCTGGCATGCAATATGCGAAATTTAAACTCAGGGTTGCATAAAAATACTATTTCTGATTCTAAACATAGAAACATAACGGCAAATAATGGCCAAATGGTACATCCAGCTGCCCATCCGCAGCATCTGCTATCTCCTCCCTAAGAGATCCCATATGTCTGTCTAATGCTTTCCTGAATTCAGACAAAGTCTTTGTCTCCACCACCTCTACCGGGAGACTATTCCACACATCTACCACCGTTTCTGTAAGAGCAGATAGCGTAGCTGGTTTTAAGAAAGGTTTGGACAAGTTCCTGGAAGAAAAGTCCATAGTCTGTTATTGAGGAAGACATGGAGGAAGCCACTGCTTGCCCTGTTATCGGAATATTGCTACATCTTGGGTTTTGACCTGGATTGGCCACCGTGAAAACGGGCTACTGGGCTTGATGGACCATTGGTCTGACCCAGTAAGGCTATTCTTAGGTTCTTAGATTACTCCTGAGTCTATTACTTCTTAACTTCATCCTATGCCCTCTCATTCCGGAGCTTCCTTTCAAATGAGACTTGCCTCGTGCGCATTTATGCCACGTAGGTATTTAAACATCTCTATCATATCTTCCTCCACAGTATACATCCCATGGAAAAATAATAATAAGCGAGTTTATTTTATGAATGGAATAATTTACTTGGCACTAGACAACTGTTACTGACAGTCTTAACACACCTTTATTTTATTAGTATTTCAAATCATAGAACAGATTTGGACAAAGCATACCTATCTTTTTGTCAAATGAAAATGAAAAATGTAAGATTGATGCCGCTTTGTTATTATTTAGAATGTTTTGTGCAGACTATTACATTTAAAAAAAACCCCATTTAATAAAAGCCAAAGAAAGACAGTAAATACAGCACAATTAGTGAAAGCTATTTTGTGCAATCCCTCCTACTACTAATTCTGGATGCTTCTGCTCTTTGATAAGGCTCATTACACTGCATTTATTTCCTCTTGTTAACTCTGATATTGATGGGGGCGTGAAAGGCCTTTTGCCACACATCACTGTAAATAATGCCCCTAGTGGGAAATAATATACGCCCACTTTCACGTTAATACCAACTTGGGTTGTCTCCTTCATAATTTAAGCAAAAGATTTGCATTTGGTATAGCAAATGTCTGTAACTCGGATGGGAAATCATTTTAAAACACAGGCAGATCCAAGTGGGGAAGGGGGAAGAAGTCTTTATTTTAAAGGTAAACAATTATTCTTAGCTTGGTCCTGCTAACTCCTCATCCAAAAACTGTATCCTTGTTGACTTTTGTTAAAGATTTCACAGATGTATAGGGTATAGTGAGCACATTTCAAAATTCCAAAAAGTCCTTTTGCCAATACTGTATTTAACTAACCTACATGGTTAATGAGCATAAGAACATAAGAACATAAGCAATGCATCCACTGGGTCAGACCTGAGGTCCATCGCGCCCAGCAGTCCGCTCACGCGGCGGCCCAACAGGTCCAGGACATGTGCAGTAATCCTCTATCTATACCCCTTTATCCCCTTTTCAAGCAGAAAATTGTCCAATCCTTTCTTAAACCCCAGTACCGTACTCTGCCCTATTATGTCGTCTGGAAGCGCATTCCAGGTGTCCACCCATAGAGATTCCAGCTTGTTGGTCGTCTCTGCAGTTTCTGGAGTAAAGATTTTCTTTCACATTCCAGAAATATCAAAATTTAGCCACCAATTGTTGAATATGGGTTTTCCAGCCAGCTTTAATGTGTTCTTTGCTCCCCAAAATCTCAGGTGAGCATAAACAACTCTCTTTAGTCTGAGTACCACCTCGCCTTACTATGTTTAAGATGTACTTACTATATGTAGCATTGATCATCTAATTGTTCACACATACTGTACATATATAGAAACCTGAAGGCTGATGAAGGCCAAATATCTCATCCAGTTTGTCTATCCACAGCATCCACTATCTCCTCCTCTTACTAAAAGATCCTACATGCCTGTCACATGCTTTCTTGAACTCAGACACAGTCTTTGTCAAGAGACTATTTCAGGCATCTACAGTCCTTTCTTAGATTACTCCTGAGCCTATCACTTCATCCTATGCCCTCTCATTCTGAAGCTTCCTTTCAAATGATTCATGCACATTTATGCCACATAGATATTTAAACATCTCCATCATATCTCCCCTCTCCTGCCTTTCCTCCAAAGTATACGTATTGAGATCTGTCCCCATATGTCTTATAATAAAGGCCACGGACTATTTTAGTAGCCTTCCTCTAGACCAGTGGTCTCAAACTCAAACCCTTTGCAGGGCCACATTTTGGATTTGTAGGTACTTGGAGGGCCGCAGAAAAAATAGTTAATGTCTTATTAAAGAAATGACAATTTTGCATGAGGTAAAATGCTTAATAGTTCATAAATCTTTCCTTTTGGCTGTCTTAATAATAATATTGTCATTTATAGCTAAAGAGACATATGAGCAAGAAACTGATTTATTTTACTTTTGTGATTATGATAAACATACCGAGGGCCATGAGTTTGAGACTAGAGAATGACACGGTGAAAAAATTGGTCCCCGTCACCGCCCCGTCACCGTCTCACCATCCTCTGCACCGCCCCGTCACCGCCATTCCATTCACCGCCCCGTCACCGCCACTGCCATCCCATTCACCGCCCCGTCACCGCCACTGCAACCCCATTCACCGCCCCGTCACCGTCACCGTCGCATACATAAAAGCCTCAAACGGGTACGATTTTATATAATTTTCTTTATTTACGTTTAAAGGAAACATTCAGTAAAACTTTAAAACTTTAAAACTTTGTTTAATATTACTTAAAAACTTTAAAACTTTAAAACTTTGTTTAATATTACTTAAAAACTATACAAAAACAAAACACGACATGTACTTTTAATAGTTCTTATTTTTTAACCCAAAAATAGCAACAAATTACAAACTGCAAAAGTTAGCTTCAGTCATTGTCTTACATATAAATACCCACCTTAGCAGAATGACAATACATCTTTCAATGATAATGTTTTCATATGCGATCTCACCTCAGAAACAACTATTGAAAATAGACAGATATAAATTCTCAAAACTGACACATTTTGATCACTAAATTTAAAAATAGTTATTTTTCATAAAATTTTTCAATCACTGATCTTCCACCACCCCTTGGACTAGCTATACACAGACATAAAACGACACAGTCCTACATGAAAAGGGGTTGTAAATAAAAAAAACCAGCTCATTGCTGCAAGAGTATCCCAGCCAGACTTCATTACAGAGCTGGTTTTTTTTTTCACAAAAACAGTCCTAATTGAAACCTCTAATATGGCTTACTAAAAGAGACTAGCTTAGCTACTCTTTCCAATAGCATACATTAAATAGAAATGGTTTAAGAATAATTTTGAATTTATCTTACTGCCTGTAGGTGGAAAGGGCTACGCACACACCTATCTGTTAGTATGCAGCGCTATAGCTGCCCTAAATAGTTAGCACCAATGGTTCTGTAAGGGGGAGACGGACTGCCTCCCACCCTCCCTCCTTAAAACCCATAGTACATAATTGTGCATTCTAAATTGCAAAAACAAACCAACCCCCAAACAGTAAAATAAAGCTGGACAGTCCGGAAATTAACTTTCTCTCGCCCTCTTAATCCCCAGCCTCTAAACGTTTCCATACTATCAAACTCCCCACATCCTACCTTCGTACTCTTCGCTGTCACCGAAACTGAGCAGCAGCGGCTCTTTGATAGCGTGCGGGTCGCCGAAACTCCTACACCTCGCCTAAAACCCAACCTTGAAGACGTCCCGCACCGACGTCCCGCCCTCCTCTGACGCAGCTTCGCCTCCCGCCCTCCCCCCCCCCCCTCTGACGGAACTTCCTGTTTCCGGGAGGGCAGGCGCGGCAGAGGGAAAGCTCCGGGGCCGTCGCAGGCCGGTGATCTCGAAAACAAGTTCGGAGGTAGGGCTGGTGGGGGTTGAGATGGAGGGGGGGATGTGGTGCTATGGGGGGGGGGGGAGGAAGAGCGAGAGAAAGAAAGGGAAAGGGAGTTCTTAAACTATATGTCCCATTTTGTGTCTGTTCACGAACACGGTGAAACACGGGTGAATAGCGGTTCTTAGAAGGGGGGACATTGGCCTGCGGGGACAAAGTCATTCACCGTTTCCGCGGTCGGTGAATGACCTTGTCCCCGTCACCGCAGCGACTACTATTTTTCTTCCCCGTTTTCGGCGGTGACCCGCGGTCTAAATTCGGTGGCCGCGGGTAAACCGTCACCGTGTCATTCTCTATTTGAGACCACTGCTCTAGACTGACTCCATCCTGTTTAAATCTTTTTGAAGGTGTGGTCTTCAGAATTATACACAATATTCTAAATGAGGTCTCACCAGAGTCTTATACAAGGGCATCAATACCTCTCCCTATGGACCCTAGCATGACCTTACTTTTCTTAGCATTAAATCTTAGCTGCCAAATTTCAGACCATTCTTCTAGCTTCACTAGGTCCTTCCTCATGTTATTCTTTCTATTTTCTGAAAAAGTAAAATGTGACACTTGTTACAACTTTTTCAGTCATTTTATTTATGGACAATTTGCCTTTTACAGTATTTCTCATCCTTTTCTACTTTACAGTACATACTAAAATACTGGAGCACTCATTAAAGGTACTTTTATTTTAAAAGCCATAAACTCCATTTATCTTTTTTGCCATTTACTATTTTATTGCTCCTAAATTGTTTGTATGTATTCTAGTAAAACTTTGATAGGACAACCCCTTCTCTAATAAATTTGCTCCAGTTACCTAAACAGGCACATATCACTTTTAAGTTACCGTACTTGTCTTGATGGTGCTTCTCCAGAATATTTAATAGGTGTGTTCTCATTCCCTCTTCACCCTAATAATTTGTGAGCAGGGTCATCTACACGTAAGCTACTTTTTTTTTTCTTCTTTCTCTGGAGTGCAGTGTGAGTGGTGATATTTGGAAAAAACTTTTATGCTTATGGAAATGTGGCATGGTAGCCTGTAGGTTATGGTCCAGGTAGATGCCATTATCAAGTGTGCATGGCATCACAGTGGCCATGGATGTCACTGGATATAACAGCTGTGCTGTGCTGCATATATGCAGCGTTGATGTGTCTTAGTCATACTGCCACTGTGCTATGACCTCTGAGGTCCACGGCTGGGTGATACATCTTGCTAGCTGTGCAGCGTATAACATGTAATAGGTGTGGGGGCACTAAATGGTTAAGTGCCACTGAATATTCTTGGATGACATACACAAGTGATTTATCAAGTTTATCAAGTTTCAAATTTATTTTATAATTTGATTAATCGCCTATTCCAAATTCTAAGCGATGTACAAGTCAGCAAAATACATAATTAAAATAAACATACATAACTAGCAAAGGGACTAAGGGGGTAATAATAATTTTTTTAAAAAGTCTAAAAAGTGTCCTAAATGGCTACTTGGATGATCAAAAAGCCTGATCGTCCAAGTACCCATAAACAATGCTGGTTTTTAGACGTATCTAAAAACAGCTTAGGCCTTTCCCCTGCCTCTAAACGCACAGAGAGAAAAGAGGTGTGTTTAGAAGAGGGGAAAGGGCGGGCAGTGGGCGGGAGGTGGGACCGACCTACACCTAGGCGTACAACAGGTATAACCAAAACATTTACAGGTTGCCTAGTCGGCACTTAGACCTTTTTGACTTAGACGTAGTCAAACCAGGTCTAAGTGCCGAAAAAGGGGCCGTTGAGCTGATGGCCGCTGGCGCCATCAGTTCAGCGGCCCAGCAACCTAACCACCGCAACCATCGCAACAGGAGAGATGCCTCATCTCCCCTACCGCGATGCCATCACTCTTCTACCCGAATTGCTGCGACCCGCGGCAGGAGAGATGCCCTATCGCGGGGGGGGCAGGGGGGCGATCGGAGGTTCTTGGGGGGTGATCGTTGGCGGGAGGGGGTTGCGTCAAGGGCAGGAGGGTCTGGGATCCCTCCTGCCCGTATTGTAGTGGGGGGTGGGGGGTAGGGGGTCACCGGGGCCAGGGAGGCTTGGGCTCCCTCCTAGCCCATTCCAGTAGCAGCGGGGGGGGGGGGGTCGCTGGGGCCAGGAGGGTTTGGGCTTCCTCCTGGCCCGATCGTACTTGGGGGGGTCGCCGGGGCCAGGAGGGTTTGGGCTCCCTCCTGGCCCGATCGTACTCGGGGGGGGGGGGGGTTTGCCGGGGCCAGGAGGGTTTGGGCTCCCTCCTGGCCCGATCGTACTCGGGGGGGGGGTCGCCGGGGACAGGAGGGCTTGGGCTCCCTCTTGCCCCGATGTTGTCGGAGGGGGGGGTTGGCGGTTCGACATGGCAGGAGGGCTTGGGCACCCTCCTGCCTGGATCGTTGGGGGGGGGATTCTGTAACCGGTGTTGTTTTTGTTAGACACCGGTTACAGAACCCAGCTTTTAGGCGAAGGCCTGGCTCCTCCATCGCCTAAAAGCCCTTCTGTTGGACGTTTGGGGCTTAGGCACTTTTTTGTTTCATTATGGCTAAAAAATGTAGACGTCGTGTGGGTGTACTTTTAGACATAGTGGTGATTGGGCGTTTAGGCAGAGGAAGGCCATAATCAAAACAAGGTCGTTTGGTTTAGTTATGGACACTTTCCCTGCTTCTGCTTTGAAAGTTTAAGGACTTAGGCCAAAAAGGGACCTAGACGGTTTTTTTGATTATGCCCATCCACGTCTACAAAACATAATAAAAAACACTTTTTCAAATACAATGAGACAAAAGGCAAGACAGGGAAAGAAATACAATCTAATTAATATAGGAGCAAACAATTAGGGAAGACAGGGAAAGACAAAACTGATTAAAAAGGTTTTAAAATAAACCGAAGAGCAGTAAGCTATTCAATTAAATATTGAATGCATCTTTAAAAAGAAATCTCTTGAGTTTGCTCTTAAATTTTTCCAAATTCTTTTCCTCTCTTTAGTAAATTGGGAGTGAATTCCATGTCTGAGACGCTGTGATAGTAAAGATAGATTGCCGTCGAGTGTTGATAATTTTAAGAGAGGGAATGACCAATAGATGTTGGTCATTTGATCTCAATAATCTAGAAGAATTATATGGTATCAATGCTTTATAAATAAAAGCTGGGGTTTTAAATGTAAGAGATTTGAATGTAAGCAAACATAACTTATATAGAATACAATGAGACACGGGAAGCCAATGAGCTTTTTGAAGTAAAGGGGTTACATGATCAAACTTCTTTGCTTTCATAATTTATTTATTGGGATTTCTTAACCGCCTTTTCATGAAGAGATTCACCCAAAGCAGTTTACAGTACATCGAATAGTAATTAGGGACTCATGTATTTTCTCTATCTGTCCCGATACCTGGGGTAATGGAGGGTTAAGGGACTTGCTCAGAGTCACAGGGAATAGACTGGGATTGAACTCACAATCTGAGGGTGCTGAGGCAGCAGCTCCAAGCACCCATATAGGGTTGCCAGATTTTGTCATTCCGCCCCCAACCCATGCCCCCACACAAACCCTCTCTCCTCGGGGACACATTTGGAGGACATCTGCGCACGTACGGATGTGCGTGACATCATCCCTTTGCATCCACGCACGCGCCAATGACTTTCAAACATGGCCTCGAGCTCAATGGTTTTCAAAACCCGGACAAAGTGCCGGGTTTTGAAAATCCATCCAGACACCTGGATGGTCCTCTAAAAAGAGGACATGTCCAAGTAATAAAAAGGACGCCTGGTAACCCTAAACCACTAGGCCACTCCTCCCCAGGAGTCTTTCCTGGCTGTTTAAATCACTTTAAATATTTACCCCTGTGTTTCCCAACATTTCATGAAGACGGCTTGTTAGTTAGGTTTTTTTAATTTATAACATTTTATTGAAGAAATCCAATAAATATACAATAATATAATACAATAAAATAGTCAGCACATTAAAATTCACCATATTAATTTTCCATCATATGTCTATCATTCCTTCAAAATAAATTTTAAAATTAACTATTACATCTCTCAATACACTCCCCCTGTTACCATCCCCGTACCCCTTCTTCCCATTCACCTCTCCTCCCTCCCCCCATTGTTTTAAATTTAATTACAACATTGTAATAAATGAATTAAACAAAAATATAATTCAAGTAATTCCACAAATATTAATATCATCCCTCCTACTCTCACCCCTACCCTAGAATAAAAGGTGACATCAAATACCCAGAAAAAAAACCAACCCAAAAAACAAAGAATATTTCCAAAGCTTCAGTATAAAGCATTAAGAATCATACTTCTTGCTTTAGATGATAAATTTTGTATATAAGGGTCCCAAATTTTCAAGATTAAACGAGTTCTTCTAGGAAATTTACGAACCTCCCAAACTTCAAATAAAATTAAATGATGAAATTGGTTCCTCCAATGCTAATAACTAGGAGGATCTTTCTGTAACCAATATTGCAAAATGCATTTATGACCAATCATACATGCCTTTTGAAATAGAATACTTGTTCCCCATCCAAAAACCCCACAAGCCGCAGCTTTGCCAAATAACACCCCCCTTGGAGATTCCGCCAATTGACAATTCCATAATGAACCTAAAAATAATAGGATGGCAGACCAGAAAGATTTAATAAGATTACATTTCCACAGTGCATGAGATAAAGTATTCAAATCTTTCTCACATTTGATACAAATAGAAGAATTAATTAAACCTGCATGAAAAGCTTGTACCTGTGAGAAATATGCCCTATGCAAAACTCTATATGTACACTCTCTCCAATCATATCCCGTAATAATTTTAGGCAAACGATGAATAACTTGACTAAAATCTTGAAGTGATAATTGAATCCCCAACTCATCACACTATTTTTGTATAAGACAATCATATGTTCTATTTACAAAGATACAGAGATAGGAACATCATTACATTGATTTAAAAAATTTATAAACCTTTCACGAACACTCAATGAAAGACCCCCTCTTCTTATTTGACTCACATAATGTCGTACTTGCATGTATCCATAAAATGACCCCGGCCCGCTTTTAACTGTTAAAGATAGATCTGGAAATTTCCTCAACCTCCCAGACTCATCCAAAATCTGAGCAATAAACCTAACCCCTTTATTTACCCAGGATCTAAAAATGACATTAGTCAAACCCAGAGCAAAATCTCCATTTCCCTGAATAGACAAAAAATTTGTAACATATTGATGAAATTTCCATAATTTCAATAATTTGTTCCAAACAGATCTTAATGGAAACAAAATAGAATTACCTTTTAAATAATCTGGTAATCTTGAACTCGGCACTTGAATTAAAAATAATAAATGATATGGATGAAAAAAATGCCTTTTCATATGACAAAGGGGTAAACAAATCATCCTCAAAAACCCAATCCCTTACATGTCTTAACAAACAAGCCCAACTATAAATTTGAATATCTGGAAGACCCAAGCCCCCTCTTATTCCCAAACCCAATAAAAAATCAAAAGACAATTTTGGTTTTGTGCTTACAACAAAATTTTATAAGTAATGTTCTTAATTTCCGCCAATCACCATTATTTAATTCCAAAAGAATCATCTGGAAAACATATAACCATTTTGGAAAAATTACCATTTTAAATAACGATACCCTACCCCCCAAAGATAATGGTAAATTCTGCCATTTTTGTAATTTTAGTGTAGTATAACTAAGCAAAATTGGTATATTTACCTTATATAATCTTTTTGGATCTCCCTGCAAATAAATACCCAGAGGGGCAGAATCGAAAGGGACATCTAAGTCCGTTTACGTCCATCTCGCAAGTCGTCCAAAGTTAAAAAGAGCCTAAGACACATTTTCAAAAGATACGTCCAACTTTTTTTTACTTTCGAAAATCGTCTAATTATACGTCCTGGCGATCTGATCGTCCAAGCCACTAAATCGTTCATCTTTATACCACATTTCCGTCCAACTTTCCGTCCAAGTCCAAAACGCCTAGAACAAGCCCTGTTGGATGTGGGAGGGGTCTGCAAAGTGATGGACTGCTCACCCAGACATGCCACCTAAATAGTGGGGTACCTTACAGGGCACTGCTGTGAACTTCACAAAAAGGGTGCCATGGCTTCTCCTCACTACAGCTCCCTTATAGGTGACGGTGAGCCCATCCCAAACCACCTCCAGAATCCCCTAGACCCACTTATCTACCACCCTAATAGCCCTTATGGCTGCAGGAGCCACTTATATGCCAGTCAAAAAAGGTTTTGGGGGTGTATAGGGCAGTGCACATGTTTAAGTATCAATGCAGTGATTTCAGGGGCTTATGGGCATGGGTCCTCCTCTCTATGGGTCCCTAACCCCCCCCAAGATGACTTAAGCTGGACGACTAGGCTGGATGACTTAGGCTGGACGACTAGGCTTTCCTATGCCAGGCGGCCAGGTGATGATGGTCTGGAGTCTGAAATTTAAAGTTGTGAATAAAATTTTTAGGGGGGTGGGGGGGGTGGTGATCACTGGGGTAGTGTGTGGGGGTTTGTGTTATGTGTTTGCAGTGCTTATCTGGTGAGTTTAGGTGGGTTTTTGTGACTTAGACCATGTTTTACATGGTCTAAGTCACAACGTCCAAGTTCCATCGATCCTGGGTTGTATAACTTTTGGTTATATATGCTGTACGACTAAGTCTAAGCAAGCCCACGTCCCACCCAACTCCCGCCCTCTACACACCTCCTGAAATGCCCCGTTTAGCTTTGGACGTTGAGTGGCACTATGAAGGCCTAGGTTGTTTAGAAATACGTCCAAAACCCATTTATATTTTCGGCGCTTGGACGTTTTTGAGAAATGTTCGTCCAAATGCTGACTTAGGCCGGTTTTTGGACGTTTTTCTCTTTCGATTATGAGCCCCCTAGGTATTTTTAAAAAATTTCTGTCCACTTTAATGGAAAATCTAGACCCCATTATCTACCTAACTTTTCATTTGTAGCTAAAGCCTCAGATTTATCCAGAAACCAGAAAAATCTTCAAATTCTATAAAACATTCTAATAAAGTTTAGTTAGGTTTTTATGACTATCTAATGAAGATACATGAGAGAGATCTGCATTTGCTAGTTCTCCCGTGAATATACCCCTGGTATCCAAATCAATTTAAGCAGGCAGGAGAGGCTGCTGATTGCTTAAATTACCTAGCCTCCTAGCCCCCGATTTTCAGCGGCACTACACCACTACATATTGGCTCTGACTGGCCCTAAAAAAGTGGAATATCACCCGGATAATTAGATTTTACTTGTTAAGTAGCCCTGAGTACCCTCTCAGCCCCCCCCCCCCCACAAGAGCCCTTTCCTTCCTACCACCTCTCCCAACCTATGAAAATCAAACCCTTGTTTCTCCCCTCCCCACAATGGACCCCCACCCTCCTCCCCAGTCCAGATAGGTCTTCCTGGGCCTACCTGATAGCTCTAGTGTTCCTAGTGGATGCAATGGGGAGTGTCACCTGCCCCTCACAGCTGCTATTAGTAAATGGCCGCTAACAGCAGTCTCACAAATACTGCGAACATCCACAGGAGGTCATGGCAGCCAATTTTTCAATGGCAGCTGCAAGGGGCAGGACCAAGTGGGCTTTGTTCTTGACCCCCTTGCTCTCTCTGAACCTGGGAGATTGGGGGACCATTGCAGGGAAAGGAAGGGGTATGTCTTACAAGCTGGGGGTAGAGGATAGGAAGGAGGGAGACTCCTTTGGGGGGCCTCGAGGGGGGATTGGGACCACTTAAATCTAGTTATGTGGGTCCTAGCTGATATTCCACCAGGGCTCACATAACTGAATAAGCTCCACTGAATTGAACCCTAAGTATTCAGTGCCCGGACAGGGCCAAGCACTGAATATCAAGGGCTAAGCTTGCCAGTGGTGGTCAATGTTAAAAAAAAAAACACTGACCACTGCCAGCTGAATACCAACTGGATACCAACTAGATAAATTCTATCTCGTAGCCATTCATTATGGACATTCTGAAAACCCTAACTAGAAAGTTGAGCCTCTAAGAAAACATTTGAAAACACTGCTGTACTTTTTTTTTTTTTTTTTTTTTTATTTATAATTATACAATCTTATTTTACAAGAATTAATTCTTGTTACATTGAATACAGGGAAGAAAATTTCAACACAATGGTACTTTACAACAATCATCATAATGATAAACCCCTTCTTAGACCACAATAATAGGGGTGACCAAAACATAAATTAGAGAGAAATTTAAAGGAATACTGCAAAGAAGAAAGGCATAATGTATCAAGCGCCCATTACTATTATTGTCCCTTAATCCTTGATGATCTGCTTAACATCTAGAAATTCCTTCAGATGGTTAGGAGAGAAAAAAACATATTTAACACCTAAGTACCTAACCATGCATTTGCAGGGATACACCAATAAAAATGTTGCTCCAATATTTATAGTCTGTTGTCGCATTGAAAGAAACTCTTTCCTCCGTTCTTGTGTAGTCTTAGCTACATCGGGATATATCCATATTTTCCGACCCCCAAATAATTTTTGGGAATTTTTGAAAAACA
Organism: Geotrypetes seraphini; assembly: GCF_902459505.1. Taxonomy (NCBI): domain Eukaryota; kingdom Metazoa; phylum Chordata; class Amphibia; order Gymnophiona; family Dermophiidae; genus Geotrypetes; species Geotrypetes seraphini. The sequence goes on along the minus strand of NC_047084.1, from coordinate 530,649,781 downwards.
ATTTCATAATCATATTCACATCCTGTTCAAAGACAAATGATACTAGTAGCGTTGCTCTGTCCATTTCAGATGTTATTGTTTGTTCCAACAAAGCCGTCACATTTGCAAAATCTATCACATTTGTCTCTCCTTCTCTTACTTTCCCAATCTCACTTCCAGCTACCTTTCCATTTTCATTAGGCATCTTTTTATTTGGTAGGTAATAAATTTTGTTAATTGGAGGTATACAGTTTGAAGAAATTTCCAAATTCTCAATGAAGTATCTTTTCAACAAGTCAATAGGTAACACGCCTGAAGTTTGAGGAAAATTTAGAAAGCGGAGGTTCAAACGCCTATTAAAATTTTCAAATTGTTCTAATTTCTTATGAATAGTGGAGCTATCTTTAATTGAAGCCAATTTAAATTGTTGTAAATGTTGTATATCCACCTGCATTTGCTTGGCTTGGCCTGTATACTCTAACTTCATAGATTCAACTGACCCAGTCAATGATTCCAATTTATCATTTAATTTTGTTACCTCTTCAGTTGATTTTTTGATTTTTCCTTCCATCCGCTGCAGCAATTGCCAGATGCTATTCATGGAGACCTCCGTCTGGGAGAGAGAAAGATCCCCTCTCTCTGCTGTTGTTTCCATCTGCCGTTCCGCCGACAACGCTGTGCCCTCTCCGGGAGACCCCACGCTTTCACTTCCGGGAGCGTGTGTCTCTCGCCACAGCGTTTCGGCTGTTGCCGGACACGGAGGCGTCATGGGAGCCGAAGGAGACAATGATATCTCAGTGCCCGAAAGGGCCAGTGACTCCCTCCGATCACCGCCCAACGCCGAGCTCTCCACTCCAGCCAGTGTGAGCGCCGGAGAAGGCGCGAAGAAGCGGTCCATCGTCTGCTGAATCGGGGTGGACGTCAGGGCCGACGAGGCAGAGACCCTAAGCACCCCTTTCCTCTTTGAATGAGGCATCGGTATAAGGTATAAGTGAGAATGCAGGCTAGGAGCTTGTTAACAGCGTCTCTCGCAGCTTCTCTACATCGCCGCCATCTTGGTCAGCCTCAGTGCGCCTTTGTAGAAAGACCCCTCTACGAGCGTCAGACACTGCTGTACTTATACAATCCTATCTCCTGCATTAGCTTATGCCTTCCCAGATGAGTATCTTCTACCAAGTTTGGCACCTTAATAGAGCATTGTTAACATTTTAGGGCCCCTTTTACAATGTCGCGGTGGCAATTCTCCTGCGGCAAATGCACTGAAACCCATAGCAACCAAATGTGCTTCAGTGGATTTCCTGCAGGGGAATCACTTTGTAAAATGAAAATGTAAAATGGCTTTGTAAAAGAAGTCCTAAGTTTTGGAAGGAGAAACCACATTCAGGTAGAAAGCACCTGTCTAGGATCGCAGGGCCATGTAAAGAAGGGAAAGAAAGCTAAAAGAGAGAGTGACAAGTAAGTGAATAACATAATCTTTATTGCTCTTTCAGCTAGGGCCCCATATCCCTGAAAAGAATGCAAAACCATCTCTGCCACTTCAAACGGAATTTTCAGTGCTGCTATTGACTATTCAGTCCTGACTATTTCATTTCTACTATTTACTTTTTTTAGAAGAAAGGAAGAGGAACAAAATTAGACAATTTTCTAACAATTTCCTCTTTGGAAGAAAGGTTTCTTTCTAAGAGGGGGATCATTAGAGACTAAATATAGTATAGCATTTACTTTGGGGGAATATGATTTCAATTTCTTGGCAGAAAGTTGATCCCTTACAATTGTAGGACATGTAATTGGTGCAGTCTAAAAAAAATACCCACACTGCTTTTTTTTTAACTGATTCCAGTTTCCACTGGTCTTCGGCTTCTGTGTGCTTTCTTTTCTGAACTTTTCTTCTTTTTCATTTCTCAAATGATTCACAGATGTAAGATTTCTTTTGTTTTCTGTGCAAGGAGAACGTTGAGCCAAAAAATCTTAAAAAAACACCCCACTTTCAGTGAGAACTATTCTAGGTGTTTGTGTTGTGAACTCTGAGGACAGCTCTTTCAGATGAATTTAACTGCATTAAAAATGTATTAACATAGCTAGATATGGTGGCTCTGAAACTGCCCCCCTTAATGGAAGGGGGAGGAGGATAGACACCTATCACTCAATTAAATTTTTTTTTTCTAATTTACTAATTAAGATAGGTGCTAACTATAAGCACCTCTTATAGAATTTGTCCCTAAGAGCCCAATATTCATAAGAACATAAGAATACGGGCTCCTTTTACATAGACGCGCGTGATACCGCACGCTAAACCGCCGGCCGCGCTAGGCACTACCGCCTCCTCTTGAACAGGCGGTAGTTTTTAGGCCAGCACGGGGGTTAGGACGTGATGAAAGTCACGCGCGTTAACCCTGCTAGCGCGGCTTAATAAAAGGAGCCCTATAAGAATAGCCTTACTGGATCAGACCAATGGTCCATCAAGCACACACATTTTGCCTGCATCAGAAAGGAGCAGTCCCTTGGATTTGGATGAATGTGTGAAGCGGAAAGTACATGTAGGGATTTCATTTTTAAAACCCTTGTCTACTTTACCAAGGTACTTTATTGTTTATTGAACTTTTTATACCATCTTTACCACTTGCATATATCTGGGCAGTGTACAAATTAATATTTAAAACAAATAGATACAGGAACTCCATATAGTAACATAAAATTAGGCGCCAATCACTCATGTGCCAGTTACCTTTCTGTTTGTTTCGTCCAGAGAAGATATTTACACTAATGTTCTATTGTGGGGCCGGTTGATGATTTGACTGTTTGGGCTGTTTTAAAAGTATATGGCGATGTTTGTTTTAAGAGTTTGCAAGATTACTAATGTGTATTGTTCTATTTTTTTGTATTGTATTTTCTCTTGTGTGTTTTTGTCTTGAGTTGTTTTTAGTTACATTTCATATTGTTACCCGCATAGAATTGTTAGATATGCGGGCTATACATTTTTAAATACATAAATAAATTACAAAATCACACTTAGGGCTCCTTTTATCAAGCTGCGCTAGCGGTTTAACGCGCGTAATACCGCGTGCTAAACCACCGGCTGCGCTAGCCGCTACCGCCTCCCTTGAGCAGGCAGTAGTTTATAGGCCAGCACAGGGGTTAACGCGTGATAAAACATCACGCACGTAAACCCCGCTAGCGCGGCTTGATTAAAGGAGCCCTTAGTGCCACCTAACTTTAAACTTAGGTGCCTGTAATGTAGGCCAAGGTTTTAAAGGCCTACATTATAGACACCTAAGTCCTCATACAGAATCGTGCCTAGTGGCACCTAGTGTAAGTCACTCTCTACCCCTAAACATGCCTACTTTAGTGTTAGAAACATAGAAGATGATGGCAGATAAGGGCCACAGCCCATCAGGTCTGCCCACTCTACTGACTCACCCCCAAGTCTACTATTCTAGGGATCCCACTCCCGGTGACAGGTTCTCTTGGCTTAACCCTCTAAAGCAGGGGGTGTCAAAGTCCCTCCTCGAGGGCCGGAATCCAGTCGGGTTTTCTGGATTTCCCCAATGAATATGCATTGAAAGCAGTGCATGCAAATAGATCTCATGCAGATTCATTGGGGAAATCCTGAAAACCCAACTGGATTCTGGCCCTCGAGGACCGACTTTGACACCTGTGCTCTAAAGGATCCCACATGGGCATCCCATTTGCTCTTAAATTCTTGCACACTGTTTGCCTCGATCACCTGCACTGGGAGCTCGTTCCAAGGATCAACCACTCTCTCGGTGAAGAAATATTTCCTGGTGTCGCCATGAAATTTCCCACCCCTGAGTTTGAGTGGATGCCCTCTTGTGGCTGAGGGTCCTTTGAGAAAGAGAATCTCTTCTTCCATCTCGATACGGCCGGTAATATACTTAAACGTCTCGATCATGTCTCCTCTCTCCCTACGTTCCTCGAGTGAGTACAGCCGCAAATTTTTCAGCCTTTCCTCGTACGTAGGCACCAATAAGTGCCATTCTATGGATGCCTATCTTTTATAGAATCATGCCTAAGAAGATAGGCGTCTATCACCCAATTAATTTTTTTTTGTTTTCCAATTTACTAATTAAGATAGGCACTAACTATAGGCACCTCTTATAGAATTTGTCCCTAAAAGCCCAATATTCAAAGGATTTATGTGCTTAACTTTGGTTATGCTCCTAAACGAGCCTCTTTGGTGGAGGGTACGCTGGAGAGTGAATGGAATAGCAGCCTGAGACAGTGGTTCCCTCAGAGATTGGCTTGAATTTTTTCAACTTACCCCTTTAACTCAATAATTTACACCAGGTGTTTGGCTTTTCAGAAATATGGATGCTGAATTTTGTTAATAAATGTCTTGTTTCAAAGTCTCTAGTTTGAATCATATTTGCCCATAACAAGGAGGCATATAGATGAAAGGCCTCATTCAGCAACTCCATTCCTGCTATGCCAACAGGTATAACTACATATAGCCATCCTTAGGGGGTGACAGTGCACAAGGGCTTTAATGCTGCCATTTATAATTTAATAATGGTCATTACTTAGCAGGCAGATGACTTAAAGAACTTGTATGAGGGGCCGCTGAAAAGTTCTCAGCCCAGCCAAGAAGAGTCATGTAACCTACAAGTTATTCCACACTTTTCTTGACACATATTGTTTCAGTGATATGAAATGAAAAGTGTCAAGAAAAGTATGGAATAACTTGTAGGTTTCATGGCTCCACATCATTCCCTTCTTGGCTGGGCTGAGAACTTTTCAGCGGCCCCTTATAAATCTGAATAACAGGGATTTGGCTATTTATAATTTATATGCCCCAGCTGTTGATGAACCCATCTTTTTTACAAGTCTAGTTGAAGATGAATGAGGATTTAGCAGACCCCTCTCATCATTGGAAGTGATTTTACATATTCATAGATCCTTTACTGAACAGGTTATCTAATACTAGACTTTCCTATCTCAAAGCCCACACTTCTGTACTTAGGGCTCCTTTTATCAAACTGCAGTAGGCGGTTAAAGCAGGGAATACCGCGCATTCAACCGCCTGCCGCGCTAGTTGCTAACGCCTCCATTGACGAGGCGTTAGTTTTTTGGTGTGCCGCGGGAGTTAGTGCGTGATGAAATGTCCGATGCGCTAACCCCCGTAGTGCACCTTGATAAAAGGAGCCGTTAGTATTATATTGAAAGTTAGGTTTGGTCGACTTGTGGAAGCTATTGCACTTCTTTCATAAAGATTTCACTTTTTCACTTTCATCATTAAACTTTTATTTTTTTCTTATCTGCAGTTAGTCCCTTCTGTAACCTCCTCTGAGATTTATCCAACTAAGATGGTGTCAAATCTTGGGCAAAATCCCTATTATTCCATTGGATGGAGAGTTCTAGCAGATACCTTTATGGCGATTGACTCATTCATTATTTAACCCTCCCCCCTTTTTACTAAGCTGCTGTAGAGATCTACCATGGTCTGGAGCACTAAATGCTACTCCAACACTTATAGAATTCCTATGAGCGTCAGGGCATTTAGCTCCCCAAGTAGTGGTAGAAATCTCTACCACAGCTTGGAAAAAGAGGCCCTTAGGTTTGCTTGATTTTCAGGCACTGCTTGAATCCTCTATTTTCACTTTAATGACACCAATCTTATCATACAACTACTCGGGTAGCATTTAAAACTTATATGAGAGGTATTATTATTGGCTATGCTGTTCAGATGCAGAGGAGGGCAGAGATGAAATAAATGCAATTAGAAAAAGAAGTTTTCCTGTTGGAAAAAAGGTTACTATATACACCCAATTCCTGAGCAGCAGAAATTTAAATTTCAATATAATAAGATTTTACGGGACTGACCTATAATGGTGGAATACTGTTTGTCTTTACGCAAAATATGAGAAAACTGTAGCTATCAATACGAATTCCATATCTTCTTTCAATAATACGTGGCAGAGAGTACTAGATTATTGTACCAATACTCACAACTGATTTATTATCCATATTTACGGTGCCTAAATTATGTGCCTATTGTTCTTATTATTTGATCATATTACTCTGTATACCCTCGTGAGCTGCTTGTACATTCCTGCAAGACTGTAAGATGTTTTCTTGTATTCCTCACTGTTTGCTTTTCTGTATTATATTCAAAAAATGTCCAATAAATATTATTGAACATTTAAAAAAAAAAAACTCCTCATGGAAGTTGTTACTGAGCAATTTTTTTTTGCTATTAAACACATTATCATCTTAATAATAACAAAACTGGGAAATTGCTTGTGCAAAATGTAAAAGACTTAAGGCAATGTGACTAAAAATTCAACAGGACACCAAATACACCTTGGAATTTCTATGGATAAAAATTCCATGTGTAAAGGGGAAAAGGATAATGATAGGAATGTAATAATAACAGTTTATATACCATAGGACCGTGAAGTTCTATGCGGTTTACAATGATTGAAAAATGTTACAGATTGAGTAGTACTAACAGAGTTAAGTTTAGCGGTCAGTTATTATGGGGAAAGATTGTGCAGTGCAGCTGCCTACGTACTTTAGGAACAGATGTTTTTAGGTGTTTCCTAAATTTCCCATAAGTATTCGCAAGCATGATTAATTGTTTCAGATCTGTGCCCCATAATGCTGCCTGATGTGAGAAGAGATGTTGAAGTTGTCTTTTAAATTTACATCCTCTGACCGGTGGAGAAACAAAATTCAAGTTTGAGCTTCTCATATGTTGACTGGTTGAGAAAGAGAAAAAGGTCAGTTATATATCTGGGGGCTAGGCCGAAAAGTACCTTAAAGCAGAAACATCCAAACTTAAACTTCACACGTGCCTCCATCGGCAGCCAGTGCAGGAGTCAGTAGGAAGGAGTTACATGACAACTTCTTCAGCCCCAAAATCAGCCTGACTGCCGCATTTTGCACCAGTTGTAATCGCTGCAATGTATTACAGTATATCTCGCCATGATGAACAGAGAGATGCAGAATTGTTATCTGAAGTTAGGGAAGCTAACAGACTGGGTAACACAATAATAATAGGTGATTTCAATTATAGTAGTGCCCCCCCACCCCCCCTTGTTCACAGTTTCACTTTCTGCAGTTTCAGTTATCCATGGGCAACGGAGGTCTGAAAATGTTAAATGGAAAATCCACAAAATAATTCACACATTTTAAAATGTATGCTGTTCTGAGTAAGTTCAAAGTTCAAAGTTTATTAGTATTTGATTAATTGCTTAATCAATTTGCTAAGCGATGTACAATCATATAAATAGAAAATAGGTTACAGGAAAAAAAAAAACTTACAAAGTAAGATAAATCTTACAATTAAAACAAACATGGAGCGGGTAGGAAAGGGGGGAAAAGTTACAATTCTTTCTTAGAGGGAATAAATAAAGAAGGATAAAACAAAAGGGAAGGGAGGAATTTAAAAAGCCTGAAACATTATATCAAGTCTAAAATTTAAATATTAAAAGCATCTTTAAAAAGATAAGTTTTTAAGGATTTTTTAAAAAGAAATAAGATCCTTTTCGTCTTTAATGTATTGAGGTAATGAGTTCCACCATTGAGGGCCCATTATAGAAAACATATCATGTCTTCTTGTGCCTACTATTTTTAGAGATGGGATAGCTAAGAGGTTCTGGGAGGTCGACCGAAGAGGTCGAGAGATATTATGAGGGATTAGTGCTGTGAAATCCAGGGTTGTTTAAAACACTAGGTCAAAGTACTTAAGGGCCCCTCTTACAAAGTCGCAATAGCGATGCCCATAGGAATTGAATGGGTTTCAGTGCATTTACTATGGCAGCATCGTTACCGTGGCTTTTTAAAAGGGGCCCTAAGTAAATGTAAAGGTAAATGCAGATTTTGATACACTGCTATCTCCTGAGCCAGCCCTGAAGGCCAGAGTCCTACAAGTAGAGAAACGGACTTGCAGACATTTTGAAATGTAGCTATAAAAACAAAAAGAACCGCTGAAAATGTCTGCTTCGCTCTCTTTATTGTTTGTTCTGTGTCATACTTGCAATAGGAACGCAGGTAACCCTGCAGCTACATCTTAAACTCGGTGCCAGCTGATTATTTTATTGTAATCTCTAAAATATACACCAAGTGATGAACAAGTTTGCCATAGAACCAATTAGAGGCACCTGCTTCAAATGACCCAGAATTACTCTAGCAGTTGGACCTAGCACATTTTTTTTTTTTTTTAAATTCAAGCATAAATAGCTCTGTAGTTAGCACATACACTGGTGAATGCACAGCACTTAAAACACAAGAGCTGCCAAGTGGAAAGGGAAACAAGCTGTACAGATCACAGATTCCAAGCTTGTACGGTAATTCAGTTAATTAGACTCAAATAGGCTCACAAACAATAACAGAAAATGGTAAACAAAAACGGCATCTAATGCATTAAACGGTGGAATAAGTCTGAATATTTCTTGAACGTGATCATTTACCCCCCTCTCTTACAAAGCCACGTGACAGAAGCCCTGTAGCCCTTTAAATCCCTATGGGCTTCGGGGCAGTTACCGCAGCGGTAGACACTAGCACGGCTCTGTAAAAGGGGGGGAGGAGTTAATTTTATTTAAGATTTTTTTTTTCTAAAGTCAGCAGTAAAGCTAATGAAAGCAAATGCATTCCTTTTACCGTGTGCTTCACTTTCAGCTTGTATCTGCAAAAAAATTCTTCTGTTTTATCAGTTCAGACATTAGGATCAACATGGTCATCTTTTAACATTCCTTCTGTTGATCCATTTAAGAAGATCTTGGCACATGTTCATACGACCACATGTTCTTTAGATCCCATTACTTCTCAATGGCTTAAGCTAGTAAGTTTAGGTTTATTTTCTACTTTTCATTCAATTATATCTCAAAGTTTAAAGTCTGGAATTGTTCCATCTAAATTAAAAGAAGCTGTAGTCAGACCACGTTTGAAGCTGATCCTCCAATTCCTAATAACTATCGCCAAGTTTCAGATTTGCCTTTTATTGCAAAACTATTGGAAAAAGTTGTTTTTGACCAATTACAAAATCATATTAACACTCTTTATTCTAGACAATCTGTTTTTTAGAACAGGATACAGGACAGAAACAATAGTGACGGCATTGCTTAGTGAACTTTATAGTCATCATGACTCAGGTCAAATAGCATTACTTGTGTCATTAGATTTATCTTCAGCATTTGACTTAATCATTCATTACTTTTAAGACAAGGAAGGAGGGATATTTGATGTGAGTTAAACTTTGATGGTATATTAAGTGATGTTAAAGAATAAATTGATTGCATTTTATGTTACACTTATTGAAAGTTTTAAAAATGAATAAAGACTTATAAAATGAAAAAAAAAAGCATTACTTGTATCATTGGGTATAACAGATACAGTATTAAATTGGTTTGCATCATTTTTATCAGATCGATCTTTCCATGTGGACCAAACTGGTAATTTTTCATCTAGCTATGTACTGAAATGCAGAGTTCCACAAGGATCTGTATTATCACTTTTGTTTAATTTCTTTCTTAGTCCTTTGGAGCACCTTATACAATCCTGCAACATAAGATTTTTTTCATATACTGATGATATGTTACTGGTTTATTATACTTCATCAAATTCTCCAGGCATGTTTATCAGTGCAGCACAACAAAGAAAAATGGGGAGACCCAATGATCCACAGTGAAAACAATCCACCAATGAAAACAAAAACCAAAACTGTGGATACAGATGTTCTGGAGATAATTTATTAAACACTGACATATAAAACCATGAAAATTCAATTAAAAAAGTACAATGATAAAAAATACAGTGATAAAAATCCAACCGGACCCTACACGGTCCGTGTTTCAGCGAACACGCCTTCCTCAGGGGTCCAATGGTTTGCAACCTCACATATAAAGAATTGGACTGAAAACAGTCTATTGTCTTTAAACCTGTGAGCAAAGAACACCGCAGACAACCTGAAGTAGCAAAAAAATGAGGGTCCGTGTAGGATCCGGTTGGATTTTTATCACTGTATTTTTTATCATTGTGCTTTTTTAATTGAATTTTCATGGTTCTATATGTCAGTGTTTAATAAATTATCTCCAGAACATCTGTATCCACAGTTTTTGATTTCATTGAAAGCAGTGCATGCACATAGATCTCATGCATATTCATTGGGGAAATCCTGAAAACCCGACTGGATTGCAGCCCTCAAGGAGGGACTTTGAGACCCCTAGGTTAGAGCAACATCATATGGTCCTTAATTCAGATAAAACATCACATGTTGGATAATGGGTACGAAGTCTACAGAGAATGGGTATGATATTAGTTGCCTATGAGTTTTGTAAACAAAAGGATCTTCAATTGTCTTCTAAAGTGTAAGAGTAAGAGGTCAGTAAGTAGCTATCTGAAAGGAGAGGACGCGTTCATGATATTTTTTTAATTTACAACCCCTAAAACTCTTTAATAAGTCAATGCAAACAGTACATTCATTTCACTATCAGGGGATAAATATTGACTTAGCTTTATCATTTGTTACATAAATATCTACTGTGATAAAATCAACTTTTTATGCCCTTCGGAGATTTAAGGGGAAATTCTGTTTATGATGTTGATTTCTGCAGCTGCCTAAGAAGTGGCTGAGAATTGCACACCAGCGTCCTATACAGAATTGCCCAACCCTGCCTAATCTAATCTAATCTTCAGTTTATATATCGGATCATTTCCCGAAGGAACTCGATTCAGTTTACAGTTCATTAAAAAATAGATAACATACTAATAGGCCATATACAAAGAATACTATTAGTTAAGATTAGATAGATATTAAAAGGGTTAAAAAGTAGAATATACTTAGTTACTGTTTGTCAGATGATATTCTTGGATAACTATTGTGTAAACAGTCAAGTTTTTAAATTTTATTTGAAATTGATTTAGCTCACCTAACAGTCTTAAACAATCTGGGAGTCTATTCCAAATTTCCACCAATTTAAATGCCGTAGATTTACTGAGCTTCCTGGCACATTTAAGTCCTTTAGAGGATGGAAATGATAATTTAAAGATTATTATAATCCTTGAGTGGCAGGATCTAATAGCATTCCAACAAAGAGGGATTGAAGGATCGAATATTCCATAGAGGAATTTAAAAACAACACATGCACACTTGAACTGTATCCTATGACAAACTGGAAGCCAATGAAGCTTTCTCAACAATGGGAATACATGATCATACTTTCTCTTTCCAAAAATAAGTTTAGCCGCTGTATTCTGTATCAACTGGAGCCGATCTAAACTACGCTGTTTAATACCCAAATAAACAGAGTTACAATAATCCAACTTGAGCAAGCACAGTGGACTGTACCAATAATGAGTAATGTTCCTGATAAAATAGTGACCTAACTTTTCTCAGCATATGCAAACTGAAAAAACATTTCTTTGCCAAAGAGTTTATCTGGTCATTAAAAGTAAGGGAAGAATCCAGAAAAATACCCAAGACTCCAGAGGTGAAATCAAGTTGTAATGAGATACCTGACTTCAATACGACATTAACAGGAAGAATTTCTAGTCTAGACCCAATCCAAAGCAATTTGGTTTTTGAGGCATCCAATTTCATTTGGATGGAATTCGCCCACCTTTGGAGCTTAGAGATGCAGCTAACTATGCCTGTAACCAGATTGCTAAGATTGTGTTTAACTTCCAATAAGATGAAAATATCATTTGCATAGGTAAATATGGTCTCTACAGACGAAAGGCAAAAATTTTTTAATGAGGTCATATAGATGTTAAACAGAATAGGTGGCAAAGGGGAACCCTGTGGTACCCCACATTTGGGTGTCCATGAAGATAAGACCTCACCCTCTAAATATACCTAATAGGAACGTTGTGAAAGAAATTTGCTAAACCATTCCAGGACTACATGATTTAGACCTATGTCAGCCAACATATGAATCAAAATATCATGATGGACCACATTGAATGAAGCAGACAGGTCAAACTGTAAAAACACTGCATATTTGTTCTGCACTGTAAATTTTGAATCTTTGCAATTAATGATATCAAGAAATATGGTCTGAATCCATGTTGAAATGGTAATAAGATAAATTTCTCTAAATAGTTGGAAAGTTGACTAGAAATAATTGATTCCAACATTTTTGTCATTAGTGGTATATTCGCGATAGGACGATGAGAAGAAACCGAAGGGTCTAGATCAACACCTTTCAGCAGGGGCATTAGGACTATATTACTCATTTTCAGTGAAAAATGACCATTACTAAGAAGGTAGTTTAATATTGAAGTCAGCCTGTGAAGGTATATTACCATAAAGATAAGAAGGAAAAGGATCCAAAATACAACTACATCTCTTCAGTTTCTCACATAATTTTAGAACTTGAAATTTTGATACAGGGTCAAATACATTCCAAAAACGATCCACATGGGGTTAATATAAGGCCATTAGAGTCTAAGGAGAAGTTATCAAGATTGATTGCCGGAAAGGTATCTCTAATAAAAGCAATTTTGCTATTAAAAAATTTGGCTAACTCCTCAGCAGTTGGAATATTATTTTGCTTCGGTTTTGTATTTACTGAAGATAATGAGCGCCAAAGTTTAAAAAGAGTACTACTTTGGTTGTTTGATTTCTATCTTAATACCATAATAATTTTTTCTTGCAATTCTAATCTCCAGATTATATTTCTTAATATTAACTCTCCAGATTCTCTTATCTGAATCTAAATTAGTTTTTTCCATTTCTGTTCCAATTTTCTGCCTAACCAGCCTGATTCTCTAACCCTATGTTTCTCAAAATGTGGTACGCTTACCCCTAGGGATATGCAAGCTGCTTATAGGGGGTATGTGGCACTGGCACTGTATGTCTCCCAACTTCCTACTGCCATTGCAAATACGCAGTGCCAGCGCTGTATATCTCCCTTCCTCCTGCCATCATGTATCTCCCGCCTTCCTTGTCTTCTCTCCCCAGCCTCACTCCCCTTCCCTGAACAGCAGCAGCATTAGCTCACTGTGTGACCTTTGCTAGACCAGCCTGCCTCTGACGAAAGAGGAAGTTGTATCATTGCAGGCGAGCCCCGAGGCTGTCTGATGGAATTTTCCAGCTTAGTAGTACCTCTCCTCTCTTTAGCAGCAGCTCACTGTGTGCTTTTAACTTCCCCACGCAGCTGCTGCTAGCGTTAGTTTAGCTGCGGTTCCATAAGGCAGCCTCGGGGCCTTTGCTAGGCTGAACCACTTCCGATGAAAGAGGAAGTTGCATCATTGGAGGTGGGCCAGCCTAGCAAAGGCCCCGAGGCTGCCTGGTGGAACCGCTGCTAAACTAATGCTAGAGGCAGCTGTGTGGGGAAGTTAAAAGCACGCAGTGAACTGCCACTAGGAATAGGAGACGTATTGCTTGCCAGGGAGAAGAGGTACTGCTGGCATGGGGAAGGGAGAAGGGGTACTGCTGGACAAGGGGGAAGGAAAGGGAAGGAAGAAGAGGTGCTGCTGGACCTAGCAGAAAGGGAGAGGAATGGAAGGTGCTGCTGGACTTGAAGTAGAAGGAGAGGGAAAGGAAAGGAGCTGCATGATGGAGGAGAAGGTGAGATGGTGCATGGGAAGAGAGCATATTACTTGTGAGTGGGAATGGGGGAGGGAAGGAAGGAAAATTGTTGCAGGATGAGTGAGATTGATGAGAGAAAGAAATGGACATGTTGTGGAGGAGAGGGAGAAATGGGGCATGGGGAAAGAACATGTTGTGAGTGGGGTTGGGGAGAGATGGACTGGGGGGTGGGAAGGAGGGATGTCACACTTAAGGGAAGGAGCAAGGAGAAAGAGAGAAAGTGTGCAGGAGGCAGAAAGTGTTGGACTCATGGAGAGAGGGGAGAGTGTGGCACAGTGGTTAACCCAGGGGTGTCCAATGTCGGTCCTCGAGGGCCGCAGTCCAGTCGGGTTTTCAGGATTTCCCCAATGAATATGCATGAGATCTATTTGCATGCACTGCTTTCAATGCATATTCATTGGGGAAATCCTGAAAACCCGACTGGACTGCGGCCCTCGAGGACCGACATTGGACACCCCTGGGTTAAAGCTACAGCCTTCGCACCCTGAAGTTGTGGGTTCGAATCCACGCTGCTCCTTGTGACCCTGGGCAAGTCACTTAATCCCCCCATTGGCCCAGGTACATTAGATAAGAACATAAGAATTGCCGCTGATGGGTCAGACCAGTGGTCCATTGTGCCCAGCAGTCCGCTCACGCTGCGGACCTCTGGTCAAAGACCAGCGCCCTAATTGAGACTGGCCCTACCTGCATACGTTCCGGTTCAGCAGGAACTTGTCTAACTTTGTCTTGAATCCCTGGAGGGTGTTTTCCCTTATAACAGACTCCGGAAGAGCGTTCCAGTTTTCTACCACTCTCTGGGTGAAGAAGAACTTCCTTACGTTCGTACGGAATCTATCCACTTTCAATTTTAGAGAGTGCCCTCTCGTTCTCCCTACCTTGGAGAGGGTGAACAACCTATCCTTATCTACTAAGTCTATTCCCTTCAGTACCTTGAATGTTTCAATCATGTCCCCTCTCAATCTCCTCTGTTCGAGGGAGAAGAGGCCCTATTTCTCTAATCTTTCGCTGTACGGCAACTCCTCCAGCCCCTTAACCATCTTAGTCACTCTTCTCTGGACCCTTTCGAGTAGTACCGTGTCCTTCTTCATGTACGGCGACTAGTGCTAGACGCAGTACTCCCGGTGAGGGCGCACCATGGTCCAGTACAGTGGCATAATAACCTTCTCCGATCTGTTCGTGATCCCCTTCTTTATCATTCCTAGCATTCTGTTTGCCCTTTCCGCCGCCATCGCACATTGCGCGGACAGCTTCATCGACTTGTCGATTATAACTCCCAAGTCTCTTTCCTGGGAGGTCTCTTCAAGTACCGCCCCGGACATCCTGTATTCGTGCATGAGATTTTTGTTACCTACATGCATAACTTTACACTTATCCACGTTGAACCTCATCTTCCTTGTCGATGCCGATTCTTCGAGCCTGATTATGTCACGTTGCAGGTCTTCACAATCCCCCTGTGTCTTCACTACTCTGCATAACTTTGTATCGTCCTCAAATTTAATCACCTTACTCGTCGTACCAATGTCCAGATCATTTATAAAGATGTTGAAAAGCACGGGTCCAAGCACCAAGCCCGGAACAGACAGGGAAAACTGCTTGAGTACCTGAATAAATGCATGTAAACCATTCTGAGCTTCCCTGGGAGAACGGTATAGAAAATTTAATAAATAAATAAATAAAATGGATGGGGAGGGCAGAAAAAAGGGAAGGACAAATGCCACACTCAGGGGAGAGGGCAGAGAGTAAAAAGTTGGATTCATGGTGGGGAAGGAAGGAAGACTGGAGGAGAGGAAGTGTGCAGGAGGCAGAAAGAAAGAAATGTTGGACAGGTGGAAAGGAGGGAAAATGTTGGATGTGGCACTAGAGGGAGTGGGAGAGATGCACCCTGGATCTTTCTCTTTCTTTCCTCACTCCCTTTGCATCAAGGGAGGGAATGAGAGGACAGTGAATGAGAGAGGGAGACATGTTGCCAATGGGGGTAGAGGAGAAAGGAAGAAAAGTGGGACTCATGAAGGGACAGAGAGCAATGCTGGTTGAGGAAGGGAATGAGGTCCGGAGGGGAGGAAGCCTTCAGGAGGCAGAAAGAAAGAAATATTGGCTGCACAGTCAGAAGGAAGTACAACCAGAGACTCATGAAATCACCAGACAACAAAGGTAGGAAAAATGATTTTATTTTCAATTAAGTGATCAAAATGTGTCAGTTTTGAGAATTTATATCTGCTGTCTATATTTTGCACTATTTTTGTCTATTTTTCTATAGTTGTTACTGAGGTGACATTGCATATTTTAAAGTCATCTGCCTTGACCTCTTTGAAAAAATCCAAACTAATAATTAAGATTTTCTCTGCATACAGTATGCTTTGTGTTTTTTAAATTTTGTTGTTACCATTATGTCAGCTGTCAGCTTGGGAAACGTTATTCACTTATGCGGATGATATCTTTATATTGATTGAGATTGATCCGGATATTACCAATCTAGTTTCCAAAGTAAATCTTTGCATTTCCAAACTTCAAGCCTGGGCTTTATCTTTCCGAATGAATCGTAATACAACTAAAACTAAGCTTTTATGGTTTCCTACTGTAGCTCTGGTATCTGGGTCCTCCCTACCAACTGAGTTCTCTGCTAAGATATTGGGAGTCCTTTTTGGTTCCTCTCTTTCCTTTAAGGACCAAATAAATTCCTTGGTCATGAAAAGCTTCTTTAGTTTGCGAATGCTGAGGATGATTAGACATCTTTTTCATCACCGTCATTTTTCTATCTTAGTTCAATCAATTATATTATCTCGTCTTGATTACTGTAACGCTATCTAACTCGGCATTACAAAAATTTGTCTTCATAAATTACAATTAATTCAGAAGCTGCGATGCTGATCTTTGGAAAATGTAAATTTGACCATGTGACCCCTTTGCTTCAGAATCTTCATTGGCTCCTGGTTTATTTTAGAATTCAATTTAAATGCGCTTGTATTTCTTTTAAAATTCTACATGGTATCTTTAATCCTCTAATTCCTTTATTTTGAAATGTTACCGATTCTCCTTTGCAAGAGGTATCCAACAATTTAAACTCTCCCTTCCTTCTAAAAAAGAGATTAAAGGAGTCAAGATCTTCAGTCAATCTTTGGTTTTTAAACTCTCTCAACTCTGGAATGATCTCCCCTTTTTTTAAGGAGTTCCAGTTCATTTCAATTTTTCCATAAATCTTTAAAAACTACGCTATTTGCCAAACATTTTAAAAATTAATTCTTTTGAAATTTTGCTATTATCTTCTATTTATCATTTATAAATCATTCCCTGTTTATTTAATTGCTGTAAACCGAGTCGAGCCTTCTCAGAATGATGACTGAGTATACAAAGTTAAGCTTTAGTTTAGTTTAGTTTATGTATTAATAAGATTATATTGTGTGTATATGAAGAAATGGATAGAAGAAATTGCATTACAATTAGTACTATTATTATGGGGGTGGTGTCAGGGGCAGAGTTTGGGCGGTTCTGGGGCACAACTTAGGCGGGTCTGGGGCAGAGCTTGGGTGGGATACTCAATTGGTATTTAGGGGGCACTTGCTCTAACCAACACCCATGTCACAGGTGCCAGTTAGAGAATCGCACCTGATCCCTTCCCATCAGCTGATCATAGCAAGGGAATCAACCTGCCACGATCAGCTGAGTAGCTGCAACAAAGAACCCCTGAACCACCCCCTGCAATCTCGGCCAACATAAGGGATGCCCAATCCTTCCAGACAACACCCCCGGACCCTAACTCGACACACTCTGTGGCCAGAGGGATACTCAATCCCTCCTGTCACCACCCCTGAACCCCCCTCAAAGTCCTCTGGCAGGAGGGATGCCCACTTCCTCCTGCTGGAACCCCCAAAAACAACACCCCCCACCCATGATAGGCAGGAGGGATGCCCATTCCCTCCTGCCATCAGGCCCCCCCAAAAAAACCTATGATACCACCCCCACAGACCCAACCCCCTCCCACCCTGACACCCCACCAGTACCTTCTGTATTTTGGCCAGTTGGAGGGATCCCTAATCCCTCCTGCTGCCAGGCCCACCTCTTCACAATGGTGGGCCTTCCCCTTCCCAGTGCATCCTGGGATGCACCGGGGAGGGGCCTAGGGCCTTTATTGGCCCAGGCTGGGCCACAGTTGGACTTAGATGTCATATCAAAAATGGCACTCAATATCTATCTAAGAAATCAATTCCTTGTTATGGACAACCATTATGGTCTTTTCAGGTGTTGCCAGGTCGACCCAATTGCATCATAAGGCCTTCTTTCAGCTGAGATCTAGGGTCCTAGATGTGTGGGGGAGGGGGGATCATTTTTTCCTAAAGGTTTCATGTATTTATTTATTTTATTTATTCAATTTTCTACACCATTCTCCCAGGGGAACTCAGAATGGTTTACATGAATTTATTCAGGTACTCAAGCATTTTTCCCTGTCTGTCCCAGTGGGCTCACAATCTATCTAATGTACCTGGTGAAATGGGGGGATTAAGTGACTTGCCCATGATCACAAGTAGCAGCATGAAAATACCTGATAAAACTTGAAAAAGATTCATATATTTCTCTAGATCCAACTCATTTGGAAACCTTTTTAATAGAGAAAGAGAGATTTGAAATTTCTTAGTATACAGTAGTTGCTTTTATTTGTTTATCAAGTAAATAGGAAATATATATATATATATATACATTTTCTCACTGTATCATCTGCAATAAGACATGTTTAAATGATTTCAGAATATGATGTACCTCTTTGGTTCTCCATAAAGTGGGATTGTATGCATATATTTTTGTTTAAATCTTTCCTTAGGTTAAAGGTATATGTTTATTTCTGTTATGTTCTTTGAATGTATAATTTTAAAAAATGTTAATTAAGGGAAATTCAATACCCAGATGCTGAAAAGTATTATTGTTCTCCAGATGATCCATTTTACGATGGTAAGCAATCAAGCAGTGCAAATGCTTCATATCCTTCATCTCAATTATTACTATTTTCATTTCTATTGTGTTACTAGACATATACAGCCCTGTTCACAAAACACATAAGGGACAGTCCCTGACTGACAGAGCTTACAGTCTATGTAAGACAGACAAACAGGACAAATAAAGGAAGTTATTTATTGTGGGACTGGTTTAAACGAACATGGGGTACTGAACAGATTAATAGGGGGTTAAAAATTAGGTGGGATTTTATCTAGATTTGAATAGGGCCAGAAACGGAGCTCAACATACTAATTCAGGCAATCTACTCCAGGCATATAATGCAGCAAGATAAAAGGAATGGAGTCTGAAGTTGGAAGTGGAGGCTAAGGGGCTCATAATCGAAATGGAAATATGTCTAAAATCCCATCTAAATTGGCACTTAGATGATTAATAAGACAAGTCGTCCAAGTGTCGATAACCAAAATGAGTATTAGACGTATTTAAAAACCGCTTAAGCCTCTTCAGTGCTGCTGTTCGCCTAGAGCTGAATGGTACATTTTAGGAGGAATGGTTAGGGTGGGACGTGGGCTGACCTAGACTTAGTCGTACTGCAAGTATAACCGAAAGTTTAACGAGGCTGCCTGGATAGAACTTGTACGTTGTGACTTAGGTGATGTAAAAGCAGGTCTAAGTGCCCAGAAGGTATCCAAAGTGACCAGATAACCATTGCAGACTAGTGCTGCCTGATTCATCGATTCGAATCAGGTGAATCAATTTGAATCGATTCAATTTTTAAAAAAAATTGGCCTCCTGATTTAATGGCCGACCCTTCCCCCATGCCTTCATAAAGCAGGAGCTGCAGCGCTGCCTCTTGCTGGCCGTCCAATGCTGTTCCTGCTTGAGGGGGGAGGGTTGGTCAGAAAGGCTTCCCCCAGCTTGCCCGCTCTTGCCTCCCCCAGCTTTCTCGCTCTTACCTCCTTTAGGCTAATAGGGCAGCTTGCAGGCTCGCTGGTGTTATAGCGATCCCTGTAGCTGCCCGTGGTCCTCAGCGGCACATTCTCTCTGCCGCGATCTTGCCCCTGTTCTGATGTCAGGGGTAGGATTGCGGCAGAGAGAACGTGCCGCTGAGGACCACGGGCAGCTGCAGGGATCGCTATAACACCAGCGAGTCTGCAGACTGCCCTATTAGCGTTAAGGAGGTAAGAGCGGGGAAGGTGCAGGCTTGCAGGAGGAGCAGCGTTCGTTCCCAGCGGGGGAGGGGGAGGAGAAAATGTGCCTTTGCAGTGGGGGGGAAGCAGGCCTTCACAGCGGGAGCAGGCCTTCGCAGCGGGGAGGAGGAGAAACTGTGCCTATGCGGCGGGGGGTGGGGGGAGCAGGCCTCGTAGAGGAAGCAGGCTTTCACGTGGGGAGGAAGAGAGAAAGTGCCTTCCTGGGGGGAGAAGTCCTTCATGGGGGGAACAGGTCTTTGTGGCGGGGAGCAGGCCTTCATGGCAGGGAGGCAGGCCTGTGCAGAGGGAGGAGGAGAAAGAGTTCCTTTGGCGGTGGGGAGGCAGGCCTGTGCAGAGGGAGGAGGAGGAAGAAATAATAGAGGGGAGGGGAGATGCCAGACCTGGGGTGAAGGGAAGGGAAGAGAGAGACCAAACCAAAAAGAGGGGGAGGAAAGCAGAGGAGAGGTGCTGGACTAATGGAGAGAGGGAGAGGGAGAGAGAATTGCAAGACCACAAGGGGCACGGTACAAGAGGGACAGATACTGCTCCAAAGTAGGTGGGCAAGGTGCAGGATGGCAGGAGCGATAGTAGGAGAAAGCCTGTACCTGGGGAAGGGGGAGGTAAGGAAGAGAGAAAGAAGAAGCTGGATATGGGGAGAGATAAGATGCTGGGCATGGAGGGAGCATAAGAACAGGGACACAGACGAGAGATACAGGATGAAAGGGTAGATGAGAAAAGGAGAGATGGTGGATCTGTGGATGGTGGGGTCCATCACTGCAGCTGCGGGGGATGGAAATGAAAAAAAGGAAAGATGCCAGACCTCCGGGGGAGGAAAGGGAAACAGAAGGGGAGGACAGAGATGGAAGATGGATGGTTAGCACGGAGAAAGAAGAAAGAAGGAGAGCCTGATCAGAAGACAACCAGACCAACATGGGACCAACAAGATTTGAAAAATGACCAGACAACAAAAGGTAGGAAAAATAATTTTATTTTCAGTTTTGTGATTACAATATGTCAGACTTGAAATATGTATCCTTCCAGAGCTGGTGTTGGACCGCAAATGTGAGCTAGGATTTAATAGAGAGAGGAAAATAATTTTTTATTTGTTTATTTTGTTTACACCACAGGACCAGTGTGGGAGGAAAGGGCAAAGAGGATGAAGAGGCTATAAAATAAACCCACCAGGATGTTTGGAAAAAGCCAACCAATTGGGCTGGAAAATCGAATCGAATCGATTCGAAAAATCGATTCAATAGGCTGAATCGAATCAAAATTTTTTTTTCCTGAATCGGGTAGCACTACTGCAGACACAAAGTACAGGCTCTCACACACTCACTCAGTGATCACTGACCACACCACAACATCATAAAAATCGGAATTAAAAAATACATGCCTTCCTCCAGAACATCAGCACCTGGCATAGGAAAGCCTGGTAGAGAAGCACAGAGGTGGCTTAAGTAGTCTGGGGCTATTGGGGATGTAGACAGGGTCTAGTAGATTTGGGGGGTATTTGGGGGGGCTCACCATGACCTTTAATAGAGTTCTGGTGAGATGTTTATATGGCACCCTTTTTGTGAAGTTCGCAGCATTGCCCTGTAAGGTGCCCGACTACTGTGTTGCCAAGTCTGGATTTCCAGTCCATCACTTTGCTGACTCCTCCCATGTCCAAAAGGTCTTGTTCTAGGCATTTTTGACTCGAATGAATTTTTGGACAAGAATGGGGTATAAAGATAGACAACTTAGCAGTCTGGCCGATCAAAAGGTTGGACGTATAATTAGATGATTTTTGAAAAAAGAAATATTATGGACATATTTTTCGGGAATGAACTTTAGATACTACCGACTAGCGACTTAGGCCCAAAACGGACTTAGACGTTTCTTTTGATTATGCCCCTCCACGGGTACAGATAAGAGAGACTTACCAGATGAACAGAGTTCCCATGGAAGGGTATAAAGAGAGATAAAAGATATATGCTACTGAGGAGCTTCAGAATGATTGCACTTGTAAGTCAATAAGAGGAGCTTGAATTGTATACAAAATCATAGGGAGCAAATAAAGAGAATGGTTATGTGAGTTTAGCAACACTGATAGAAGGTATGTCATGGAGCAGAATTATGAAGAGATTGAAAGGAAAAGAGATGTTTTAATGGGAGATCTGTGAGAAGCAAGTTGCAATAATCTACTATAAGCATGAGGTGATGAGAGTGTGGATAAAGATTTTATTAGTGTTCTCCAAAGGTAGGGACAAATTTTGGAGATGTTATAGAGCAAGAAATGATAAGTTTTAACTCTTTATATGGGCAGTGAAAGAGAGAGGAGTAAAAAAATGACCCTAAGTTTACGAACTATAACTTGTACTGACTCCATCATCCTTTCCAAGTCACCAATTTTTCCCAAATGCTCTTTAATTATCCCTTCTATGGAAGTCACCTGATTTTTAAGATCCCAAAGGATCTCTCAACTTGGTCAAGTTTATTACTCATACCTAAATCCAGCCTGGTTGTCACTCGCAAAGTAACCATGAGTAGTTTATCTATTCTTCCTAACAACTATACTACATCAGTTGGCTCATTCAAAATATGGCTCTGAAGATCACATTTCATGGGGCTCACAAAACAGCCTGCTTGAGCTTTAACACTGGCGCTACCTAAATTAGCTCAGCCTTACTGAAAGACACTCACTGAAGCAGGAGATAGAACACCACACTCGCGCTATTTTGATATTGATATCTGGAAGAGAACTCTTCAATTTCTCCTCCCTCTTACCAATTGTCATGGCTAATACAGTAAACTCAAAAGAATTGCCAGAGCACTGTGGAGTGGTCTAGCCCAGGGGTAGGCAATTCCGGTCCTCAAGAGCCACAGGCAGGTCAGGTTTTCAGGATATTCACAATGAATATGTATGAGATGGATTTGCATGCACTGCCTCCTTGAGATGCAAATCTATCTCATAAGAACATAACAATAGCCTTACTGGGTCAGACCAATGGTCCATCAAGCCCAGTAGTCCGTTCTAACTGTGGCCAATCCAGGTCCTTAGTACCTGGCCAAAACCCAAGGAGTAGCAATATTCTATGCTACCGATCCAGGGCAAGCAGTGGCTTCCCCTATGTCTTTCTCAATAACAGACTATGGACATTTTCTCCAGGAAATTGTCCAAACCTTTCTTAAAACCAGCTACACTATGAGCTTTTACCACAACTTCTGGAAATGCGTTCCAGAGCTTAACTATTGTCTGAGTGAAAAAAAATTTCCTCCATAGATATTGTGGATATCCTGAAAACATGACCTGCCTGTGGCTCTCAAGGACTGGAATTGCCTACCCCTGGTGTAGCCCAGCAACATGCAACTGTGGCTATCTTGGTTCCTATTTGTACAAGGGAATAACTTTAAAATAAATACGTAGATTACAAATCCTCCAAAATACCGCAATAAAAATAATTACCAAAAGAAAAAAATTTGATCATGCGACTCCCCTATTGAAAGAAGCATATTGGTTACCCGTAAACTATAGAATTACATACAAAATAGAATTACTTACACACAAAACATTAATGAATAAAGCTCCTGCATTCTTAGAAAGACTCCTAATCCCTTATCTGAGGAGAAATCTATCTTCACTAAGATTCATATACTCAAGGAGGGGCGTGATCTTCTCTGTTAGGGCACCTCAAACCTGGAACTTGCTTCCAATTTATATTAGGGAGGAAAAATCACTTAGTAAGTTCAAAGGTCTCTTGAAAACCTCGTTCTTTAAGGACACCTTCTACTGAGCTGCCTGAATTCTATACAACTCAAACATCCTATAGTGGACTAAAATTCCTTTAAATAAAAATTAAGTGGGTAACCATTTCCCATCCTATTGTCTTAACCCTTATATTCATTTTACAGTATTTGTTTATTAATTGTAATTAAACCTATCTTTCTCTTGTGTCCTGTAGTGTCATAGTTTTAACAACTGTGCGGTCTTTGTTTTTGTTGGGGGGTTTTCTTTTCTTACCCTGATTTTATTACTATTTGTAAATCACATTGGATTATGATATTGCGATCAAATCAGATTTTTAAATAAATTTGAAACTTGAAACATTCCTCTCACATTTTAAAAGAATTCAAGCATATCAGGTAAGTATTGGTAGCTCCGTTGCCAACCTTTCCAATGCTACTTTTAAGTTAGGAGTGATTCTAAATGATTGGAGGCAAACAGAGGCGGTTCATTTTCACAAAAATGGAAGTGCGGATTAGATTCAAAACTACAAGCTTGGCAGTCAGACTTTGCTGAGAAATGAAATACAGCTTTTGGAGCAGCCCTTCCACAACACTTGCACAAAACACTTTACTTGCTCAACTCTGTTGTCAGGAATTTGTTCTGCCAAATTTTTAAGCAAGTTATTACAGTTTATGAATTATAGCAGTGGATTGGGTGATAGACAGCAAAGATACATACCACGGATATTTTAGTGAAATTATTACCCCAGCGCTTCCAAACTGAAGCTGCTAACTGAATACCAAAAATATGTGTAATCAAGGATTTCTCTCTCATCCAAGAATGTTCCAAGACTGTGATGAGTTCCAGATGGCCTTGTCTTTTCGTTCCTCCAAGTCATCATTTTTATTCTGTTTTTTTCCACATGCTCTTTCTGTTCTACCTTGCTGGTGTTATCTTTCAGTTTTTTTTCTGCCCAGTTGATTTCCATGGCACATCTCTATAATTGGATCTCAGGCTCCAACTCCATTAGTGCAATCATAGGAAGGTGGCTTCTTGGGTCTGGATGATTTTTTTTTTTTTTTTTTTTGCAGGGTCATGTCATTCTACAGTCTCACTGCCACTCTTGCCCTCCACCTGCACACTGGGACTGGGAACCAGATATTTTTGCAAACAGTTTCCCTCCCAAGGAGTCCACCAATGGCAGGTCTTTGTCTTCATCCCTCCTTGCTACAGAAGCGCCCTGGACATCCCTTTTTCCATTTAGCTATGTTCTTTTTCTGTATGAAACTGGTTTAAGCTGATATGCTTTGCAAAGTCATTTCCCTATGGCCAGGCATTTCTGTAGCCAAATGGTTTTGGTAAGTAAAACAGCTTTGCTCACATTCAAAACTGATTCTTGATTGTTGCAGTTTTCTGAGTCTCGCCATGTCTGGGTGGTTGTAGCTTTCTTCAGGATTTGTTGTAAGATCTCCAGTCTATCTACAAACCTCACAGCACACTCTGATGAAAGACAAACCGCAGACCTCACAGAATGCCCTGAAGAAAGCCACAGCATGATGGCTGAAATAGTTCTACTTACCCAGATGTGGCAAGACCCAGACAACTGCAACCATCATGATGGCAGCTGCGGAAGCCTAAGAGAAAATGGATTCTTCACAGTCAAAACGGAGTCTGTTCATAGTGATCCCCTGTTGTCATTTGCATGTCTTCAGTCTTCTAAAATGGCCTCCTAATAGTATTTATTACTTTAAAAAAATTTTAAACAATTTTTTCAGGTCTCATTTTGTTCAGGCTCATTTATTTCTTTTGTAGTGAAGTAGCATTCCTGCTTTTTTTATTTTTCTATTTCTGCCTGTCTTTTCCATATCTCTATGACAGGATTAAGGAATAGGCGAATTAGGTGTGTGCATATGCCTAAGGTTCAAAGGCTTCAGACATTAGGCCAGTATCTGAGAAGAATTTGCCCTTCGGACTTCAGTTGGACCACTAGAGCAATGTAGCACAAACTGTGTGCCGTGACAGATTCCAGGTGTGCTGTGAGATTCCGGTGAAGAGGAGAGGTGCCAGTGCCAGCTGACTGCCTAGAGGACGTGCCTTTCACGGCAAGAGGCACATTCTGTAGGCAGTCAGCTGGAGCCAGCATCTCTCCTTCTCTATATGCAGTTTTGTAGCACCCCCCACTGGCGGCTCAGGGCCCCATCTGGAGGACCTTTGTGCATGCGCAGACATCGACACGATGATATCACGCATGCACGTGACATCATTGCATCAACATCCGTGCATTTCCAGATGCCCTCCAGCCGCGGCACAGGGTTCAGTGTGCCACAGCCTCTGGAAGTTTGCGAGACACTGCACTAGAGTCTTCAAACCCTGAAACAAAAGTCACAGCATCTGAAGGCATGGAAAGTAGTAAGCCACCAAACAGGTGCTGAGAGGTTGAGGCTATTCCTGGCCACATCCAAAGGCCTCTACTCTATCCTCATCTTTCTCAATCTATCTGCTGCCTTTGATAATATTGATCACCGCCTGCTCCTTTGATATGCTGTCCTCGCTGGCATTCCAGGGGTCTGCTCTATCTTGGTTTTCTTCCTCTCTCCCATCGCATCTTCACTGTATGCAACAGTGGTTCTTCCTCCACAGCCATCCCACTATCAGTTGGATGTTTTGCAACTTTATGCAAACATTTTACAAAATGTCCAGGGCACAATTTGAATGTTTTGGTATTTTTTCTCCTTTGGTTCCTGTCTCATTTAATTCACAAGAAATCTCTAATTCTAGGAGCTCTCAGAAATATAAACTTGGCTTTCCCATTGTTAAAGGAATAAAAACTATGGCCAATTTTTGTCGATCATTTTCATTTTTATTCGTAAAAATTTGGAATGACCTTCCTTCTATAATTAGAGTTCTCTCTCATCTAACCACTTTTCGTAAAGTATTGAAGACATTTATTTCAGAAATTTACTAATGATCCTTCTTTTTCAAATAATCAATCATAAAAAATAAAAATTCTGGCCTAAAAGAGATAGGGCTCCTTTTACTAAGGTGTGCTAGCATTTTTAGTGCACGCTAACCACGCGCTAAATGAAAAATACTAATGCAAGCTAGAAATGATAGGGGACTGCTTCCTAGAACAAATGGTGGGAGAGCCGATGAGGGGGAATGCCACCTTGGACTTGGTCCTAAATGGTCCCGCTAGGGATGAGCGATCACAACATGATCAACTTTAAACTCGACATTGAGAAGAGGAGTCTGTGAGGGGATCTGATTGAGACTTTTAAAATAATAAAAGGAATCGACAAGATAGAGCAGGATAAAAAGTTATTTACGATGTCAAATGTGACTAGGACAAGAGGTCATGGACTGAAGCTGAGAGAGGGGACAAGCCCAGGACAAATGCCAGGAAGTTCTACTTCACACAGCAAGTGGTGGACACCTGGAACACTTTCCCAGTGGAGATTGCTGCAGAACCCACCGTTCTAGGATTTAAGGGCAAGTTAGATGCACATCTCCTCGAAAGATGCATAGAAGGATACGGGTGACTACGCTTTCGCCAGGTTACACCTGGATGGGCCTCCGCGTGAGCGGATCACCGGACTTGATGGACCTAAGGTCTGATCCGGAGATGGCAGTTCTTATGTTCTCTATGGAGGCGTTAGCGTTTAGCGCGTGCGGTATTGTAGCGCGCTCTAAAACCGCTAGCGTACCTTAAGTAAAAGGAGCCCATAGTTTCTGTTCTATTCTCCTGTATAATTTTATTCATATTTTGTTAACCGAGTCGAGTCCATCCATGTTGGAATAAATCGGTATAAAAAATCAAAGATTAGATTAGATTAGACCTGTTTTTGGGAGAGCTTTGGAGGGCTCACCATATAATGTATAGGGATTATGATGAGATGCGTACCTGGCACGCTTAATGTGAAGTTCACAGCAGTGCCCCTTAGGGTATCCCACTGCTCTGCTGGTATGTCTATGTAGCCAGTCCATTAAAAATGCTGCCCGTTATATGAAAGAATGAATTCTGAACAATTGGGATATAATAAAAAATTTAAAGAAACATGGGGTCCATTAGCGGCATTTGTTAAAACTGATTCATCAAATAAGCCTTCAATTCCTAATTGATCTCTATACAAATCCAGGGAGGGTGGGAGGGAGGGGGGGAAATGTATTTTGTATTAATATTTGTTTGAATATAAATGCTGTTTACTGTATTAATTGATTGTATATTGGTTGCACTTTGTATTTGATAATTAATAAAGAATTGCAAACAAAAAAAAAAATTCTGGCCTGCCCTACATGCAAATGGCTTGGTTTTGGATGTTTTTATTTATTTATTTTTAGTATTTATATACCACTTATAGCCTAAAGTGGCTTACATTCAGGTATTCAAGCATTATTCCCTATCTGTCCTGGTGGGCTCACACCCTATCTAATATACCTGGAGTAAAGGAGGATTAATTGACTTGCCCAAGGTCACAAGGAGCAGTGTGGTATTTGAACCCACAAACTCAGGGTGCTGAAGCTGTAGCTCTAACCACTACACCACACACTTAATTTGGACATATTTTTTCTTTCTTGAATATCCAGTAAAATACAAGCATAAATTTTCCCAATAACCTTATCCTATTCAAATTAATAATATCTTCCCATCCTCCCATCCATCCCAAGTGTAAATATTCAAAGATCAAATTAGGACAGAAATAGCCCCACCCCTCCTACCCTTCCTTGGATGTGTACAAAAATAAACAAAAACTTATTCACAATCAAAGACCAACTATAGTGAGGTAATATAAGATGTCAACGGGCCCCAAACCAATTTAAATACATTACCGTGCCCCAAATTATCGGCATTCATCCTTTCAGATCTATAGCTGGAGCAAAGATTTTCCCACCAAAAAGGGAAATTTAGACGATCGTAATTCTTCCAGTTTCAGGTTACCATCTGCATGGCTATTCCAGTCATGATAAGGAAAAGACAGCATTTAAATCAATTCATAGGGGGCTTAACATGTAATAATGTTCCACATATGATCGCCTCATATGTCAGTGAAATTGATGATTCCAATATGTTATTAATCCTACCCTATATTGACCTCCAAAAGTTAAGTATAAAAGGACAATAGAACAACAGATAATCCAGTGTCCCAATATCTAGATGACAGTGCCAGCATCTATTAGATTTAGAACTGTTTAACCTATGTAACCTAACAGGGGTCCAAAAAGATTTACGTAACAGAAAAAACCATGTTTGTCTCATAGATGCTGACGCTGTACATCTCATCTTCCAAGTCCAAATTTGTGGCCATCGAGATGCAGAAATATACTACTTTATCTCAATGCTTCAAAAGTCTCTGAGACTAGATTTTGGGTTTTTATTCAAGAAATCAGATATTAATTTATACCATCGGGCAGCCTGATGTCCTAAACAAATCTGTCTGGAAGGAAAGGGCCTGCAAACTATAATGTTTTTTAAGATTTTGCCAATCAGGGAACCCCCTTCTGAATGGCTTGCTTCAACTGCAACCACTTATAATTTTGAGACTTAGCATATTTTTTTTTCAATAATGACAAAAAAATTAGATATCTAGCTGGACCATTAAAAAAAAAAAATACATCTTGCAGATACATAAATGAACATTTTCTCCATCTGTGGAAAATGCCCCTCTACCTCTTATCAGACAGCTATCCACTAGAATTCTTTACCAATTTATATTAGTTTCATAAGTGCTTGAAGTCTTATCTTTTAAAAAAAATATTTGGATTTAGATTTATGATGTCTGAGGATGATTCCCAATTATGATTGGATAAATTAATTATGAGCCATATGACCATCTCCTCACTCTCTCTTTCTGGTCCCTTTCCCTCCCCTCCATCCTTGTGTAGCATCCCATTCCTTTCTCTTTTCTTCCCCTCTATTTACATCTCTTATATCCCATTTCCCTCCCCTCCATCCAGCTTATCCCTCTCTCTTCTTTTCCCTTTCCTCCATCCATATGCATTATATCCTCTCTTTTCTTTCCCTTTCTCCTCCCTTCTATCCAGATGCAAATCATCTCCCTTTGTCGCCTATCTTCCTTTCTCTTCCCCTCCCTCTATGTGCACCATCTATCTTACTCCTCTTTCTTCACTTCCCTTACATCCAACATCACTCTTCTATATCCCTGTCTGTCCTCTTTTTTCATCAATGCCCCTTTGTGTCCCATTCAGCATCTCTTTGCTGTATCTCTTCCCCCTCCACCTATGTCTAGGTTCCCCTCTCTATCTCTGTCCATCCTTCATATTTCATGGTAAACAGCCATCCCCCTCAATTCATTCTGGCCTTCCATCCTTAAGTCCATCATCTTTCCCTTTCTCCCTTACCCCCACTTCTACCCAGTCTGGTATGATATTTTCCTATCTTTTCTCAACCTCTATTCCCTCTCCAATTTGTGATCTGGTATTCTTCCCTACTTGCATACCTCCCACCCACGCCCTTGTTGGTCTTACAAACTTGATCTTCTTCCCAGCAGCAATTCAGGCAGGCTCTCTCTGGCCAACAGAATGTTGCCACAGAATGAAGGCCCTTGGGGGTTGTCCAGAGAAAGCCTGGCTGAACTGCTGCTGGGAAGAAGATCAAGTCTGTAAGATGCCAGACTCAGGGAGGGCTAGTAATAATGAGCTATGTCAGATGCGAGAGGGGCGAGAGAGATAGCAGTATTCTTCAATGCAAGGCTTGCAGCCTGTATTCAATTGAAAAAAAAAATATTAGGACTGTGTAGGGCGGGCTGCACAAGAGGTCCCCGAGGGCCGCCATTGGTATATAGGCTTTGTACTGAAGAACACTGGCCTATGGGATTTCCTGGACACCAGCCAGTTGAAGAATTGCTTCCACATCTCTCCTGCTTCATTGCATTGGTGCTAGCAGAAATGTAGGACTAGAAATTTACTCAACAGCAGATAGCTTAATAGGGTCAGCAAACCATTGGGCTGTTGACAGTCTCTCTCACACATATATGCACAACCATAAACTGTTAATCATTTCACTGAAACAGACTGTTTCATACTGGAACCAATCTCATCTTTTAGTCCATGGTCACTTCATTCCTGGGAAAAGCATGATTCTTCAGCTTGTACTGTTCCTCCTACAAACCCTAGGTGAAATGATTTCCTTCCACTGATGGATATCCAGCCGGGACATCCTTCTTCTACAGCCCCTCAAGCTGAACTCTTCTGCATCTGTCAGCAGTCATACTTGAGATAGGCAATGAGGGGTTTGTTTTTTTTTCAGATTTTACCTATTATAGAGACAGTAATACAAGGCAGATTGTATGTTAAATGATCTGGACATGTGCCCTAATTGAATTGTGAGATGCCAAACTGATGATTTGGGTGTGACACTTTTAGAAAAATATCATGGGATAAAATATATATCTCCTCTCCCTCCCTCCCCCTTTAAACACCAATTTTACAAGTTTAACACGAGCTCGGTGTTTATTGTACTTACAATGTCTGAAGGAATTTAAATATACATTGCAATATCAAACATTATGAAAGCCACCTTACCATTGGTTAGTATATTCTGTTTTTTACTATGCATTAAAATTTAAATTCATAGTCTTAAAATGCTGTCAACAAACTCAGAATATTTTAAATCAACAAATTTGCAATTGAATTTAGATTGGGTATTTTCTTGGTTGTTTAGGAAGGGAGGGGGCACATTTTTCACTATACAGAATAGCAATAGCCTTCAACAAGATACATAAAAGCTTTTGTAAGATGACCTTAATGTGCTTGATAATGTTGGCATGGCATGCATTTACTTATTTCACGTATTTTAAATTGCCAAGAGAGTGGATTATAAATACAGTCTGGTTCTTCTGTAAGCAAAATCTGTTCTTTAGGCTGTTAACTCTGAGACAAATTGCTTCAAGAGTCCAGTAGGTCCCCAAGGCTTTTCATCACTGAATGTTCTAAACTGCTTTAACAAGAACGGAAAATCAAAACTTCCAGAGCCCTCTCTTCTGAGCTCTTTATGTAGTGTCTTCATATGTCTTTCATTAGTCATATTAGAATGTTGTATTAAACATCCCAGTCGACTCCTGACTTGTCAAGAAATGAATTGGTTAGTGCATGTTTGAAAGGCTGAATTAGAGCATCTAAATTAGCTAAGAAAACTTTGCACTCATTCTTGGCAAAAACTTATGTGTACCAAAATCATGCTAAAGGATATTTTCATAGCAATGAAAGAGTATTGCACCTGCCTACCAAAAAAAATAAATTCCATCTTGTCTTAAGGGCAGAGAAGGAAAGGCAAGAATTCTCAGAGATCTGGCAAAAAAAAGCAGGAGATTAGATCTGTTAAAATGTATCCTGGACAAAATTACCAGCAGACTTACTAATACAAAATAATATGTGACATGTTGGTGCTATTACTGGAGAAGCTTATACTGAACCTAGACTGTTGATGAGTAGATTTACTAGAGTACACAGAAATGGAAAATTCATAATCAAATGCTATACCATAGGAAGAAGTACAAGGTGTGGTTCGTTAGAGCTACAGCCTCAGCATCCTGAGGTTCTGGGTTCAAATCCCATGCTGCTCCTTGTGACCCTGGGCAAGTCACTCAATGCTCCATTGCCTCAGGTACATTAGATAGATTGTGAGCCCAAAGGTATACCTTCTTACAGTTATATGTTAAGTGACTTTGGGGCTCTTTTTTTAATTCTTTATTGATTTTCAAATTTTGACAGTGCAATACAAATATATTAAACACTAGTCTTTAAGCCCGTTACATTAACGGGTGCTAGAATATATGTTTGCCTGTCTTTCTTTATTTCTGTCTCTCTCTGCTGCTGTCTTTCTTTCTTTCTGTCTCTCTCCCTGCCCCTGTCTCTTTTTTCTTTCCTTTCTGTCTCCCTCCCTCCCACTATCTGTCTTTCTTTCTCTCCCCACTTCTTTCCAATGTCTGCTCCCCCTGTCCCTCAGACTTCCATTCAGCAGCTGTCCCTCCTCTCCCTCACACTTCCATTCAGTGTCTGTCTCCCTCCCTCACCCCTTTTATCTACTGTTCACCCTCTTGTTTTTCCCCTTCCATTCACTGCCCTCTCTTCTCTTTCCATCCAGTGTCCGCCTTCTCTCTCTCTCTGTTCCATATGGCATCTCCTCCTTCCTTTCCCCCTTTCTTTTCACTTGGTGTGGCATACCTTCCTCCTTCCCTGCATGCCCTGCCATGTCTTCTTCCCTCTAAGCCATTCTCTCCCCCTCTGCTCCCTTTCCTCCTTGAACTTCATCGGGCAGCAGCAGCATTCATAATTCATTGCTGTTACCAGGCTTCAGGTCTTCCTCTCTGGCCGGTCCTGTCTTTATGAAAACAGGAAGTAGGCAGGACCCGCCAGAGAGTAAGGCCTGAAGGCAGCAACAGCAGCGAATTTTAAATGCTGCTGCTGCCCGAAGAAGCCAGGCCTTAACAACAAAGCTCCCTCCAGCGTTGGCAGCCGCGAGAGCGAGGTAGGGATACCGCTGGACTACCATGTTTTAAAAAAAAAACAAAACTTACCAACGATGGCGGCAGTGCTGGGGGGGGCGGTTTGAAAAGCCATCGGTCGTGAAGTATGCCACCTGCATACTTCACGGCCGACGGCTTTTCCGGACTTTAAAAACTTAGCAACGATGGCGGCAGTGCTGGGGAGGGTTTGAAAAGGTGCCGCGGCTCCTCTGTTGATCCCACCTGACATGTCTCACAACAGCAGTTTAAGTCCGAGGTAGGGTGAGAGGAGCCGACACATAGAGCAGGAAGTCCAGCGCTAGCGGCGAGTGGTAGGTGCTGGAAACTTAAGTAAGGCTGGGGACTCGCGCATGCGCACTCCTGCAAAGCCACGGACCTACATCTCACGGAACAGGGATCACAGAAGCACGCAGTTGAGTGCGCATGCGCGGCTAGCGTTTTATTATTTTAGATGAGCATTATACATAACGCACTTAAAATAAACAAAATTAATACATTACCAATCCTTTTCTCACATGCATATATTATTACAATATTATAGATAAACACCTTTAGCAAACCCAAATACCTTCCCCTCCCCTCCCCCCCCTGGATGTAAGGAATCTATAAAAAGGGAGATACCTGACATTCATTGCAATTCAACATATGCAGTCAATGGGCTCCACACCTTATTGAATGTCATACTATACCCCAAACACTCTGCATTCATTCTCTCATATTTATACGTGGAACAAATATTTGCCCACCAAATGTGTAATTAAGTCTGTTGTAACTCTTCCAGTTATGCGTAATCATTTAGATGGCTATTCCGGTCATAATCAAGAAGAGCCAGCTTTTATATCTATCTAAAGAAGGCTTACTGTGCAATATTGTACCACAAATTATGGCTTCGTAGGTTAATGGGATTGTTGATTCAAGAATAATATTTATTTGTCCTCAAATTGACTTCCAGAAATTAAGTATCAATGGACAATAATACAACAGATGATTCAAGGTCCCTATATCAATATGACAATGCCAGCATCTATTAGACTTAGAACTATCTACCTTATTCAAA
Source organism: Geotrypetes seraphini (assembly GCF_902459505.1). Classification (NCBI taxonomy): domain Eukaryota; kingdom Metazoa; phylum Chordata; class Amphibia; order Gymnophiona; family Dermophiidae; genus Geotrypetes; species Geotrypetes seraphini. Next base: position 530,615,874 of record NC_047084.1, on the reverse strand, counting down.
CGAACTGGGGTCCAAAAAAATCTTATGTAATAAGAATAACCAAGTTTGTCTCATAGATGCTGATGCTGTACATCGTAATCTCCAAGTCCAAATTCATGGCCATCAAGATGCAGAAATATATTGCTTAATCTCAATGCTCCAAATATCTCTCAGACTATTCTTTGTTTTTTTTATTCAAAGTTTCCGAAATTAATTTATACCACCTGGCGGTTTGATGTCCTAACAAATCTGTCTGGTAGCATAGGATCTGCAAGCTATAATAAGTTTTTAAGTTATTCCATTCAGGGAACCCACTCTGAATGGCCTGCTTCAACTGCAATCACCTGTAATTTTGAGACTTCAAGAGACCAAATACTTGTAGTCATGAAAAATAAAGCAGTTTTCCATTAGATACGACATCATCCAATGTACGAATGCCTGCCTGCATCCAATTCTTCCAAGCGATCCCAGCATCGCCTATTTGAATCTTGGAGTTCAACCATAAGGACTGAAAAGTAGAATTCATTATCAGAATATCTGTTAATTTATCAATAAATTTCAATGTTTTCCATGTGTCCAATAGAATACTGTTGTCCTTAGCATATCTAGGTAATTTGATACTCAAAACATGAGATAATCTCATTGGAGACATAAGATGCCATTCCAGACGTAGCCAATCCGGGAGATGTTCCATGAGCTCAGGAAAGATCCAATACATACCCTGACGCATTATATAGGCCTGATGATACTTATAAAAGTTGGGAAAATTTACCAAACCCTCTGTAAATGGTTTCTGTAAAGATACTAGAGCAATTCTTGGATTTTTACCCAGCCAAATAAATTTAGTGAGGATACTATTTTGTTTCTTATAAAAGGACCCTTGAAAATATAATTTGGTAGCAAACCACATTTGGTAGCAAACCACAGGTAATATCATCATTTTAACGGTCTGAACTCTCCCCCACCAAGACAGATGTAATGGGTTCCATTGCTCACACAATTCAGAGACCTTTAGCAATAAAGATTTTTCATTTACTTTCATCGTCTCTTCCACCGTATTCAAAATACAAATACCTAAATATTTTATACAGAAGAACCTCTGATTTACTCCAATTTATCTTATATCCTGAAAATTTCCCAAATCTATCTATTAACTCTAGTAAATGTGGAATGATAGTTTCAGGATTTCTCAAATGAAGCAAAATATCATCTGCATAAGCAGAGACTTTGTATTCCTGGCCTGCGTAAGGAATACCCTGAATCTCCTCTGCCTGTTGAATAGCTAATAAGGGTTCCAGAACAATATCAAACAGCAGGGGAGATAATGGACATCCTTGTCTATCTCCCCTCTCCAGACAAAAGCATTCTGAAAAAGTATTATTAATATATAACCTTGCAGAGGGGGAGCTATACAAAGTTTGAATCATTTGTATAAATTCGGAACCAATACCAAACCAATCCATTGCTTGATACATGAAGGTCCATTCCACATGATCAAAGGCCTTTTTTGCATCCAAGGATACAGAGAAGGCTGGATCATCCATTTCTTTTATTAAATTTAACATATGAAAAGCCAATCTGGGGTTATTAGAAGAATGTCTCTGAGCAACGAACCCCATTTAGTGCATACCAATAATGTAAGGGAGATCCTTAACCAAACGTAAAGCCAATAACTTAGCTAGTAATTTTCCATCTACATTGATTAAAGAAATGGGCCTGTAATTTTGAAACTAATATGGGATCTTTATTTGGCTTTGGTAAAACTATAGTTAAAGATTCTGCCATAGTACCTGTAATGCAACCTTTAATCAGTGGAGCCTGATATAAATTTAACAAATATGGTAATAAGGTATTTTGAAATGATTTGTAAAACTCTACAGTAAGACCATCACCACCCGGCCCATGTGCCTAAGGCCCCTCCCACAGGAGGGGCCTAACGCTACTGGGACGATTCCGGTTGGCCCAAGCGCCTCAGGCCCTACCTGTGGGTGGGGTTTGAGCCGCCTGGGCCAATCAGGCCCTAAGGCCCACCATTCCAGGGATGGCTGGCCTGCCGAATGGACGGACTTGGGACTCATCCATTCAGCCAACTTGTACAGGTATGGGGAGGGGGATTGGAGGTGGGGGGGTCGAGAGGTCGAGGGGTCGGCAGGGGGCCAATCAGGGGTTCAGGGGGGCGATCGTGGGAGAGGGTGCATCTCTCCTGCCGTGGGTCACCGCAGTTCGGGTAGAGGGGTGATCACATCGCAACAGGGGATATGAGCCATCTCTCCTACCACGATGGTTGCGGTGGGGTAGGTGGTTAGGTTGCTGGGCCGCTAAGCTGATCATGCCAGCCACCATCAGCTCAACGGGCCCTTTTTCGGCACTTATACCTGTTTTGACTTGGTCTAAGTCAAAACGTATAAGTGCCGACTAGGCAACCTGTCAAAAGGTTTGGTTATACCTGCTGTACGCTTAGGTGTAGGTCAGCCCACATCCCACCCTTTCCCCTCCTCTAAAACGCCTCTTTTCACTCTATGCATTTAGAGGCAGGGAAAAGTCTAAGCTGGTTTTAGATATGTCTAAAACCAGCTTTGGTTATGGGTACTTAGATGATCAGGCTTTTTGATCCCATTTAGGCCACGTTTTAGACTTTTTTTATTATGAGCCCCTTAGTCTCTGCTCTTCCATGAAGGCCATACTAGACATGAACTAGTATTGTACAATTTTTTCTTCAGATAGAAAGATAGAATGTTAACACATTACATAAATAAAATATATTTCACAGATAGTTCCTGATGCTGGCTTATTTGGTTATAATCAGTCCCTGCTGAATAACCAAATATGGATAATTATTCATTAAGGGCACAGAACAGAAGCAAACTCTGTAATATATCCTAAGGGCTGGTTTCAATATTAAAGGAATCTGAATATCCTAGACAGGTATTCAGTTCTGAAAGATCAGATTTATTTTTATAAAAAGGAAAGAATGGTAATTGTATTACTGCTTGGAGCAAAATAATGTACTGCCTTGTGTGAGAGAGCTACGAGGAAAAGAAATAAGGTTATGGCACAGTGGTCATGATTTACACTACAAAAATTTCCTTCACTTGAAATTGACATTTCTTTTATAAGCCATGATACATTATGCGCTGTCACATTCCTTCCTTGCTTTTTGCAGAAGAATGACTGGTATACACACTGCAATATATTTCTGCGCCGAGCTAATGACTTGACTGAACCTTTGCCGCCTCTCTTTGATAGAATTAGACTGAAAGCACAAAGCAAAACGATTCTGAAAACTGACCACTTTGGCAGTGCACAGCTGCGGGTGGTCTGCTGACATAAATAGTGGCATTTACGTCCTCTGGTTCCATTTTATTTCATTTCACCGTAAATACAAAATGCTCTTTGCATGCAAAGATTATGAATTAGGCAATGATACCTTTCACATGTCTGTAGAATTATGGGACCCTTTTCTAAAGCTTACCACATGCTAACACCCTCATTCTATAAAAAAAAATGCCAAAAATTGTGCGCGCAATTTTGTCACATACCCAAATTGAATGACAAGCTAATTAGCTCTGATAATTGGAATTTTAACAAGCAATTTTTGACGTTAATTAGAATCAACTAAGGGTAGCATGCCTAAATTTTAAGCAAGAGTCAAAAAAGGGGGTGCGGAGATGGATGAGGAATGGGTGCATCAGTGGCATTCCTTTGAATTAAACATATAACGACTGGATTTGGGTCTCAGCACCAAAATTTAGGCACAGGCGTTTGCACAACTTTTTTGGTGGTACAAATGACTGTGTCTAAGGGCTCCTTTTACAAAGCCGCACTAAGGCCTTAATGCCCGGAATAGCATGCGCTAGCCGCTGCGGCCTCCTTTTGAGCAGGTGGTAGATTTTTCAGCTAGCATGCGCTAATCCGGTGCGTGCGTTAATAACCTTTGTAAAAGGAACCCTAAATTTAGTTGTGTTTCCCAGGTATAAGCACTATTCTATAAACCATGCCTGATTATCCGCACCTTTTACAAAAGTGCGGAAGAGGTTTTTAGCGCTGGCTGGTGCGTGGAATGCTCTGCGCTGCTCTGACACTCATAGGAAGTCCAGGATTTCAAGACAAAGTTGGACAAGTTCATGCTAAACTGGCGAGACTGGACTCATTGGGAGCACTGGTCTTGACCTTGGGGCCGCCGCATGAGCGGACTGCTGGGCAGGATGGACCGCTGGTCTGACCCAGCAGCGGCAATTCTTTTGTTCTTATGACTGTCAGAGCAGCACAGAACATTCATCATGTCGGCTGGTGCTAAAAACCTCTTCTGCGCTTTTGTAATAAGGGGGGGGGCTATAGGCGCAACTGATAGAACAGTATTTTCTTGGCACCATATTTATTTATTTATTTATTTTTCTAGCCCGTTCTCCCCAGAGAGCTCAGAACATGTTACAGGTTAACATACATAATATACAGGTTACAATTTGCCATAATTACAAAACAAGTTTTTTCGATTCAAGTTTTTATCCTAACTCGACACATACTGAGAATCTAGTACCAATATACATTTCTTTGAATCCATTGGTCGTGAGCAAGGGAGTTAAGTGAAAATATATGTTTTCATTGCTTTCCTAAAGTTGAGGAGTCCTTCAAGGGATCTGATCTGTGGGGGAAGTTGATTTCAGTGGCTTGGTATGAAGTGGAAGTTGGACATCATTTGGCGGTTTGCAGTTGAAAGGCATGACCAGGGTCATTTTGAGGTGTATTTCATCCTGGGAGCAGAGGGACCTGTTAAGCACGTACGGAGGAAGCTTGGTTGTCATGTGGCCTGGTGCCATATTGTACAAGGATTTGAATGCTAGCATCAGGCCCTTGAAGACACAACATTTGCCTATGGGCAGCCAGTGAGACAATAATAGAGCCTGGGAGACAGGGTCACAGGCACGGAGGTTTTTTGGAAGTCTGATTTCCACATTTTGTACACGCTGAAGACGTTGTATGTTCTTTGCTGTGAGACTGTTCAATAGCACGTTGCAGTAGTCCATGCGGGAGAGGACTAAAGCATAGAGTGGTTTGATGAAGTCTGACTCAGAAAAGTAGTTCCTTATTTTTCAGAGTTGTCGCAGGTAGTAAAATGAGGAAAATACTACCTGAGAGAGAGATATGGTTGGAAAGCGATAGGTTGGAGTTAAGGAGTATTTCTAGGCTGTGTGCTTGGTCTTTTGCAGTTATGGTAGTTGAGTCCCAGTGAACTGAGGGACGGATGCGGTTGCAGTGTTCTTTGTGGATTCAAAAGAGTTCTGTTTTGGAGTTGTTTAGTTGCAACTTGTTGATGGAAATCCAGTTGTTTAGTTGCAAGAGGCAGTTTAGGAGTTTTGTGATCTGGACATCACAGTTTTCTCCTTGCAGTAGGTATAGTTGGATATCATCCATGAAGGAGTGAATCTGTATTTGGTATTTGTAAGCTATGTCTAGGATTGGTCTAGTGTAAGATTGAATAATAGGGGGAAAGTAAAGCCCCCTATGGAACACCATATTTCATCGGTTTTGGTTCTGATAGTGCATTGTTGAACAGTATGCTTTGGGATCTATTATTCAGAAAGAGGGTGAATTATCATAAAGCAGTGTCTTAGATTCTAATTTCAGAGAGCCATACAATAAGGAAAGGATGGTCAATAGTGTTGAACGCCGTGCTGAAATCCAGCAGCACCAGAAGGATATCGTTACCCTTATCCATGAATTTCCAGCAGTCATCGATGATGTCAAGAAGGATGGCTTCAGTACTGTGGAATTTCTTGAATCCTGATTGGAAGGTGGATAGGGCTCCTTGTTTGTAAATGAGAGTGTAATTGGTTTAATACTGTTTTTTTCCAGGATCTCGGAGATGAGGATAGGTTGGGCACAAGTTTAAAGTTGCTGGGCACATTAGCTTGAAGGATCTCTAGTCCCTCCAACCTTACCAGGTGGGTGATGCAAGGACAGATCTCTCTTTCTGCTACAGTGTGCCCCCTGTCAGCACTGGACAATACCTCTACTGCATTCCTGTCAGAACTGGCCCCCTGTCAGCACTAATCAGTACTGGGCTTACCAGGAGTTAGGCTGAAGCCAGCATTCCTCCTCTTGAGGGTTGCCTAGCTCCTAAAGGATCTCTTGGTTTTCTTTACTCTCTGCTTGAGACCTGTCCTTTTCAGCACCACTGTTCCCTCAGGGTGAGCAGACAGCTCCCTGCATCCCTTGTAGGACGGGAGATGCAATAAAGAGGTAGAAAGGGGTGAGAGGGAGAAATCCTATATATGGTGGAGGGGAACGAGATATACATGGAGAAAAGAGAAGGAGAAATGTTGGACATAGGGTGGAGGGCAGGGTAAGATGGTGCATGGGGAGGGAGAAAGTAATGTTGCACATGATAATGGAGGGAAGGAAGGGAGAGATGCTGCATGGAGGGGAATAGAGAAGTTTGACCCAGGGCACAAGGTGTGTGTGGGGGAGAGAGAAAGATGGTAGACAGTAGGAAGGAAACAGAGATGTTGTATATGGCAGTAGAAGGGAAGGTACAGAGATGGAAGATGGATGGTGAGCACAGAGAAAGAAGAAAATGTCAAATGGGCATGAGACCCTGGCAAGCGAGTTAACAGAAGACAAACAGAAACCAGAGCCTGGGACCAACATGATTTGAATAATAAAATGACCAGACACAAAAGATAGACAAAATAATTTTATTTTCTATTTTGTGATTACAATATGCCAGATTTTGTGATTACAATATGCCAGAGCTGGTTTTAGACAACAAGCGTGAGCTTGAACCTAAAAGAAAGAGGAAAAGTCTTTTTTGATTATTTTGTTTACACCACAGCACCGGCGTGGGGTTGGAGAGGTTGTAACCCTATGTAATGTTATATTGTAACACTGTGAATGTTAAACTGTAACCCATTCTGAGCTCTCTGGGGAGGACGGGATATAAAAATAAATGTATAAATAACCCTCCCTTTTACAAAACCATAATACAGTTTTTATGTTCAATCATATTTATTGATATTTGTATTTTTATAATAAACAACCAGCAATTGACTAGTAAGCTAGCAATTGGAAAACAAACAATGGTATATAGTGTCAATCACTACAACTTAATGTAACTGAAGTAGGAGACATCCTACAAGAAATCTAATCAAAAGAAGAACTGGACAGATACGTAATACAGTTTTTAGTGCCGGCCATGGCATTAACAGCTCTGATGCTCATAGGAATTCTATGTGAAAAATGCTAGCTTGGTTTTATAAAAATGGGGGTAAATAAATAAAAAAAATTACTAAAAATATTTTTTTATATTTTGAGGAGGGGGGTGTTAAAAAATGATTGGCCCCGGGTGTCACATACCCTAGGTCCACCACTGCCCTTTCCCACATGCTTCTTGTTGATGTCTTTAATGTCCACCTCCTCTTCTTTCCATAGACATTTCTTTTAACTATTATTTTTTTATCTCTATTTTAATATTTTATTGTAAACTGGCTAGATACTCGTTGATGGTCGGTATATTAAAAATCAATAAACTTGAAACTTGAAACTTTTATCCCATCTCAATCTGGAAACATTTCAGAACTCAGTATGGGACCATGCAGGTATCATCTTCAACCTGCAAGAGGAACTATTAATAGACTTTTGATACCTCACTGCCCTCAGTGCACTCTTCAATCTTCCAATCAAAATCTGCTGGCAATCCCTTCTTTAAGACATATTGGATAGCGGATATGTTGGGGCATAGCAAAGTATTTAAATTGGTGTGGGGCCCATTGACATCCTTTGTTAATTCAACATAATTGTCTTTATTTAATTTTCTGTTTATTTTTATGCATATCCAGGACAGGGTGGGTGGGAGGGGGGAAATTTTTTTGGTTTATTTCTTGATTGAGTTGTTGGAAGGAAGAAGGGGTGGGATATTTTTCTTCTGTATTATTATTGATGGAATTTAAGGGCTTGTGTTGATTATTAATGTTTGTAAAATTCATGGCATTTGGGGCTCCTTTTATCAAGCTGCAGTAGGGCTTTAACACGCGGAATACCTCACGTTAAACCGCCTGCCGTGCTAGTCGCTAATGCCTCCATTGATGAGGTGTTAGTTTTTAGGCTTGCCGCGGGAGTTAGCGCTTGATAAAAGGAGCCCTTGGTATTAGTTTTGAAAATTAATAAATTTTTTTTAAAAAGACATATTGCCTAATACTATGAGAAATAATATATTTTCCGTCACTGCTCCAAATTATTTAAGAGAGATCACCACAATCGATAAGTTTAAGTCCAGTCTAAAAACTTTTCTATTTAAAGATGCCTTTGATATTTGACCATCCTTTTAAGGATGTTTTAACCCAATGCAAGTCCAGCTTTCTTGGCTGATCCCACCATTCCCTCGTCCTTCTGTTTCCCCCTTTTTTGTTCTTTCCTATCCAAGCTATTGTAGTTCCTACCCTTTTTCTCTTCATGTCAGTCTATCCAAAGTTAGTCCTGTAAGCCTGTTGGTTTATGCTGTAAGTCTCTTTGTATTATTTTTAGCTGTTGTTTAGCTGCTTGGTTTTTTTAACCTTATGTAAAACCGCTTTGAAATTTGAAAAGGCGGGATAACAAATTTTAATAAACTTGAAGAGTCATGGATTTGTGGACCTTTCATTAAAAAAAAAAAAAAAACTCACACCTTTCCACAAATCTGATCTCTGTTGTAATAAAGGTTATTTGACTCGCTGGAAGGACCACACAGTGCACAAATATGTGGTGGAATACTGTTTGCATTATGCAGCAAATAAGAAAGTTCTTCAGAGTGTGAGATTAGCTCGTATCCGACAGTTCCTTGAGCAGTATGTTAGTGACAACTGAGCCATGACACAATAATGATTGCATATCTCGTGTACCTTCACGTTATGTTCTGTTGCTGTTTGTAATTCACATTTTCAATAAAAAGTAAAGAACCGAAAACAAAAAAAAAGGTGTGAGCTACATCAAAAATCTCTTCGCTTCACCTTCCTTGTTGCACACATTCATTCACAGTCTGCTATATGTGAAGGGTTATTTAAATTCATAAACAATGAGTCACTGGAAATCAAAGCATGTAATGCAGCTTATTAATTATGCACTCGGGGAAAACAGATGAACAAAAAAGATATCACCTCTGAGAGTTTTGGGGTTTTTTTTGTTGTTGCTGGCTATCCCATTTTCACTTGTAGGTTTCCTACAGAGCTGATTTGTTTCCATAACAAACTTTCTTATGAAATGGCCACTGAATCACATTGGAAACCCCAAGGGTTATTGGCAACCCCTTAGTTTTGTCTAGTAAAAGGCATCACAACCTGAAATGCATCCTTGTCTTTACAAGGAAAACATCATCACATGGGCCTATGTAAATCTTTGAAAGCCATCAGTAGCATAGCCAGACCCAGTATTTTAGATTGGCCCATAGTTAAGGATAGGCCCTTCCACTCCCCTTCCCCCCTCCCAGAGATATTTTTTAAAATATACCGTATTTTCACGCATATAACGCGTGCGTTATACGCGTTTTTACCTACCGCGCATACCCCTCGCGCATTATACGCGTGAGCGCGGTATACAAAATTTTTTTTACATAGTTCCCACCCCGCCCGACGCCCGATTCACCCCCCCAGCAGGACCGCTCGCACCCCCACCCCGAACGACCGCTCGCACGCGCTCCCACCCGCACCCGCATCCACGATCGGAGCAAGAGGGAGCCCAAGCCCTCTTGCCCGGCCGACTCCCCAACTCCCCGACAATATCGGGCCAGGAGGGAGCCCAAACCCTCCTGGCCATGGCGACCCCCTACCCCCACCCCCCACCCCGCACTACATTACGGGCAGGAGGGATCCCAGGCCCTCCTGCCCTCGACGCAAACCCCCCTCCCTCCAACGACCGCCCCCCCCCAAGAACCTCCGACCGCCCCCCCAGCCGACCCGCTACCTCCCTGGCCAACCCCCACGACACCCCCACCCCCCTTCCCCGTACCTTTGGTAGTTGGCCGGACAGATGGGAGCCAAACCCACCTGTCCGGCAGGCAGCCAACGACGGAATGAGGCCGGATTGGCCCATCCGTCCCAAAGCTCCGCCTACTGGTGGGGCCTAAGGCGCGTGGGCCAATCAGAATAGGCCCTGGAGCCTTAGGTCCCACCTGGGGGCGCGGCCTGAGGCACATGGGCCCAACCCGACCATGTGCCTCAGGCCGCGCCCCCAGGTGGGACCTAAGGCTCCAGGGCGGGTGAACGGAGAGTCGGGACAGCGCACGGAGAGTCGGGGCAGTGCACGGAAAGTCAGGGCGGGTGAACGGAGAGTCGGGACAGGGCACGGAGAGGCGGGGCAGTGCACGGAAAGTCAGGGAGGGTGAACGGAGAGTCGGGACAGCGCACGGAGAGGCGGGGCAGTGCACGGAAAGTCAGGGAGGGTGAACGGAGAGTCGGGACAGAGCACGGAGAGTCGGGGCAGTGCACGGAAAGTCAGGGAGGGTGAACGGAGAGTCGGGACAGCGCACGGACAGTCGGGGAGGGCGAAAGGAGAGTCGGGGTGGCCAGAGGAGAGTCGGGGCGGGCGAAAGGACAGTCGGGCTGCATGCGCGTTATACGCGTGAGCGCGGTATACAAAAGTTTTTGTACATAAAATCGTGGTTTCTGCGCGCTATACCCGTGTGCGCGTTTTACACGGGTGCGCGTTATCTGCGTGAAAATACGGTAGGTTTTTTTTATACCTATCCAACATCTCTCTCCTCTTCTCCATGGTGCCCTGGCATCTGTGCTCCTGTCTCTCAACCCCATCTCTCCCCTGTATACCTTGCACACATACTGGCACCTGCAGCAATTCATTTCTGCTGCCAATGCCATGCCCAAAGGCTTCCTTCTGCCACATTCTACCCTCACTGATAGCACTTCCTGTTTCCTGTCTTGCCTTTGGGGCTGCTGCTGGCAACAGAAATGAATCTCTGCAGGTTCCAGGATAAGTGCAAGGTATACCTGGGAGAGATGGGGTGCAGAGACAGGAATATAGATGCCTGGATTTCACAAAGGGGAAAGGGCAGAGTGGTACCACCACTGGGTGGGCCTGAGCAAAAAATGAGTGGGTCTGTGCCCACCTAGGCCTACCTATAGCTACGCCGATGGAAGCCACACTCATTGTGTCATAAGCAACGGAAAAGTGACAGACAATATGAAAATATGAGTCTAACAAAATAGCATTTAAAAGATGGAACCATATATTATAGTCATTAAACACCCAAACTATTGAATGTAAAAATGAGTTGCAGTACAAATTACTCTATATTGCTTTCTGTAATGAGAGTGATTTTCAGGCACTGATCATTTCATTTCAAGTAGAAGTAGAACATCCAAATTTGTCATCACTGGTAGCAATGTTGACTTAAATAGTCAACATTTTTATTAATTATGCAAGTGTGTGCACAGATACTGTTTAATCACTTAAATGAAAAATATGGCATTGTTCTTATGAAACCATCACATGTTGCCCATGAATGATTGATATGTTTTAGCAACCTGGTTTATTTTCATAAGAACAGTGAATTAATGATAAAAAATTAATTACAAGTCATTAGGTGGTACTCTAAAGCAGGCAACTTGGAACATCGACAACCAATCAATAAACAGGCTCCGTAGTCATTACCAATATTATACTGCACATGAATATGGAATATTTTATCTTGGTAAGCAGCTTGTGAAGTTTTATGGAATTTCAAGCCACATTAAAACTTAGCAAACTTTATTTTTTACAATCACAGTAAAACATTTGTGAGAGGGCAAACACCATCCGTAGTAATGACCTTAAGCGCATTAAATAGTCTCACTAATTTAACTCCACTGCAGTCGTTGTAGAGTGGTTACAAGCCCAGTCTGACAGGTTTTATTACTCAATTAAAAATGTAGTATTGCTGAGTGCATTCTGAATAATGAAAACTGTTCTACAAAGGAGGAAAACTGATTCATAAAATCAGAGTAGAGGTAGGTACAAATCTACATTACAGGGGCAATTTTATAAACTTTTTTTGTGTGTGTTAAAGACTTTGTGACTCATAATCAAAAAATAACCCGCCTAAATCGGTACTTGGACGATCTAAAAGATAAGTCGTCCAAGTGCCAATAATCGAAACGGGTTTTAGATGTACCTAAAAATGTCAGTGCTGCTGTACGACCAGAGCTAAAATGGGCGTTTTAGGAGGAGTGGTGAGGGCGGGATATGGGCTGATTTAAACTTAGTCGTACTGCAAGTATAACCGAAACTTTAATAAGGCTGCTTGGACGGAAGTTGTACGTTGTGACTTAGGCCAGTGTTCTTTAACCTTTTTACACCTATGGACCGGCGGAAAAAAAAATTATTTTGTGGACCGGCAAACTACTAGGACTGAAATTTAAAAACCCCGTTTCTGCCCCGTCTCCACGAGCTCAGTCCTCGCAAACTATCTGATCCCATCCGCACAAGCCTCAGTTAAGATTTTATACTGAATGTATTTTATTAAAGTATAAAAAGAAACAATATTCTGTACAATTGTCATTTTATAAATACAAATAATTCAGAGCAAGGATCAACAAAACCCCTGTCTCCCCTCCCCTTCACATATATCCCCTCTACTATCAAGAAAACTGAACAAGCCAAATTATTACAGAATGCTATACAGAAATATCATGCTAACAGAATACTGCAGTCACACATGACAGGGATAGTTTTAGGGGAGTGCAACTAGGGAAACTGTCCCCTGGTCAGAGAGCGCCCTAAGCCAGCTGAAAGCTAAAGAAGTACTGCCTGGACTTTGCAGTCCCCAGTTATGTCTAACACCAGCTCTAGCAGGATATATATTTCAAATTTGATATATTCTAATCACACAATAGAAATAAAATTATTTGTTTCTACCTTTTGTTGTCTCTGGTTTCTGCTTTCATCTTCTTTTCACTCTCTTCCTTCCAGCATCTGCCCTCTCTGTCTCTTCAATCCAGCATCTGCTCCTTCCATCTACTGTCTGACCTCTCCCCTTCCATATAGTATTTGTCTTCTTTCTATGCCCCTCTCCCCTTTCCATCCAGCCTATGCCCCTCTCTCCTTTTTACACAATTCATTCCAGCTTCACTGCTCTCTTCATTTTTATCTCTCCTACACCAGATCTAGCATCTTTGTCCCTCACAATTTCTCTGCTGAACACCTTCCCATCTCATTCCTGTCTCTCCCCTTCCCCTTCTCTAATCTCCCTGCCAGCTGTTTCCTTCCTTTTTCTTCTCCCTTCCCTCCTCCCCCTGTCCAGCAGTAACTCTTCTTCCCTTTCCCTCCTCCCCTCCCAGCAGCATCTCTCCTTCTCCCTCCCTCCAGGTCCAGTAGCAGCTGTCCCTTTTTTTCCCCTTGCCCAGCAGCTTCCCAGACTCCTTTCCCTCCTCCCCTCCCAGCAGCATCTCTCCTTATCCCAATCCAGGTCCAGTAGCAGCTGTCCCTTTTTCCCCTTGCCCAGCAGCTTCCCAGACTCCTTTCCCTCCTCCCCTCCCAGCAGCATCTCTCCTTATCCCTCTCCAGGTCCAGTAGCAGCTGTCCCTTTTTCCCCTTGCCCAGAAGCTTCCCAGACTCCTTTCCCTCCTCCCCTCCCAGCAGCATCTCTCCTTATCCCAATCCAGGTCCAGTAGCAGCTGTCCCTTTTTCCCATTGCCTAGCAGCTTCCCAGACTCCTTTCCCTCCTTCCCTCCCAGCAGCATCTCTCCTTATCCCAATCCAGGTCCAGAAGCAGCTGTCCCTTTTTCCCCTTGCCCAGCAGCTTCCCAGACTCCTTTCCCTCCTCCCCTCCCAGCAGCATCTCTCCTTATCCCAATCCAGGTCCAGTAGCAGCTGTCCCTTTTTCCCCTTGCCCAGCAGCTTCCCAGACTCCTTTCCCTCCTCCCCTCCCAGCAGCATCTCTCCTTATCCCAATCCAGGTCCAGTAGCAGCTGTCCCTTTTTTCCCTTGCCTAGCAACTTACCAGACTCCTTTCCCTCCTTCCCTCCCAGCAGCATCTCTCCTTATCCCAATCCAGGTCCAGTAGCAGCTGTCCCTTTTTCCCCTTGCCCAGCAGCTTACCAGTCTCCTTTCTCTCCTCCCCTCCCAGCAGCATCTCTCCTTATCCCAATCCAGGTCCAGAAACAGCTGTCCCTTTTTCCCCTTGCCCAGCAGCTTCCCAGACTCCTTTCCCTCCTCCCCTTCCAGCAGCATCTCTTCTTATCCCAATCCAGGTCCAGTAGCAGCTGTCCCTTTTTCACCTTGCCCTGCAACTTCCCAGACTCCTTTCCCTCCTCCCCTCCCAGCAGCATCTCTCCTTCTCCCTCTCCAGGTCCAGTAGCAGCTGTCTCTTTTTTTTCACCATGCCCAGCAGCTTTCTCCCCTCCCAGCAACTCTCCTTACTTGCCAGCACTGCGATTCAGTAAGGCAGCCTCGGGTCCTTTGTTGGGAAAGCAGAAGTTGCATCATCAGAGGTGGCCCGACTCAGCAAAAGCTCCAAGGCTTCCTTCCTGAATCGCTGCACTTGTAAGTAAGGAGAGACGCTGGAAGGGGAGAAAGCACACTGTCTGAGGCTCCCCATTATCTCTCCGGCCCTGCGCAAACTACAGCTCCTCAATCTTGCTGGTCCTGCGCAGACCGGCAGGAAATTGAAGATATTGATCTCGCCGGTCCTGCGCGAACCGACAGGAATTTTATGCGGACCGGCACCAGTCCGCGGACCGGTGGTTGAAGAACTGTGACTTAGGCCATGCAAAAACAGGTCTAAGTGGCAAAAAGGTATCCAAAGTGACCAGATAAGCAGGGAAGACACAAAGTACAGACCTCCACACACTGCCCCAGTGATCACTGACCTCCCCCCACAACACCATAAAAATCATAATAAAAACATACACATCTGCCTCCAGAACAACAGCACCACGCAGCCTGGAATAGGAAAGCCTAGTAGAGCTGCACAGAGGTGGCTTAAGTGGACTTGGGGAGTGGGTTAGTGAACCATGGCGAGGAGGACCAAGGCCCATAAGCCACTCTAATCACTGCATTCATGGTGAAACATGTGCACCCCTCAACCCCCCCCCAAAAAAAACCCCTTTTGTACTGCCATATAAGTGGTACCTGTAGCCATAAGGGCTATTGGGTGGTAGACAGATGTGTCTAGTAGGTTCTGGGGGTGTTTTGGGGGCTCACCATGATCTATCAGAGAGTTGTGGTGAGATGTTTATGTGGCACACTTTTTGTGAAATTCACAGCAGTGCCCTGTAAGGTACCCCACTACTCTGGTGCAATGTTTGGGTGGCCAGTCCATCACTTTTCTGACCCCGCCCATGTCCAAAAGGTCTTGTTCTGGGCATTTTTGACTTGAATGAATTTTTGGACGAGAATGGGGCATAATGTTAGATGACTTAGCAGTCTGGACAATCAAATGGCTGGTCATCCAACTAGACAATTTTCGGGGGAGGGGAATATTTTGGATGTATTTTCCGGGAATGGATATTTTTTTACTTAGCCGACTTTGGGTGACTAGTGACTTAGGCCAAAAATGAACTTTTGATTATGCCCCTCCACATGTCTACAGTATGCATGGTATAGGTAGGAAGTGCTTCAAAGGGAAGTTATAGTTCAAACCTCCCTTGTACTCCTCCTATTTCTGTATGATTTTAACAGAAAGTTTCCCAGGCCCTCAGCGGTGCCACCTTAGGTTCAATAAACTATCATAACCAATGGATGTATGCCCCTAATCGTCATCGGGTACCTAGTATATATAGAAGTCTGATATTTTGTCTATGTTTATAATATTTTTAAATTTTTCAATAAGTTAAATATCTCAAGAAATCCATGATCCCTCGGGGATTGAGAATCGTGAAAGAGCCCAAAGTTATGTCCTCAAACAAACCATTTTTGGATAAATGGACAGCGATTCTCAATCGGTGCTCCAGGGACCTAATGATTTTGCTGATAGAGAGTACTACCGAGATTGAACATGATCTCAAGGTTAAGATCGTAGAGATCCAACAGGAATTACAGGGAAAACATCCAATTGAGGAGTATGATAAGAAAAGGAGAGAGTTGGAGGATACCTTAAATAAGGCAAGGGATTCTATTAAATTGACAAAAATAAAGAAACTGAAAAGAGACGAACGGGATTATCAGATGGGAAGGATATACACTTGGAACAAGAAACTCACGACACCTCCAGTTCCCAAGCGACGGGTTGCGTTCGATGCCACTTCTGAGGAATCCGAAGGCACCAGTGGAGAATCCACGGATAGCTCTCGCCCCAAACCATCGGGGGAGACTCAGCAGAGTTCAAAAAACTTGCGCTCCAGGACCAGGGGCTGAGGCACGAACAGGCAAGCAGCCCCGCAGAAACCCAGATGACGTCTCTTGTAGTTAACAAATCCTCATCCACTCTCACTCCTATCCAATTACAAGTTTTACAACTAGGACTAGTGCAAGAACAGCCCGATTTTTTCAAGTTGAAAATTGCTTTTCACAAATGTATTAGAAACATCCAAATTAAAGATTTTCTTCCAGAAAAATGAAGTTGAGCAAAAGGATTATAAGGAGGATGACACCTCTATCTGTAGAGTGAAATCGACATGGACTCCTCCTCCCCCTATGGACCCTGCCATTGCTACATTTAGAGACTTAGTCATTAGTGACATTACTCAATTTGAGAAAAATTACAATCATAGACATCAAAGATATAATTTGTCTCGTATACAGTATCAAGTCATTA
Source organism: Geotrypetes seraphini (assembly GCF_902459505.1). Lineage (NCBI taxonomy): Eukaryota > Metazoa > Chordata > Amphibia > Gymnophiona > Dermophiidae > Geotrypetes > Geotrypetes seraphini. Next base: position 530,599,181 of record NC_047084.1, on the reverse strand, counting down.
AAGAGTTAGCAGTTAGGCAGGATATCATCATAAAACAAGCTATTGTCATCCAGGAACGCAGCAAATATAGGGAGGAAGCGATCAGACAGATGGGGGATGCCACTGCTTATGAGTTAACCCCCTGTGATCCAGGAGAGGCATTGACAGGAGAAATCTTTAATTACGTTACGGCCTCCTATGAAAGGGGTCATCTCACCAAGCAGGAATATAAATTCTTATTGGAAAAGTTTCCTATCACCCCTAAAATACAGTTTGTTCCAAAAATACATAAAAATCTTCAATGTCCACCGGGGAGACCTATTGTGAATACGAGGGCCAGCTTGCTGGAACCCTTGTCAAAATTTTTGGACATTTTCTTGAAGTCGGCTGTTCCAGGGGTAAATTCTTATTTAAAGGACTCATCTCATTTCCTTCGGGAATTGGCCTCTGTACATAATATCCCTACCCCCTGTTGGTTGGTTACATTGGACATTGTCTCTTTATATACGAAGATCCCACAACAGGGGGCTTTGCAAATTATTAGGGATACTTTGGAGGCCAGACGAGACCCACAGCGTATTTCTACGGAGTTTCTTATGACCCTGGCCAAATGGGTCATCCAGGATAGCTACTTCAAGTATGAGGATAACTTTTACAGACAGATACAGGGGGTTGCTATGGGGGCTACTTTCGCGCCCTCGGTCGCCACCTTGTATGTTGGGAAATTTGAAGAACAAACAATTTACCCTTCTATGTTTTTCCTCCATAAGATTTTGATATGGAAAAGGTTCTTGGATGACATATTCTTTTTATGCACAGGTACGGAGCACAAACTTCTACAATTCATCCATTGGATCAACACCATGGACGAAAATCTTCAATTTACTGCCACTTACAGCCGGTCTAAAATTGAATTTTTGGACATTCTTATCTACAGGGAGGACAACACTCTTCTTACCACCTTGTACAGGAAACCGGTAGCAAGGAATGCGTTGTTGCATTTCTCCAGCTTTCACCCTTACAAGCTTAAATTTAGCCTACCCATCAGCCAATTTTTGAGGGCCAAGAGGGTATGTTCTGATGATTCCCAGTTTCAGATGGCTGCTAATGACATCACCAATAGATTTCAGGCCAGGGGTTACCCTGAGAAAGCCATACACAAGGCATATTTGCAGGCCCGGTATGCCCATCGTGACTTATTGCTCCAAGAGAAAGATATCAATACCCCTCGAGACTAAGAAAGTACCAGATTGGTTTGCGTCCTTCCGTTTTCGGATGCAGCTAAAGGGGTGGTGGGCTCTATCAGACAACATTGGCCCATCCTGAGGACTTTGAGGGGTTTGCAGGAATTTCCTCTTATAGCTTACACCAAGGGCACCACGATCGGTCAGATGCTCGCTCGTCAAGTTCGCCCTATGGATAATCAGGTAGCCCATACTAAATGCTCCCACTGCCAATGGTGTGACAAGACCGTCGAGGGCAGTATATGGCGGGACCCTCTCACGGGACGCACCATTCGGGCTAGAATCCATACCACTTGTAGGTCTACTTGGGTTGTATACATCATCATTTGCCCATGCCCCTTAGTTTATGTAGGACGCACTAAGCGGGCCATCCAGGTTAGACTTAACGAACACAAGTCTAGGATTTTCACTGAAACTTTGACAGCCCCCCTGGTGACCCATTGGCTGGCTAAAAATCATTCCATTGATCAGATTAGATGGCGTGTGATTGATGCCATTGATTTTCAGGGACAAGAAGGTAATTTGGAAGCAAAACTTAATTTCCTGGAACAGAAGTGGATATACCAACTTAACTCTGTTACCCCTTATGGGTTGAATGCAGAATTAGAATGGCAATCTCTCTGGTGAGGTTTTGTTTCAGTTCCCTGTCTATGGACAATAAAGCAGGAGTGAGTTTAACTCTTTGAATTTCCTCCCGCGGGTTTCCCCGGTTTCGCGGTTATTCCCGCGCTTCCGGGTTCACCCGATGACGTCGGTCTCAGCTGGGAGAGAGAATATTTAAGAAGCTACAGTACACGCCGCGGCCATCTTTGATCACAGTACGGGTGGCCGCGTCGTGTTGAGTGTATAGTTATGAGGTAAGAGAACGATATTAGTATAATCCATAGGCATGTTTTGTAATTTTTGGATTATTAAAGTTGGTTTTTTATTGCAGGGATATTGCCCTGAGGAAACCTTAACGGGGTGAAACATGTTGGCGACTCTGTCCCTCTAGGCTAACCACCCAAGCTAAGTGCATAGCATTTATCATTTAAGCACTTCTACTATTTAAAGTATTTAAATTATTAAATTATTTAACTTATTGAAAAATTGAAAAATATTATAAACATAGACAAAATATCAGACTTCTATATATACCAGGTACCCGATGACGATTAGGGGCATAAATCCATTGGTTATGATAGTTTATTGAACCTATGGTGGCACCGCTGAGGGCCTGGGAAACTTTCTGTTAAAATCATACAGAAATAGGAGGAGTACAAGGGAGGTTTGAACTATAACTTCACTTTGAAGCACTGTATATGATTCATCCTTCTATAAAGACTTTATTATTTTGAAGCCTTCTACTCATAAATTTATTGGTATAGGTAGGAAGGCATAATCAAGTTTCTTAAAATTTGTAAGCCCGCTTTTCATATTTCTAAGCGGTGTACATAGTTAAATAATATAAAATCTGGGTTTTACATTTAAATTTCAAAGACCAACATACATTGTCAGACAGAAGGGTAGGGGGAGAAATACAATATTGGATAGGAAAGTGAGACGATAAGGGTAAGTACATTAGCAGAGGAAATTTTGTCTGTGTAGTGACTGGGGTATAGAGTTGCAGAGATTATAGGTGGAACACGTCTCTAAATAAGAAAGTTTTTAAGTTAAATTTGAAGCGGTCTAACGATGATTCTTCCCATATATAAATTATCTTGGAATTCCATAATTGCGGAGCATTTAACGAGAAAATCGATGACAAGTATTTTAACAAAATGGTATGGGTTTGAGTATAGGTTATCCCCCAATTTTGGTATGATTTTTGAACAGTGGTGCAAGCATTAATATTTGGAAGGTTAGATTATTGTAATGCATTGTACTTGGAGATGGTGAAAACAAAAAGTAGGGTTTTACAGGTTTTGAGGAATTCTGCTACAAGATTAATTATGGGTGCATCACGGCTAGACCATATTATGCCAATACTGAAACAGTTACATTTGTTTCTGTACAGCAAGGGGTGCAATATAAAATACTGTCGATAATACATCAGGTTTTGTATCATAAAGCCCCCGGGTGTTTTCAAAATTTATTGGAGTTATATTGTTCAAAAAGGGAGTTAAGATCTGAACATGGTATGAGATTGGCATTGGCGAAAAAGAGAAATGTGAAACATGTGAAGGTTGGGAATTCTATGTTTTCAATAGCAGGAGTGAAATTCTGGAGATACGATTATGTAAACCCAGGGATATAGCCAAAGAACTCTTAAAGACACAGGGCTCCTTTTACTAAGGTGTGCTAGCGTTTTTAGCGCACGCAGGAAATTACCACGCACTATGCTTCTAGAACTAATGCCAGGTCAATGCTGGCATTAAGGTCTGGTGCACGCGGCACTGTAGCGTGCGCTATTCCACGCGTTAAAGCCCTAACGCGGCTTAGTAAAAGGAGCCCACAGTTATTTGTCAATGTATTCATGTGAACGAAATGAGTCCTGTTAGTAAATGAGGAAGTAGGACAGTTTTTGTAGAGTATATGTTGTATTGTTATTATTTATTTTGTACGTTGTTTTGTAAACTGCCTATATTTTAGGACAGGGGTCTCCAAAGTCCCTCCTTGAGGGCCGAATCCAGTCAGGTTTTCCCCATGAATATGCATGAGATCTATGTGTATGCACTGCTTTCAATGCACATTCATGGGGGAAATCCTGAAAACCCGACTGGATTCGGCCTTCAAGGAGGGACTTTGGAGACCCCTGTTTTAGGAGGTATGTAAATTTTTAATAAACAGATAAGCTAAATGGCACTAATGAGAAGTTATAGGCACAACTTGGTAGGTACATTCTATAAAGTAGTGAGTGCGCATCACTTCTAGTAATTGGCATGGTAACTGGCCACATGTTTTTTAAATTTTAATTGCGGGTCTTGGAATGCAGGAGTTCTGACAGCGTCTGTGTTGTCATGTAGACGGCACAAGAGATGCTGCCAGTGCATGGAGGTTCCTGGCTCATTGTTGCACAGAAATTAAAGTTTTAAAGAAGATTTAAGACATTTTTAAGAATAAGGAAATCTTTTTTAAGGTAAGAAGCCTGCTGTTTTATTTTATTTTTTTTTTTAATGGATGTTTGGATGTTATATTTGTATTTTTTGGGTACTGTGAGTTGCTGATCTCTGCATAGAACTTGTGTCCTTGTGCAGGGATAAGCAACAGCTGTCAAGATTCCAACTGTCAAGATTTGATAGTTGGGTGGGTGATTTTGTTAGGACAGCTGTATGTTGTGGCCATCAGTATTACCCAGAGCAGGGCTCTGTAGAAACTTGATGGCTACAAACAATAATGCAATCACGTGTGACCCGGCCTGGAGTCACCCTGCAGGACTGGAGTTTATAGTAGCAATAAAAAATTCAATCAAACACAAATAAAGTTCCAACAACTGTGGCTTGTCAGGGCAAAGTTCTTTTTACTTAATTCTTTAAGGCAGGTAAGTACTTTCTCAGACTTTATAACCTCAGTCAGGATTCCACACAGCCTTAATAACCAAAAACAAACAAACTGCCAAAAGAGAAAAAGGCAGGAAAATAAAGCTGCTCACAATACAGTGCAACTTTCTTTCTGTGTTTCTTAAGTCCCACTTATCCCTGAGACCTCAGCTCAATACAGAGCTTACTCTGCCTGCTGAAAGGCAGGTATTTCACTTCATCAAAAATACAGTTCAGCATTCAAGTTTTCCTTAATTTATAGTCCTTGCAGCAATTGAAGGAAAGCCTCTGGCAATCAGAATATGGTTGCCAGGAAAAGGAGAGAGTCATAGGTTTTGCCAAAAACAAAGGCCTTCAGAAAAGGCTTTCAAATTCCCTCCCAGAATGGAAGCAAAACCTCTCCCCACTCTCTCTAAGCTTTCTCACAAAATCAGCATTCAAAAACAAAATACACAGCACACAAACAGGTCCAAAACACACTCACTGTTTGTGGCTCAAAGTCAGGTTCAGCTGCATAGGTTCAGGCAAATTACACTCACAGCCAGCACAAGACTCTTGGAAGTCCATAGGTTCTTCAAACAGGTCAGACAAATCCTCTGGCTGTTCAACCTCCATAGGTTGGGGCCAGTCGCCCCTGTTTGGCTCGGCAGGTTCCCTAGGGAGGCAAGGCCTAAACTTCCTCCCTAAGCGGCTTGCTGGTCTGAATGCCACTGCTGGCTTATCTAGTTTAGGGGCGTGCCCTGCTCTAGGTGAGTGAGCAGTAGCCCAAGGTCCTCTAGAGCTCCCCTGGTGGTGAGTTGTACATAATTCACCCATCTATTCCCCAGATAAGTCAGGCTCCACCTGGTGGTCACTGACCCTGTTGCTCACAATAAATTCCTGAGAAATCCTGGAATTTTTCTTCCGGGGTTTTATTGTTACTTTATCTTTTACCTTAGCTGGGACCTTGACAGGCCTTGTGTCTGTTTGGTCACAATGTGAGAGCTGCTCCTTCAGAAGAATATTACTAAAGTAAGTTTTGGTTTCTGAAGTAAATTGCTTGGTTTATTTGTGAAGTTTGTTTTCTGGTTAATGTTTTTTGGTGGTCTGGATGTTAAATGGTTTTGACTGGTTGGCATTATGGTTTGATGGTTCTGCTGTAGAAATTTTGAAGTTAAGTTCCCATGTTTGGTTTTACTGTTAGAACTCTTAGATACAAAATTTTATGGTGAATGATAAATTTGAAGAACATTTTTTTAGTATCTGAAGCTGTTTTTTTTTTGTCATAGAAATTCTGTGTGTCTATGGGATTTTCTTTAGGGCTTCAATGAATTTCTGAGTAAAGGATCTTTCACCTTAGTGAAAGGTGGGCTATAAAAAATCTGAAACTCTGTCAACTGTTGTGGATAGGTATTTGCTGGTGAATTTGAGATTTGTTTGGAGTGCTGATGCATAGAGAGAATTTTACAGGTCTGTGATTCTAAAGAAGATTCCGTATCTTTATTTATTTATTTATTTCGATTTCTATCCTATTCTCCCAGAAGCTCAGAATGGGTTACAAGTAGACATTCACAATCATTTGAAAACAGACTAGTCATGATAGGTTACAGGAGACAATAACAGAGCTTATTCTAGAGACCAGACTGGTCATAGAGAAGAGTACTAGGAGAAGTATATTGAGGAGGTAGTTTTTAATGGCCCGATTGGCAGAAGAGGAAGATCTTTACTGCTCTGCAGAAGGTCATTAGTGAGTCTAGCGACCTGATCTGTGTGGGTAGTCGGTTCCATAGCTGAGGTAGGAAATGACTGTAGGATCTTTTGTACACCGTACTTATTTGGAGGGATCTCCCTGCAGAAATGCTGTCTTTATTCTGCTTTGGAGTGGAGGGGGCGGTTAGGGGTGTATATTCGTAGCTTGGATGCTATGTAGGCTGGGATTTTTGGGTAGAATCTCTTTGAAGATGCATCGCTTTTTGACTGGTAACCAGTGAGCTGCATAGAGCGCTGGAGTAATGGGGTCATGGTAGCTGAGGTTGTATAGGAGTCAAATTGCTGAGTTCTGGACTTTTTGGAGGCGTTTTAGATCTCTTGCAGCGATGCCATTAAAATAGGGAGTTGCAGTAGTCTAGTCTAGAGAGTAGGTAGGCATATAGCAGTTGGGCTAAGTCTGTTTCTGGGAGGTAGGGTTTGATCCTTCGCAGTTGGCGTAGGTAGTAAAAAAAATGTGGAAACTACCTGCGAGACATGGGCGGAGAGGGACAGGTAGCCATCCAGTATAATTCCAAGACTTCTATGGTTTAAGTGACTTTGGCTCTGAAGAGAATGCTGTAATTTTGTCAACTGTGACTTTTCGCAAATCTGAATATTTTCCTGTGTCAGAACCTTGTTGGATAATGACAGAACATTTGTAAATTTTGGTTTAAGATATTTGTCATTTGGGGAAAGTTGTTAAATTGTAGGAAGGGAATTAGCTTAGGGCATTTTCAATTATATTTTGTTTTACATTAGTTAGGAAAGTTTAGTAGTTAATATTGTGGGTTTAAAAATAGTTTTTAGGGTTGCAGTATTTTCTTATTTATTTTTTTGAGTCATAGTAGTAGGTTTTCCTGTGATCTACAAGCAACAGCACGCCAACCTGGTACCCAGCTTAAAGAAAAGAAGAGATACTTACCCAAGAGATGTGGGGCTTCTGAAAACAGGAACCTGTAAGAAAAAATATACACACAAAGAATCAGTTCTTAGAGACATTAGATAAACAGCATTGAAACAGTATATATTCATTAACAAAAATGAAGGAGAAATAACTTATCTGATAGATTTCTTTGCCTGCAGTTATCTGTTCTTGAAAAGTCCTGTTCAAAAGACCAGGAACATTTTGATTAAGTATTAAAGGAACTTTTTTCTGGACTGAAACTGTACAAATTGTGAGGTTTACATTATATTGTCAATTTTGAGTGTATATTGTCTACAGTATATGTTTATTAAACTATTTTACTGATTCAAAGCTAAAGTCCAAATTATTTCATTTTAATTTTACCAGGTTACTAGAAAATATATGGGTAAAGGAAATTTTTTAAGTGTAACTCTGGGGCTCCTTTTACTAAGATGTGTTAGGGCCTTAATGCGCAGAACAGCTCACGCTAAATTGCCACATGTGCTAGACCGTAACGCCAGCATTGAGCTGGCGTTATTCTAGAAGCATACCGCTTGGTTTAGCGCACGGTAATTTTGTGCGTGCGCTAAAAATGCTAGCGCACTTTAGTAAAAGGAGCCCTCTGTTTTTCCTTTCTTTGGTAAAATCCCAGTGTGTTCCTTGGCTACTTCTTTAAAAATATAGTTCCTGGGATTTTAGCTAGTAAGGAAGTACGGGTTACATAAAGGTGAATACTTGGGGATGGAGTGTATGCAGTCTCTTCACCTCTTCCCCCTCAGCCTTGGACTCTTCCAGCTTCTCCATCACTCAGTCGTCTTGTCCTGCACACATACATTGAGGGCTCTGCCAGCCCCTCATATGTCTTATGTACATACTGAGGACTCTCCTTGGGGGGCCACCGCCAGTCCCTCACTCCCTGGCCTCTTCCTCCCCCTGGCTTCTTCCTCCCCCACTGCCTGGATTCTTCTTCACTGGAACCACTACTAGTCATCAAGCCTGAGCCACTTAATTGACCAGTCTCTACTGGACCATCTGGCTACTTATTATCTCTTTCCTGCCAGCTATAGGTCTCGGTGGACCCTCCCACCACTGTGCTTCATTACAGGGCCAGATCTCTCTGCCAATGTATAGGTCCCCACAGACTCTTCCAGTTCTCCTCTGCACCAGTTCCCCCTGTCTGGACTGGTAAGCCTGGCCACTCACCCCCTGTCAGCCAGTCAGTAGTGGCCTTAGCACTTACTATGAATTATACTTTCTGACCTCACTATGCTAGGTTATGTTCTTTTCCGCATCATAATCCACTCAGGGTGAGTGGACAGCTCCCAGGAGCACTTGCAGCTCTTATGCAAATGAACTGGGCTCTCTCACTGCTCCAGTGCACAGGCTCTCTCTGGTGGAATGCCAGTGACAGGAAACTTCATTCACCCTGTCACACTCCCTACTTCTAGAAGATAGAAACATAGAAATATTGAAGATGACGGCAGAAAAGCCCATCAAGTCTGCCCACTCTGCTTACCCACCCCCTGTCTATGCCCTAATGACCCAATTTTCTTATCTTGACCCTCGTAGGGATCCCACATGGGTATCCCATTTATTCATAAAGTCTGGCACGCTGTCTGCCTCGATCACCTGCACTGGAAGCTTGTTCCAATGATCAACCACTCTCTCTGTGAAGAAATACTTTCTGGTGTCGCCATGAAATTTTCTGCCCCTGAGTTTGAGCGGGTGCCCTCTTGTGGCCGAGGGTCCCTTGAGAAAGAAAATATCATCTTCCACTTCGACACGTCCCGTGAGGTACTTAAATGTTTCGATCATGTCTCCCCTCTCCCTACATTCCTCGAGAGTGTAGAGCTGAAATTTGTTCAGTCTCTCTTCGTACGAGATACCCTTGAGCTCCGAGATCATCCTGGTGGCCGTCCGCTGAACCGATTCAATTCTGTGCACATCTTTACTGTAATGTGGCCTCCAGAATTGCACACAGTACTCCAGATGAGGTCTCACCATAGCCCTCTACAACGGCATTATGAGTTCAGGCTTTCGGCTGATGAAACTTCTATTGATACAACCCAATATCTGCCTTGCCTTAGATGAAGCCTTCTCCACTTGATTGGCAGTTTTCATGTCTGCACTGATGATTACTCGTAAATCTCGTTCTGCTAAAGTCCTAGTTAAAGTTTCTCCGTTCAAGAAATACGTCCTGCATGGATTTCCGCTTCCGAGGTGCATGACCTTACATTTCTTAGCATTGAAGCCTAGCTCTCACAAATGGGATACCCCAATCAACATCTGCCATATTAAAATCACCTAATAGTTTTTCCCTATTCACAAACCTCTCTTTGATAAATTTCTCTGACTCCATTCCTGCCTTGATGTATCTTTAAAATGCTTACAGGTAAATCTGACAAATCTTAACATGCTAATGTAATTTGAAAGTTTTTTTGTAATATCGCTTTCTGTATACAGTCTCTTCCACTGTAAACTGCTCTGAACTGCTTGTGGTATTGTGGTATATGAAAATAAAGTTATTATTATTATTATTTTGAATGTCTTCAATTAAATCTCTATTTACTTCTGCCAATAGAGGCCTGTAATTCATTCCCTCTTTGTAGAATGACCCACGGTACTTCTTCCTTACTCTGTAAGTCCTGCAATTCTGCAACTTTAGCATTATCATTACAATATACATTACATTGTACTTGTTAACCGCATTACCAAAAGTTCTATGCGGTTTACAAAAAATTATTAATTATAACATATTACATAGAAAGAATGGATTAATTAGTCAAATATTTAAGGAAAAAAATAGGTTTTCAATTTTTTCCTGAAATGTTTGTAAGAATCAGCGGAAAGCAACAATGAATGAAATTCCTTTTCATGAGAAGCTGCCTGGAATTCTAGAACATAATTAAGGAATTTCTTACTTTTATAACCTTTTATAGGTAGGAAATTAAACAAAATATGTGTTTTTCTACTATTTTTATGTATGGCTATAATAAAGCTATCAGTCAAATAAATTGGAGCTGAGCAATAGAGAACCTTGTAACAAAAACAGCCCAGCTTAAACAAAATCCGAGCCTCCACAGGCAACCAATGAAGTTCATAATAGAACGGTGTTATGTGGTCATATTTTTTCAATTTGTCTTGATAGCTCTTTCTTAGTGACTGATAAGTAGACAATATTACAGTAGTCAGTAAAAGTGATTGACCCAGTAGCTTAATAGCAGAGAATTCAAAGTAAGGTCTAATTGTTTGCAATTTCCATAAAGTAAAATAACTTTTGTGTATTACGGCTTCTATCTGACTTTTCATTGTAAGATGTTGATCTAAAACGATTCCTAATATTTTAATCGTAGGATGACTTCTGTAAGATGTTGAATGGATTTTTATAGAAGGTTCATGAGTGATATTACTAGGGGTTGCTACAAAAAATTTTGGTTTATCAGAATTTAGCTTTAGTTTAAATTTCTGCATCCAAAGATTCATCCTTTCTATAACAGTTTCAATTGTGGCAGAAATCTGAGATGAAACCAGGTTATAAGGTATGACTATTGTTATGTCATCGGCATAACTAAATAATCTAATATCCAAATCTTCTAGACACGAACCAAGGGACGAGAGATAGAAATTAAATAATGTAGGTGATAGCGGGGATCCCTGAGGGACACCACATGGGTTTTTCCAACTAAAGGAGAGTTGAGTCTGGAATCTAACTTGATAGGATCTTGATTCCAGAAATCCCTTAAACCAGGGATCTCAAAGTCCCTCCTTGAGGGCCCAATCCAGTCAGGTTTTCAGGATTTCCCCAATGAATATGCATTGGAAGCAGTGCATGCACATAGATCTCATGCATATTCATTGGGGAAATCCTGAAAACCCGACTGGGTTGCGGCCCTCAAGGAGGGACTTTGAGACCCCTGGCTTAAACCATGAATAAACTTTCCCATTTAATCCTAAAGCATTCAAGCATATTAGAAGATTAGTATGATCTACTAGATCAAAGGCACTACTTAGATCAAATGAAGCACCAGAGCGCTTTTACCTTTACTTATTAAGTTATTCAGGTAATATAACAGAGCAACTATTACTGCCACTCTCTCTCTCCCTTTCTGCCCAGTTAGAACTATACCCCAGTTATGGCTCTCTGTTAATCATGTTTCCATGACTACCACTAACTTTAAATCAGCCTCTTGCATTATATACATTAACTATTTTAATTTACTAGATAAAACAAAAATAGTGTGATTTTGCAATTGTAATATATACTATTCTATCTTTTAATCTGTAAATTTAATTGTTATTAAGTTCTGTAAGACAACATTGCTCATATAAACTGTACAAGAATAATTGCAGTACCAGACTTAAAATAAAATCTTTCATCTGATTTTAGAATGACAATTGAGATCACTGAAGAATACTTGACTGGTTTGAAAAATGAAGCTACGTTTGGGCTTTGATAAGTATATCACTCATGCTATACCTGTAAACACTGATACTTTCATTACAGAAAAGCACATGTTGTCCTTCACATCTAGAGAGTTGACTGGCTCACCTGTGCCAGTTATTTCCACCCCCTATGGCTGTAAATCCTTTTAGAGGCAATCATTTGTTTTCAGACTGTGAGGAGATGCATAATAATCATTGTCAAGAACTGCTCAGCCTTAACCTTGCTTAAAGGACCCAGAGCTTCAAAGAAACCTAAGATGTAAATGGACATTTGAAAAAAAAAAAAAAATGTAATGAGTTGTAGAGAATTAAGGAAGTTATTCAGGGATGAGCATTGTTAAATCTAAAGTGTCTCATGCTTGTGCTGCCTCTCAATACGTCAATAGTATTTTTCTGCTCTTCTGTGTTGTATTTCACACAATCTCAGGAAGCCTGTGTGAGAGCACAGATTTCCTTCGATTCCGGATAAAGAAATGTTGACAGCAGTGTTCTGTGAAGGAAATGATTTGAAGAGGGTCACAGAAATGCCCTACTGTTAACTTCCAAAGGGCTAGTAGTTAACTATGGAAAATTACATAAATTTTCAAACATAAGAAAGAAACAAATGTTAACTGGGAATCATGCTGGTACATAATTACCAAAGCAAACCAGAATGAAAACATGAGATATTTGAAAAGATTACAGGAAATATTGTATCCATGTTGGAGAATCTGGCTTCTTATTCTTGCTTCTCTGCTCTGAAGGAGCTAGTACCATTGTCCAGGCAATCTGTGTAGAGGAGAGGGTGATGGTCATTGACCAAAAGTGGTATCCACATGAAAGTTGCCTTTTGGCTGGGTTTAAATGAAATATAGGAACAGTGGTTTAAAAAAAAAAAAAAGTGTTTATATAAATAAACAACCACTATAAAAAGCGAAGCTACTTACCTGTAACAGGTGTTATCCAAGGACAGCAGGCAGATATCCTCACATGTGGGTTATGTCCTCCATGGATCCTAGTACAGACAGTCTAAAAATGCACTGTCACTTTAAAAACTTCAAACTTTTGAAGACCACCTGTACCGCACATGCATGAGTGCCTTCCCACCTGATCCCCAACTAGGAAGCCAACTAGGGAAGGTGGGAGTGTTCTGAGAATATCTGCCTGCTTTGAATAACACCTGTTACATGTTAGTAACTTTGCTTTATCCCAGGCACGCAGACAGCATATTCTCATATGTAGGACTCCCTAGCTGCCAGGATCATGCCTCTGAGAAGAGGGTTATTAAAAACTACAATGAGCCTGGTAAAACCAATTGGGTTGGAGGGAAGTTGGCTTCTAAGTGGAAAATACATTTTGTAGAACTGCTTGGTCGAACCGGCTATCCCGACTGGCATAATTCTCCAAACAGAAGTGGGATGTGAAAGTATATACTGAGGACCAGATGGCTGCTTTACAAATGTCCTCAGTAAGAGTGAAACATAGATGGTCTACTGAAGTTGCCATTACTCGAACTTTATGTGCAGTGACACATCCATCCAGCATCAGCTTAGCCTGAGCATGGCAAAAGGAGATACAGTCCACCAACCAGGAAGAGCTGAGTGGAAGTCCTGTGAGGTTTGGTCTGATCCAAGTAACAGGTAAGAGCATGTTTACAGTCCAATGTGTGGAACACTACTTCATCAGGATGAGAATGTGGTTCTGGATAGGAGACAGGAAAAACTATAGACTGGTTCAGATAGAATTCTGAGATGACTTTCAGGAGAAATTTAGGATGAGTATGAAGAATCACTTTGTCATGGTAAAATGTTGTATAAGATAAGTCTGATACAAATACTGTACCTTTCTGACTCTGGTCTTAAAAATACTTCAGTCAGAGTTCATCTCAGCTCTATTAGCACTTTTCATGCACCACCAGGCAAAAAAAACATTTATCTATAACCATTTATGATAACCAGATTCATGAAAGGCCTGTATCATACCAAGCCATCTATTAAGCCTCCTCCGGTAACTTGGGACCTTAATGTTGTACTTACCACTCTGATGAAACCTCCATTTGAACCACTCTCAACTTCATCTCTCAAGCATCTCACTTGGAAAGTAGTCTTCCTCATAGCTCTTTCTTCTGCAAGAAAAGTCAACTTACTTGGAAAGAATCTTACTGTCTTCACTGTGGAACTTAGTTCAATTTTCTGGTGTCAGTGCAGGCTGGTTTCTGGGGTGGTGAGGAAGAGGGATCTGCTAATTATTTTCTATCCTATGTACAGAGAAGAGTGAGGATACTGAACCAGTAAAACATCTCGGATGCAGGACTGAGATCTGTCCTTGAAAAATATTGCACTAGCAATATATACCCCTTCCTTTATAAAGCCGCACTAGTGTTTTTAGTACCGGCTATGAGAACTCTGACGCTCATAGAATTCCTAAGAGCACCAGAAGTCTTACTGCTGCGGCCGGCACCAAAAACACTAGCAGCACTCAATTTGTCTGCTAAGATATTCTGTTTTACTGCTAGGTAGACTGCTTTCAGGAAAATGTAAGGAATTGCCCAAGACCAGATATACATGGCCTCCCTGTAAAGATGGTGAGAGCCTGTCTCCCTCCCCCCCTAGATTGCTCACATAGTACATGGTTCCTTCTCCGTGCGAATAAGCACAGCCTGATTGATAAGTCATTCTTGAAAAGTACGTAGAGCATTGCGAATTGCTTGAAGCTCGAAGAGACTACATTACAATACAATTTGTATTCCGCCAAAGCCCTTATGAGTTCATGGCAGATCACAATGAATTCAACTACTAGAAACAGACCCAGTTAAACATACACCTGTAGTATACTATCCAATTTCTTGAAATATAATAAACACAAATCATAATCAATGTCAAGAAAGAAATTTCTTAAATCAAAATGTTTTAAAAGCTTCCTATAACCATATACCAAACTTCTAATCTAATTAAAAATGGTAAAACATTTCAGATTAGAGGTGCCTGATACGCAATGGAACACATTTTTTTTTATTATGCTATCTAATTTGTTTTGGAGAGGGAAATTGAAGATCAAACTGCTTCCTTAATGCATGTCCTGATCTGCCTACTGATAAGGAGACTAATTCCATAAGATTGATTGTCCTTGACCATATAAAATATTAAAAACCATCACTAAAACTTAAAATATATCCTTGTGTGTATTGGCAACCAATGCAATTTAATAATATATGAGAAAATTCTGTCATATTTAGAGATAGAGAAGATCACCCTAACTGTACTGTACTGTCTAATCTCTTCAACAGCTCCTTTGCACATTCTATGTATACTATATTACAATAATCTCTTAAAGAAAGTACAAGTGATTGAACTATAATTACAAACACTGCTGTATCAAAATATTTACGCACTACCCGCAATTTCCATAAGAGGCCAAAAACTTTCCTACTAACCAATTTATATGGAAAGTCTTCTCTGAAGAAGTCCAAGAGCCTTGGGTGTGGAGGCTGTCTAGATCAGGGGTGTCAAAATCCCTCCTCGAGGGCCGCAATCCAGTCGGGTTTTCAGGATTTTCCCAAGGAATATGCATGAGATCTGTTAGCATACAATGAAAGCAGTGCATGCAAATAGATCTCATGCATATTCATTGGGGAAATCCTGAAAACCCGACTGGATTGCGGCCCTCGAGGAGGGACTTTGACACCACTGGTCTAGATGGGCTCCCCATCCGAGCATGGAAGCATAAATTGTCAGAATCTTCTGATGTGGTGGTACCTGGAATAGGAGGCCCTGCTGGGGCTAGCCGTGAGCAGCCTGTTTTGAGTGCTGCCTCTGCTGATGGCTGCTACTACTGCTTCGGGTAAGGTAGAGAGAGAGAGGATGTAGGGAGGGTTCAGAGCTCAGGGCCACTGCTGCTGCTTTAGGGTTTGCTTTGGGGCTGGAGGGAGGGCTGGGGGTGGTTCATGGTTCAGGACTGCTGCTGCTGCTTCAGGGTTGTAGGGCTTTTAGTGGCTTCAAGAGGTGTGATCGATGTAATAAGGCCATTTCAGGCAGTCATCCACATAGCTTGTGTATCCAGTGCCTTGGTCCTTAGCATCATGATATTTTTTGCACTCTCTGTTCTCAATTATAAAAAAGATCGCTTAAAGTCAGATTTCAGTTTGAAAAACTTTTCAATTCACTCTCTGAAATTATGCCTGGAGAGTTCAGTGTCAACATCTCTCATTAGCATGTGTCATCGATGCCTAACATGGACTTGCATCATGCATGTTCAACATCGACGTCTAGCAGGGATCCTTCGATGGCTACTTCAGGGAAGTCCATAAGAAAGATAAGAAGCATAAGCATCTCTCTCCATCCAGGTAGACAAGAATCAACACCAGTGAAGCACACTAAGCATCAGCAAACAGATGCCAGATCACCATCTATAACACCGGTGTCACCTTTGAAGTGTGCCATGATATTGTGGTCACCAGTGCTTTGACATCTAATGCAACAGGTATCTAATGCTGTTGCAGAAGGAGCTAGTTGGGATACTGCACAAGAGGTTGGGTGAGAGGGGAAGAAAGATGCTGCACATGTGGGGGAGAGAAAGGAAATAGGAAGAATTGGAGTGGAGGAGAGGAAGGGAGAGATAATCATTGTACATGAAAAAAATAAGACCTCCCCAAAAATAAGAC
The DNA here is from genome assembly GCF_902459505.1 of Geotrypetes seraphini. Classification (NCBI taxonomy): domain Eukaryota; kingdom Metazoa; phylum Chordata; class Amphibia; order Gymnophiona; family Dermophiidae; genus Geotrypetes; species Geotrypetes seraphini. Next base: position 530,582,786 of record NC_047084.1, on the reverse strand, counting down.
CTAGTGCCTTTTTGGGGCCCAAAATTAATATGACAGACACGGTAGTAGGCAAGAGTTTGTAACATACTGAATGAATTTCCATTCTTCCTGCTGGGCTCTGTTCTCTGTGCAGTCAGGTTCTGACAGTAGCAAAGAAAGATTATGCAAATTTCCAGTTACTGAGGTTGTTACATCCATTTTTTGCAGTACATGGAATTTCAAATTTTTATACAGATAATGCTCCACTCCCACCTCAAATTTGTATCACCTTGGTATACCTAAATAAATATTCCACTAAATCTTCAGACTATAAAATGCAGCTGTGAGGGTTATTACTGAAAGTTTCTAAGTTTATTAAGGTTTGATATCAGGGAACCAACTAAGCAGTTTACAGTAAATACAAATATAGGGATGAATTTAAAATAGAGCATAAAAGGAATGGTGAATGGAGAAGGAGATTACAATATTTATATAGGAAAGGTCGGTAATAATGGTGCAGGTTGGGGTATCTGTTGAATAAATGAGATCCAGAAGCCCCAGTAACATGATTCATAATAGACTCAAGGTGTATTTTTTATCAATAAGATATTTCAATGAAATACCTTTTTAGGCCAGTCTTGAATTGTGCCAATGAGGACTCCAGATTTAGGAATAATTGTTTGTTTATAATCCGCCTTTATCAAAGCGGAGCACAGTGTAACACACACAATAAACTTACATACAAAGAAACATCCTGAAACATAAAATTTCACGTTACATAAACCAAAATCCATAAAATCAACATAGCTACATCATTGCACATCTTTTCCATACTAAACATTTAGCTACAGCAGCGGTCTCAAACACGCGGGCGGTGGGCCGCATGTGGCTCTCCAGGTTTTATTTGCGGCCCGCGGTCTGGACACGATCATTCTCTTCCTTTTGGAGCAGCAGCGTGTCTGGCCGGCTCGTTCCGTTCAAAGCCGAGGGTTGGCGGCTCCTTGTGCTATCCATGGAACGAGCAGGCCAGACACGCTGCTGCTCCAGTGGCGTACCAATGGGAGGGCTCCACTGTTCTCCCTAGAGTGCGGCTCGCGGCTCGTCAAGAGCAGTGTTGCCCAACCTGCTTCCCTTCCCTTCTCACCGCTGCCATCGGGGAACAGGCCGGCACCGTGTTCTTTGATCTCCCTGCTTCTCTTCCCTGCGGGGTCGACCAACTCTCGCCACTCAACGTCAATTCTGACATCGAGAGGACGTTCTGGCTAGCCAATCGCTGCCTGGCTGCCCAGAACGTCCTTTCCGACGTTAGGAATTGATGTTGGGCGGCGAGAGTTGGTCGGCCCCATGGAGAAGAGAAGCAAGGAGATCTCGGCCTATTCCTGATGGCGGCAGCGGCAGCAGCCTATTCCCCGGTGGCGGTGGCATGGGGGAGGGCAGGAAGGAAGAAAGAAAGAAGGGGGGGACAGGGAGCCAGAAACAAAGCAAAAAATGGGACATGGAATCAGAGAAAGACAGACATAGAGAAAGAAAGAAAAAGTTGGGGGAGGGAATGAGGTCTGGAGGAGAGGAAGCATACAGGAGGCTGAAAGAAGGGAAGAAATATTGGATGCATAGTCAGAAGAATAAAGTGCAACCAGAGACTGATGAAATTACCAAACAAAGGTAGGAAAATGATTTTATTTTCAATTTAGTGATTGAAATGTGCCAGTTTTGAGAAAGAAAAGATATTAAACTTTAAATGTGAGTGCTGCAGAAAAAAATAGAGTAATTGGAGGGCCGCAGAAAAAATAGTTAATGTCTTATTAAAGAAATGACAATTTTGCATGAGGTAAAACTCTTTATAGTTTATATATCTTTCCTTTTAACTGTTAAAGAAAAGTTTTATAAACTATAAAGAGTTTAACCTCATGCAAAATTGTCATTTCTTTAATAAGACATTAACTATTTTTTCTGCAGCCCTCCAAGTACCTATAAATCCAAAATGTGGCCCCGCAAAGGGTTTGAGTTTGAGACCACTGAGCTACAGCATAATTCTGAAAGTAATACGAACTTAACTTGCATACTTCATGAGGCAAAACAGGTGACGTTTCAACATTTTTTTAAAATTCACCCACCCTTCCCTGTTGCCTAATACAAGATGGAAGTTTATTCCACTCTTCAGGTGCTGCACAGGAGAATCCCCTCTCTCTGCTACAATCTGACCTCTCTTCTTGTCAGTATTGCCAAGTCACACTGCATCAAGGAGCACAACTTCGGTAACGAGATGTAAGGAGTTACACATTGCACTAGGTAACTAGGAGCACAACCCTGTACACTCAAATAGGTGAGGAGTAAGAGCTTATATCTAATCTGAAGATCAATTTTTAGCCAGTATAGTTCCATAGTGATGGGTCAATGACACCAAAAATGGAGTCGCACTTGTCGCCAAATCAAAATTACTGAAAGGAAAGAATATAGGCTTTGCGCTGGCACATAAGGAATTAAGTGACTTGCCAGAGTCGCAGGGAGCAGTGAGGGATTTGAACCCTGGTTACACCCCACCCCCAGACACTCCATTCTTTGATAGGTTATTTTTAACTGTACCCTTTTTCTTCATCGCCATTTCCAGACTGTCCTTTCCATTTTGCTGTGTCATATGCCTGGAAGAGATTTTCTGAGTCAGCATGTAATGTTCCATCTCTGGCCGTATTCAAATTCATGCAAAAAGCCCACCTTTTTGAGGCTGATTTTAACCCTTTATTTGCCTGTTTAATACCCATGTTGTTTTAAATCCCTTGTATTATAACAGCTGCTTAATTCCTTAGTTGTCTATCTATTCAAAGTTATTAAACAGGACATTATTCCTGGTGTAATTCTGCGAGTGTAGAATTCCTTCAGAATTCAGTGCAGACATGGGCAGTAGAGGAGGAAGTGAACCACGGCGCTGCACATTGTGTCACTTCCTCCTTCTGTGCCAGCTTAGACCTGACTGTTTATGTGAACCGCAATCTTGCATGTGCAGAATTCTGCCAGGAGTAACAACATGGATTGTCTTTTACATGTTTGTGTACAGAGCTGCATACGTCTACTAGTATCCAATGGATTCAGAATACCGCGGCCAAGCTCATCTTCGCTAAAAGTAAATTTGACCATGTCTCCCCACTCCTGGCCAAGCTCCACTGGCTTCCGATAATCGCCAGGGTCCACTATAAATGCGCCTGTTTAACTTTCAAAATCCTATATGGTATCCTCCCTCCCTTTATCCCTCTTTCTTGGAATTCTTCAAACCCTAATACCACCAGATCCTCCCACAAATTAAAACTATCCTTCCCCTCGCTAAAAGGCATTTCCCACACAGAAAAGCTAGGGACCTCCCTCCATTTCAAAATCACTGAGCTCTGGAACAACCTTACCTCCCCTCTTCGGAACTTGAGCTCTCTCCAAGTTTTCCGCAAACATCTGAAAACCTGGCTTTTCTCAAAAAATGTAAGTCTCCCTCCAACTTAGGAATCAAGGAAACTCTTATATCTTGGCATCCCAAGTCCTCTAAATTTTCTTCACACTTCTACCTCTAATCCTCTGTTGTAGTTCCTTCCTATTTCTCCTACTGTAAACCGCGTCGAGCTCTACGAACGTGGAGATGATGCGGTATACAAACCTAAGGATTAGATTAGATTAGATTAAATTAAATTAGTACTATAGAAACATGACGGCAGATAAAGGCCAAATGGCCCATCTAGTCTGCCACTATAGAAATGATAAGTAGTAATATTAAATAGCAATAGTGCTAATAGGCTTGGACTAGTTGTGACTGAGTAAACCAGTTTCAATTTTTAATTGGGAAATGGTACATATTTTATTCTGTCTGTATTAATACTGTATATATGGAAATGAATAACACAGTAGCTCTTCACACCATTATGATGTTGATCATTTCTCAAAGGAGAGGGAATGAAAGGAAGGTAGGAAGATGATGCAAGGTTTACTCTTTCCAAAAATACTAGGACTATGGGGTATGCAATGAAGCTACCAGGTAGTAGATTTAAAACAAACTGGAGAAAATATTTCTTCACTCAACATGCAATTATACTCTGGAATTCATTTCCGAAGAATGTGGTAAAAGCAGTTAGTTTAGCAGAGTTTAAAAAAGGTTTAGATAATTTCCTAAAACAAAAGTCCATAAGCCATTATTGAGATGGCTTGGAGAAATCCACTGTTTATTCCTAGGATATACTGCATAAAATCTGTTTTACTCCTTGGGACCTTGCCAGGTACTTATGACCTGGGTCGGGCACTGTTGGAAAAAGGATACTGGGCTTAATGGACCTTTTCTCTGTCCCAGTATGGCAACTCTTATGTTTGCACTAGCTTTATAGCCCGTTACATTAACGGGTGCTAGAATATATGTGTGTTTGACTTTATTTCTTTCTCTCTCTGTCTCCTTAGCCGCTTTTTCCTGTCCATTCTCCCTTATTTTTACCTCCCCTGTGTCCACTACCACCCCTTCACTGCTCCCCTTATCCAGCAGCAGCCCTTCTCCCTTTGTTTTACCTCCCCCCTGTCCATCAGCACCTCTTCCTGCTCCCCCTGTCCAGCAGTAAGCCTCCCTTCATTTTTCCCCGTGTCCATTTTCCCCCCCTGTCCATCAGCACCTCTTCCTGTTCCCCCTGTCAAGCAATAAGCTTCCCTTCCTTTTTCTCCCCCCCTGTCCATCATCACCTCTTCTTGCTCCCTCTGTCCAGCAATAGGCCTCCCTTCATTTCCCCCACCCCTGTCCATCAGCACCCCTTCCTGCTCCCCCTGTCCACGGGAGTTAGTACAGGGCCGGTGTCTGCCATTCTCCCCAGAGTCCTTGCGCCCCCCCCTTCCCTTCCCACGGACCTGACTACCTACCCGGCGATTCAAGCAGCGTGTGCAGTACTCTTCACATGCTGCTTCGGGTCCTTCTACTGCCCTGATTTACTCTGGCACGTCCCTGATGACATCATCAGAGACGCGGCAGAGCAAATCAGGGAAGTAGAAGGGCCCGAAGCAGCGTGTGAAGAGTACTGCACACGCTGCTTGAATCGCCAAGGTAGTCGGGTCCGCGGGAAGGAGGGTGAGCGGAGAAGGACCCGGACTCCTGTGGTCTGTCGCGGAGGGTGGCCAGGCTCCATTTCAGCTGCAGGGAAGGCTCACTGCCCCAGCTCCTTACCAGTCCGCAGCCCAGGCCAGGCCTCCCGTGCTTTCTCAGCAGCCCGGCTCGCTCGGTTGTTTTTTTTTTTACTCCGCTTCCTGCATGCGCTGCTCTCAGTGACGTAATAAGCGCACATGTGCACTTGTCTTGCCACATCCCGATAGAAAAGGGATCAGGGAACACGCGAGGCAAGTGCGCATGCGCGGCTAGCATTTTATTATTTAAGATGTTCTTAAAATTTACTTGCAGGACCCATACTACCATTGTCTGTTAACGATCTTGAGTGAATGCAGTCAGATTGGTTTTTAAACACAAGACTTAAAATCAAAATGAAGACAGTGAGTTCTTTTGACAGGAATATTAACAGTGACGTATCTGGCTAGAGCTGAATTATGCTCCGTCAAAAATTACAAAGACTAGGGGACACTCGATGAAGTTACAGGGAAATCCTTTTAAAACCAATAGGAGGAAATAATTTTTCACTCAGAGAATAGTTAAGCTCTGGAACGCATTGCCAGAGGTTGTGGTAAGAGCAGATAGCGTAGCTGGTTTTAAGAAAGGTTTGGACAATTTCCTGGAGGAAAAGTCCATAGTCTGTTATTGAGAAAGACATGGGGGAAGCCACTGCTTGCCCTGGATCGGTAGCATGGAATATTGCTACTCCTTGGGTTTTGGCCAGGTACTAGTGACCTGGATTGGCCACATGAGAACGGGCTACTGGGTTTGATGGACCATTGGTCTGACCCAGTAAGGCTATTCTTATGTTCTAAGTCATCGAGGTACATACCACACAAATGTATGCTATAAACTGAGTGGGAAGACAGATTGTGGGACAACTGAAAAAAAACAGTACAGGAAGGAGATTGTTTTCTGTGCACACACTATGAGTGAACTGAGAAGAGCCATGAGTGGGGAGAAGCACTCTTGACACAGAGTGGCCCATAGTCTCAGTCACCCTTGCCTTATGGAACAGTTCAAAACAGCTTTTGACCTGAGTCTAGATCAGACACAGGAGCAAAAGCTTTAGATAAGATAGAAAACGATAAATGATGAAGTAAAACCTGCCAGACTAAATGAAATTTAGAGTGGCCAAATCAGAAGCGCTAGTGAAACACTAATTTTTTATATTGTTTTGTTCCACATTAGGTGCATTCCTAAGTGAATTTGTTATAGGCTCCTCTGCTTGCAATTCATGTTCACTCAGGATTTATTCTAAAATTTATGTTGACTCCTGATTCAGGCTTCCTTGCTGAAACGGGGCCATGTTGAGTCCTCCTTATTAAGTAATTGTTGTTGGAAATAAAGGCTTTTTATTTATACGACTGAACCACTGTTTGGAGGTCTTTTGGTTGTTCAACCTCACTCCTTTTTTGCTTTTCATAAATGAAATAAACTCATAACCTCAGAGAATAGTTTTGGTGGGACATAACTTTAAAGCAATTTCTGTAAAAATGTATACTATCACTGCTGCTCACACATCAGTTTTCTGGATTCTTTTCTGGAAATCTGAGGAGTGCTTGTTATGCTTTGATGTGCCTGTATATAGCACACGCTTCCTTGGCACCTCTTCTGAGGGGAATTTGGGAAGAACATTGCTACCTTTCTTATTAAAACAGTAATTACCCAGAGTTCCTCAAATATCATCTTGAGCCTTTCAAATCCACTAAAATTACACAGAACATTTCTGCAGAGCTAGCCCATGACCAATAAATGAAATGTACTCCCATTGGGAGGGGTTCTTTGTTTTCCTTAAGAGTCCAAATGCTGGGTCTCCTCCATGCTCAGGAAGGAGGAAAAAGACGATAAAGCTTATGTTATTTGCTTTATAGTACATTATTTCAGTCTATTAATATAAAAACTGAACATCTGGTCTTCATTTCCATTCTCACATATGGCAAGAGGAATATAGAAAATGATATTGAATAGGGACTATAAGATCCGTCGAATCTGCCCAGTTTCATTCTGAGTTCAGCGCAAAAGACTTCCGTTCATCTCTGACTTTTTCTTCATTTCTTTGCAATGAGAAATGTTTCCATCTCCCAGCTTTCAAATTTTTTGCAGTCTGTGTTTTTCACAGTGATCAGATATTAGTAATGGAAGTTATCACCTTCAGTGCAGAAAACGTTTGATTGAATTATTCCTTACGTTGCTGGATAGAATTTAATGTCACAGCCCTTTTTCTCTTATGGAAAAGGGAAGAAGAATACCCTTGGCCAGGACCACAACTCAGACAGGTTTCTAGGATTTCCACAAGGTAGGCCAGGGTATATGCATGAGTTCTCTTTGTATATAGTGAAGGCAGTGAGTGCACAATCATGTACATTCAGGGCAGGAATCAAATTGTGCCCCTTAACAGTAGAGTTTGGGAGCTTCTGCCTTTGGTTTATGCACGTTAACCAAAGATTCCAGAGGTTTAAAATCTCATCGCAGTTGAAAAAGGGAAGTGATCTGCTCTCTAAAGCAACAGCCTTGCAATTATTGTGCTGTTCTGAAGGTTTAATATTGTCAAGGCTGATTCCTTTTTTTCACACTGCAAATTAGGTAGTACAATTACCATCTGTGCTTCAGCAATAAGAATAATTGTGGGTCTGTCTGCAAAGTTTTTCTAGTAGAAGCATTTCCCAGGAAAATAAATGATATCATCATTTCTGGGTTTGTAATTCCCCTTTACAAATTTACCCTTATAAAGTGACCAGTCAATAGTCAGCCCATGGTGGTCAGCAGAATTAGCCCCAGATATTCAGTGCTGAGCCTTGTTTGGAACCTGGAAAAGAACATCTGAGGCTAATATTATTAAGTTCTTGACCTTATTCAGCCAGGGAATGGTCATGCCCTGACCCCCCCCCCCCAATCCACCCACACACACACAAACAATTCTGATCTCCCTTCCACTCCATAAAGAAGACCAAGGATTCTACTTCTGATCCCCTTCCCTCCCTTTATCCCACCCACCCCCAAAACAATAAGAACCCCCATCCTACGATCCCTCTGGATCTCCCTGCCCAATCCATGGTGGTCTAGAGGGGAACAGGCAGGAGCAATGCCAACTTGCTCCTGCCTATCACAGCTGCCCCTTCAAAATTAATGCTGTAACTTTATTTATTTCGATTTCTATCCCATCCTCCCAGAAGCTCAGAACGGGTTACAAAAAAACATTCACAATGAATTAAGGACATGACAGGTCACAAAAAACATGGTGTACTTCTATCAGCAATCTCACTGTGCTACCATCATTCCTGCTTGCTCCCCACTAGACTACCAGCTATCAGGCAGTTTGGCCAAGGAAAGCCTTGGGAGAGTTGAGATTCTGGAGGTGTGAAAGGGAGGGCGGTGGTAGGGTTACCAACTGTCCGGATTTACCCAGATATGTCCTGTTTTTAGAGGACTGTGTCCAGGCATCCAGACAGTTTTTCAAAATCCGGGCACTTCAAAGCCTGTGTTTTGAAAAGCTTCCAGCTCGGGATCGCATTGGAAGGACCCTCCTGATGCAGCTCCAAGCACAAGAGGAGGTTGGGGAGGCCTGGGGGCAGGGATGGTGCAGAACGGGCATGACTAGGGTAGATTGGGGTGGGGCTGGGAAGAACTGAGTGGGCCTGGAGGCGTGGCCATGGGTCCAGATTTTACAATCAGAGGAGGGATTTACAATAGGAGGAGGGATTAGGCTTTGTTGGATTTTCTTATTTATGCAAATTTGGATTTTCAGCTTTGATAGAAATTAAATTTAAAAAAAGAGAATGACTGCAGATTGTGTAAGATGAAACGTGTGTTTGCTTGCTAACTATCGAGCTGCATTTTGAATTAATTTGCATTCAAAAACAAGCACATCCAATGCACTGATTAGCAATTCTATTATTCTATCTACTTTAGTTTCACTGTTGTTATAATTACCCGTACGGAGCTTAAAGAACTTTAAATAACTCAAATTTAATTTTTTGTTGGTTTTGCAATTTTATAGTTTCAATTATAATGTGCCACAAAAAACATTTGCTCCATTTAGTGTGCCAGAGTTTTAAAAAAGTTTGATATACACTGCTATAGAATTATGTTCACCGTATCTGGAACATTCTACAGTGCCATGTTATACAACTGAAAGCTGTGTGGGTTGTCAAGAAAACTTCCCCTTAATATTTAATCATTTTCACATGATGAGCACTAAATCCAACAGTATAGCAAGTTGGAAAACATAGGAGCTTAGAACATGATTATTAAATAAAGATGCACACTATGACTAGACATAGCAATCAACTAAAAAAAAATCTGCCAGATATTCAGCAGTATTTAGCCAGCTGGGAACAGCTGCTGGCTGGCTAAATAGAACTAAGTTGGCTATCCACCGATATTTTAGCAGGAATATGCTGGTCACTGGCTATGTCACGCACTAATATTCAATGGCTGACCGGCTAAGTCTAGCAGCCAAATAGACCCACTTGAGTAGCAGGTCTAAGTTCAGCCACTATGACTTAGCTCGCCAGCCAATGAATATCAGCTTGGTCAGCTATCTCTAGCACAGCTGACTTAGATCACAAATTCAATGCTGGTGGCCAGATACAGCATTGAATTTCCGGGTTCACTGCCATCTGCTGGAGATAGCCAAGCTGCCTCCCATGGTTTGAATATTGGCCCTCGAATGTATTCATAATGTTACATATCCTTTCAAAATAAATCCAGCCTTTCCTCGCTAAACATTTCCTCTTTTCTATAAATAGTAGTGGTAGTAGGTGTGGGTCCTGGGCATAAGTGCTATTTTATAAACCTTGTCCAGCTTTAAGCGCCATTTATAGACTAGCACTAATCAGCTGTTGTTTTTTTAGGTGCCATATATAGAATTTAGTCCTAAGTGATTTTTTTTTGTGTTAGAGGGCAAGGGAAGAGAATGGGCATTCCTCCTTCCTCAGAGGGCACGTCTATCTATTCACTAACATGAGCAGCATCTCCAACCTGCTGCTCACACCAGCCTCAGCTCTCCCTCTGACATCACTTCCTATGAGGAAGTAGCTTCAGAGGGAGAGCTGAGGCCGGTGCGAGCAACAGGTTGAAGATGCTGCTCGATCCAGCGAAGAGCCAAAGGGGTATGGAGGTGGAAAGGAGGAAAGGTGCTGGTGCCCCCACCAAGACAGCGCTCAGGGCAGCCGCCCCCCACCTCCCCCTCCCCTCAATATACCACTACCCATAGTGATTTGATCAGACTAGATTGTAAGCTCTATACAAGAGGGACTATCTCTCTTGTAACCCCCCTTGTCCACCTGGATGCTGACAGAAGGACCACAAAAACTTATTTGTTTGAGGACCAGATTTGGGACCAACTTTATCAGCTAGAGTCCTGCAGCAATATGATTCAGACACTCCTTGCACTCTTTCAAATGAGATAGACTACAGCAAAATATGAATTATCCAAACTCCAAATTTTACTCTTCCAATAGATGTGAAGAGGCACTGTCTTGAACAGTGAACCAACAATTGCTTAAGTAAGTGTATACAGTCTTTCCCCTTACAGCTTCAGTTATGCAGTCCAAATTTGTAAGTTCTTGTGTAAGAATCCTTCATGCTGGATGGATTCTGATCAGATGATTGGGGGATCACCAAGAGACAAATGTGCTACCTCCTTCCAGCCCTTAAATCTCTTCTGGAGGTAGGGTTACTTTCAACTAGCCCTCCCCCATTCAGAGATCCAAGCACTGAAGCTGCCTTCTCACTTACCTGGCTTCCAGAAACTGATGGATCCTATAACCTGGGTCTCCAACAATCTCCTGTAGCGAGCAAGTCTGCACACCCTCTTTGAACTTCTGTTTACCTTCCTATCTCCATGCAGGTGCAGATAGGATTACCCAACAGTCACACATTCAAACAATAGGCAGCCCTAATGCTTAGGGACTGCAAAAAACCCACAAAATACAGAAACCCATAGCACTGATGTTTTAAACCACTTACCGTCAGTATGTGAAGTATATGTACCTTTGTAGTGCCTAATACTTCACCCCTCTACACTCTCCCCCAGTGCTCAAAACAAATGATTGTCTCACTACAAGGAAATCATTTGTGGGTATCCTCTCCCTTATCTCCTATAACTCTACATTTTATAACCTTAAGCATTGAATGTCAACCCCTCGATTTTTTTAGACTTTATGGACTTCAGCAACATAATTTTCTGAACCTACCAAATCTCCTTCACTGAATGCACATGGTGCAGGATTTCTGGTGTTTGTTTAAAGTTTCTTACTATACTGCCAACATCATCAGCCATAGGATTTGGTAGAAATGAGGCAATGATAGGCTTTTTTGTCTGCTTTCAATGTGATTGGTGGTGTGCTTCATGCTGCTTCCTTTTTCTCCTCCCAAACTGGCTTTGCTATATCTGACTGTATAGACAAGTCTGTAGTCATTTGGACCTGGATTCTATAAATGGCACCATTAGCAGTGGTCACTTTAAAAATAGCCACCAATCATGTGTCAACCACACCATGGTACTGTTTATAGAATAGTGCCTTCAGGAAAGGTAGGTGTCAGAAATGTAGGCCAGGGTTTTCAAGGACAACATTTCCAGTGCCTACCTTTCATGTTGTCGCCTGCCTGAGTCACGGGTCATACAACATGAATGGCCAGCAGGTGGCAGTATGGATTTTGGCATGTCTCCCAGATGGGGAAGACCCTACAATGCAGCCAGCACACGGGTCCAAACTTCACTCAGAAAAAGTACAGTACATTGCACAGTTCTTTATTTAAGGTTCAAACACAGTTCTTTATTCAAGGTTCAAAAGAGAAAGAAAATAATAAGAATTTCATTCTCTGATAATCATCAAGATCTCCACCAAGAAAAACAATACAACATTCAGGCTCTTGCCTGGGTCCAAGGCAAACAGGCCTGCTCTCATACAAAGCAAGCACTTTCTCAGGGTAAATACTTCCCAGCTCCTGGCATGGAGGTAAAATGGATTCCACCCTCTCTCCAGGCACCTGGGCTTAGAATCAGCACAGGTCTTTTCTTCACCATGCCTTATATAGTTTCAATAATAAACACCAAAACTAATATCATCCAATAGAGTAAAATTCATTCTAGTACACTAGTGCTACCTGGTTTGGCATAGGCAATCTCCCAACTTCAGAGAGTTGGGAAAAAAAGAATTGCTGAGTTCACTATATCAAGAAAAATAGCTTTTAACAAGCAACCACAAGAAACCCACCCAGGATCTTCAGTGAACTCTATGCCCACAATTCTGGGTTTTACACTATGACTGTTGGTGACATAGGGCTAGATTTACTAAGCCCACCGATCATGTCCCAATCACTTTGTGACCCCAACCCGATTCACTAACCTTCCTCCCAAGCATATCCGCACCCAATCCGATCCGCGCATGCAAATGAGGGGAAACGGCATGCAAAGTAGGAAGGGCCTCGATTCACTAAACAAATTCAGGCACACAGACTGGGCTGGCCAATCCAAAAACAAGCGACTGCTGAGGGCAAGTCGCTTGTGCAAAAACCCTGCTCTCTGCTGCCCTGCTCTCTGCCCCGACTGTCCTGCTCTTGCCGCCCTAGCCCACAGGTTTAAAGCGGGGCTGCACTACGGCGTGTTCTGTTAAGTTCCAGAACACGCCGCAGTGCAGCCCCACTTTAAACCCATGGGTTAAAACTATAGGCTCACGAAAGTAAAAAGTTTCCAGCTCTGTAATATAAAAAAAGTTTCCAGCTCTTCCTTGTGCGGAGAGCATGCCAGACATCTACAGGCAAAGAAGATGGTCTGCGCATGTGTCAGAATCGCTCTCCTGTGATCCTTGCAGCCGCTAGGGGGGTGTGCCTCATTTGCATGAAGACATGTTTTGGATCAGTCGGATCACCCACAGCTCGGATAGGATCCGGAAAGTTAGTAAATCTAGGCCAAAATCCACTTCAAAACAAAAGGCAAACAACTTAGCAAACAAACAGTTCAGTTCACACAGCCATCTAGGCTGTAATGTTTTGTGCACGGCTTGATAATTAGCACCTGTGCCCAGGCTTCCTGCACTGCTTCTGTCCAGTTCCCAATGCAGTGCAGCAAAAAAAAACCAAAAAAACTTCAAAGCAATGTCTCTTATATCCAATTTGCACAGGTTTAAAGTATCAATAGCATTTAGCTTACATTCAAACAGTTTCTTCACAGAGCAAAAAAATAAAGAAAAGAAAAAAATCACTGGCAGGTCACTGCCACACTGACATCCATAGGTTTTGTTGCTCCAGCTTCAAGCACTATGACTTCAGAAACCTCCATGCTTTCTTTTGGGTCATCGAGCTCTGCTGGGCTCAGTTCCTCCAGCTCTTGCCAATCCATACACTCTGCATCTTGTCCTTGCCTAACATTGTGAACTCTCTTTGCTAGCTCTTCCTGTTCTGCCTCCTTAAGTGTATGTGGGCTCTGTTTAAGTTTAGAACCACCACACCCCAAACCTGCATGACCGAGGAACAGGTTTGTGAGCTCTCTGGCTCCCTCTTTGTTCATTTGGTATATTACATCCAAGGAATTGCCTGGACTTTCTAGGTCAGGGGTCTCAAAGTCCCTCTTGGCGGGCCGCAATCCATTCAAGTTTTCAGGATTTCCCCAATGAATATGCATGAGATCTTTGTGCATGCACTGCTTTCAGTGCATATTTATTGGGGAAATCCTGAAAACCCAACTGGATTGCGGCCCTCAAGGAGGGACTTTGAGATCCCTGTTCTAGGTGAAGCTGTGTAACTACCAGGTTCATGTATAAGAGTGTGTTCAGTGTCTTGCTATCTCACTGAAGATGTCCAAGGTTCTTGTTCTGAGACACTGTCCTCAGGTTAGGCAGCCCTGGCTTCTGCAGCTCCTGACTCTCTGCCTGCAAGTGTTTGGGTTTTGGTTTGGGGGGGGGGGGGTTTGCTGTTGGGAAGCACTTTTGTTGCGGTTTTAAAAGTGACAGATCTAGCATCAGTGCTGGAAATGCACACTGTGAATCGCACCTACGGAGGTGCCCAACGCCACTTCCAGCATTAGCCACGCCTTCAGTGGCATTAGGCATTGTAAGGCGTCTCCATAGGTGCAATGCAGGTAGCAGTTTTTTAGACACCAGCAGGCACTTGATTTTTTTTTTAACCCCTTTTAAATGGTGTTTTGCACTTAACTTAGGCACCGGTAAGGTACTTACCAGTGCCCAACCTAAGGCACCATTTATAGAAAACATGTCTTGGTTCTTCGAGAGGTACAAGAACCAAGAATGGCCCTATTCATTACATTTTACCATAAGTTTTAAAACAAATTCTCATCCCTCTTCGCAATTACGAGTTGCAAAGTAATAATATGTGATACTGAAACACCTGTTATCATTTCTGAGGAGATATGATAAATGGTTTATATATAACACAAGGTGTTTATAATGCAATAAACATATTTACCATAAGATAAGTTATTTTGGTACAATGACCCCTTAAATGCTATTTATTTTTTAATAAGAATATTAACAACCCAATAGGATTTATATTTAAAATCTGAGAAGAAAACAAAAGTCGTTTTAGTAATGGGTTGCAAACCTGAGACCTTCAGAAAGGATTCACAGAATAGATGAAAAATTTATCCCCTGAAGTGATCATTTTTCCCCTAGTAAATCACAGATGTAACACTTTCTAATTTACCTTCCCTTCTTTGCTTCCTGTTTATTCTCTCTGTTAAACCTAACACGTGCTCCCTCTGCTGTTTGTTTTCCCCTTTCACTCTAAATACATTTTTCAGACAGCTTAAAAAACAAGACAATGTTTTCTCTGCTTTTTAACAAACTTTGTGGATTAATATTAAATATCAACATTACAATGGCCCACATATTATTCAGTTATTTTTCCCTCACTCATTCTTACTGTGATTTTAAGAGTCCTTATTATTATTATTGTATTATTGTCCATTGATACTTAATTTCTGGAAGTCAATTTGGGGACAAATAAATATTATTCTTGAGTCATCAATCCCATTAACCTACAAAGCCATAATTTGTGGTACAATATTGCATATTAAGCCTTCTTTAGATAGATATAAATCTGACTCTTCTTGATTATGACCGGAATAGCCATCCAGATGATTACACGTAACTGGAAGAGTAACGACAGACTGAATTACACATTTTGGTGGGCAAATATTTGTTCCACGTATAAATATGAGAGAATGAATGCGGAGTGTTTGGGGTCTAGTATGATATTCAATAAGGTGTGGAGCCCATTGAATGCATATGTTGAATTGCAATGAATGTCAGTCATTTCCCTTTTTACAGATTTATTACACATCCGGGAGGGGTGGGGTGGGGGGGGAGGGGAAGGTATTTGGGATTGCTAAAGGTATTTATCTATAATATTGCAATAATATATGCATATGCAGTGTAATAGTTATGTGAGGAAGGGAGGGAGAAAAGGATTGGTAATGTATTAATTTCATGTATTTTAACTGCGTTTCGTGTATTTTAAGTGCGTTATGTATAATGCTCATATTTAATATATTTGTATTGCACTGTCAAAATTTGAAAATCAATAAAGAATTAAAAAAGAGTCCTTATTTTCATTTCACCATACTAACCTGAGACTGTCAAATGTGCTTAAATTAAAAAAAAAAAAACTGATTTAAATTGAAAGGGTGGCATGTTCTTTATACATTACACAGTATTTCACTTTTACACTAGCGAAAAACAAACTCTAGTTTGTGTTTTATAACCCAGAACACCTGGGAGAAATCATCATCCCATTATGGATACCATAATATAAACATCCAGAGTGCTAGGTCTAGTAGTTAGCCATGCCCCATAAACATTTTCTTTTTGCTTGGTCTAATTCTTAAGTTGTTATCACATCTTAGTCAATAAAGCAGCCTCTCTCTCTGATAGGTCAAGTTAAGTAACCTTTCATCTCTGGGACTTTAGCATAAACAGTCTGTAATCACTCAAAAAAAAAACCCCAAAAAACAATTTGTTTCCAGCTTTGTATATTAGAAAAATGTGCACGAGAGAACCTTGCTGAAAGTCTACATATTTTACTCAAATTACTTTCAGAATCATTGCTTTTGCACACCGACCATTGAAGCTAATGGTCCATCATCCCTCTGTGATTTGTATGTGCAGAATTCCTAAGCTGCTGACTTCAGTAGCAAAGCAAAATGTGTAGTCTATCCTATAGCTCTTTAAAATACAGACTTTGCAGACAAATTGGAGAATATATTTCTTCACACAATATGTAATTAAACTCTGGAATTCATTGCCGGAGAATGTGGTGAAATCAGTTAACGTAGCAGAGTTTAAAGAAAAGGTTTGGATAATTTCCTAAAAGAGAAGTCCATAGGCCATTACTGAGATGGCTTGGGGAAATCCACTGCTTATTCCTAGGATAAGCAGCATAAAATCTTTTACTACTTGGGATATAGCTAGGTATTTGGGACTTGGGTTGGCCACTGTTGGAAACAGGATTCTGGGCTTGATGGATCTTTGGTCTGACTCAGTGTAGCAATTCAAGTTTCAAGTTTAATTAATTTTAATATACTGACCATCGACGTGCACCTGGCCAATTTACAATGCTAAAAATGAAAGGTTAAAATAATTTTTTTAGGGGGGGAAATGTGAACATTAAATAGACAAATTACAAATACAAACATGAGCTGGAGGGGAAAGGGGAGGGGAAGTTAATAATTAAATCATTAAAAACAAATGAATTAAAGGGAAGGGGAGGGGAGGATAAAACACCAGGAATGGGGATCGCTTCTTAAAAGCGGTTCGTGTTTATTTTGCGGGCTGTTAGAAAGGAAATATTTAGATGCTATGGTATGCGCCTTGGAATAAGAACATTTTTAGTTTAGTCTTAAATTTATCGAGTGAATTTTCGAGGCGGAATTGAGGTGGCATGGCTTTCCATAAGGCAGATAGCAGTGGGGGAGGAAATAAGGAACTCGGTACCACTGAATGGTGTCTCCAGTTACTAGCAAATTTAAATGGTATCTAGCCAGAAGTCTATACCAGGCGAAAGGCTCAGAATAGCTGAACTGAGGCTCCTCAACCTCAAAAATCTCTCATGAGGCAGGGGAAAGGGACTTGGAGCTTGCTTTTCTCTAGCAGGGAATGTTCTTCATTTATTAATTAAGATTTATAGCTAAATGAAACTAGAATAAACCATTTAACAAGGAGCTGCATGGTATACCATTACCATCTGCTTGGGGACATATGAACATAATTGCTGTGTAACTGTTCATATGTACTACATAAAACTGCAAATGTACTACATAAAACTACATAAAAATGTTATAACAAGTCACTTAGGTTGACAGGCCAATTAGGTGCATATTATTTGGTACTGATTGTATAAACACACATACTGTACACTCTATTCTATAACAAGGTGCCTGAATTCACAAACCAATTACACATGTAAATTTATGTGGATAAAGGAACGTTCATAAGGGACTGGATGGGCGGGGACTGGATAGATAGGGACTGGATGGGACCAATGTATGAATACATAACATAATTACACTTATGCTTTAAGGTCCAGATTCTAAAAATGGCACCTACATCAACCACTAGACACCATTTGTAGAATCACACCTAGCGATGCCTAAGAGGACTTAGGCATCGCTAGGCATTCTGGAGGTAGGCAGTACTACATTAGGCCAGATTTTACTCGGCCTTAATTACCAGTGCCTAACTCAGATGCCTAGCGATGCCTATGTCATCCATGCCTATTTTCTGCCCCTAACCATGCCTACTTTTCATGTAAGCATCGGAGGGCGCCTCAACTTAGGTATCGCTAGGCACCGCTCTGAGCTCTTCACAGAACTCTTAGTTTTTTGGGGGTTTTTTTTGAAATTGTATCAATTAGCTTCAATGGCACAATAAAATACCACGCCATTTAAGCTAATTAAAACAATATGGGTTGTGCATGGATTTTAGACGTCGCTAGGCATCTGTGATCAGGACATCCTTTTATAGAATCTGGCCCTAAATTGCCACATTTAGACTTGTCCACGTATGCCTGCTATTGACATGGTATAAGTGGTCAGTCCTAAATATAAGCACATTTATTCCAATTTACACTAGTATTCTATAACAAAATCTTCTGTTATAAGAATTAATACTCAGTACACAGCAACTAGGTGCCCAGTTATGGAAATTCCCCCATTGGTGACTAGCCATTTGATATTTAGTGTTATTTAACCAACTAGGAATGTCTCCAGGCCAGTTAAATAGCACTAAGCTAGCTTATTATATGACACTGGTAAAAATGCAAAGCGGTCTCGGGGGGGTTGGAAAAGGGCTAAGAGCAGATGGATTACAGGGCTAAGGCACAAGATGAGATCTAATTTTCTCTACCACTACCCATCCCCCATTCTTGCACATGATGAGAATATGATTGTTTATCCATCAGGCATGAAGCCTGGGTTTGAGCCAAAAAGAAGGGCCCTAAAACAGTGGTAGCAGGGATCACATGCCCAGGGAGAACCAATAAGAATAGAATTAAAAGTTGCAAGAAGTATGCCAAACTGGTAGTTCACAATACAACGGGATTACAAATATAAACCCCTAACATTCCCACATATATACTGTATATTAAAAAAAAAAGAACAGCTTAGACTGGCTGCCCTTAGAGAATGATGGAATTATGCTACTATTTGGGTTTTGCCAGATATTTATGACCTGATTTGGACAGATTGCTGGCCTAGGTGAACCACTGGTCTGATCCAGCATAGCTATTCTTTTGTTCTTATATAACAGCAGATCCCAAATTAGAGTTCACACACAAAGTTATTTATTAGCAAAAGTACCTGAAGTGATCCATGTTTTGCCTACTATTTGGCTGCATTGAGGGTAAAACTAAAATACAACATATAGGATGGCTGACTGACCTGTCACACCGAGTATCCGCTCTCCGTACATTAAAAATTTTCCTCGATAAGGATGCCTAAACAATGGGTAGGTCTTTCCTCTCAGCAAAGCCCTCCTCCTGCCATGGGAACAATTTATAAATTTGGGCAGAAACTCGACTTACAGACGACTCCGAGGAACGCTGAGAGCTCCCCTGAGGAATCAATGTTGAGTGGAGGATTACCGTCTCCTTTTGTGCCTGAAATTAGCTTCAGCCTGGATACTAGATCACAGCCTCCTCAGTCACAATCTCGAAGTCTGCTAGAGATTCTGTTGCCAGCGTCCTACCCTAGAGTTGGTAGCAATGCTTTGGAGTGAAGAGAGATGGGACAACACCCTGCAGAAAGTGAACAGCTTCACAGAGCTATGGCTCACTCCTTAGATCGGTACAGCGAGCCAAAGATTTGCTTCAGGGAGCGGTTGGTAAGTATTCTCTTGAATTTGATTCCCTGGAACTGAAATCTGACATACCAATTTTCCTAACAGTTACCCCCATTAGAGATTACTCTAGAAGTGACTTGGCAAACTTTGGTAGATTTGGGGAAATTTATGATTCCTCAAAACAATTCTCTTCATTGAAAAATGATAAAATTAGAGCGGCAAATAGATAAAGATAATTTGGAGAGACAATCATTATCTAAGAAGATGGCAGAGACAGAAAGAGAAAAATCTTAAAAGCAGCTAAACCTGCTTTTATTAAGTATATTAATTATCTTCAAAGTAGAAATGAAGCTCTGGAAAATTCTGTTAGAACCTATAATTTTTGTTTTTTTAATTTTCCACGATTAAAGCTTGTTTCACCTAAAGATATGTTAAAGAATTATATAATAGAAGTTTTTCCACCAGAAAAGTTTCCACCTTTAACTCGGGCTTATTATTTGCCCTTACCTATGAAGTGGTCCTGAAAATGTATTCCTATTATGCAGAAAATATCAGTTATTAGAGAGGATAAATATCTCAGAAACCGGTTCAAAATTTGTAGAGCAACAAAATAATCTGAGACTTATCAGTTCCAGATTTCTATCATGGACCTTTAAAAAAATATCTTTCTTAAATGGCGATTTGCAGTGTTTTAAACTCAAAACTTAGTGCCTGTTGCCAATGAACTTAATATTTGTCAATTCTTATTTATCAGTTCTTATAATGATGTAGAGCCATGAAACTTACAAGTTATTCCACATATTCACCCCTAAGTTCAATACACTTGGGGTGAACATCATGTCTGAAGTTTCTTTAACCCTTCCAAAACATACTCTGATATCTGGTCACTGAAATACTGTTCCACTGCTGCAATCACCTCCGAATCACTCAAAAATTGAAAGGTTTAGAAACAGAAAATAGTAAGATGGAGCAAGATCTGGTGAGTAGTCTAGGCACTGAAACACCAACTTCTTCAAAACATCCATCATTTTGCCAGCCTTGTGAGCAGGTGCATTGTCTTGCAAAATGAGAACTCCTTTTCGCAGCTTCCCTTTTTTTTTTTTTTTTGCCTCCTTTAATCAGCACAGCAAGTTAGTAGTATTCTGCATTAACTGTTTGGCCCCTTGGAAGATAGTCAGTCATTAAAACACCTTCCTGATCCCAAAACACTATGACCTTAACCTTTCCTGACGACTTTTAGGTCTTGAATTTCCTTGACCTTGGAGAACCTGAGTGCCGCCATTACACGGAGTATTGTTTTGTCTCAGGATCATAGTGTTGTAACCATGTTTCATCAACAGTAACTAGTTGTTCCAAAAAATTGACACCAGCTCATTGAAAATGCTGCGAAATCAACTTGGAAGTGTCCACTCGAGGTTGTTTATCATCCGCATACAAATATTTGAGCATCCACTTGGTTGACAGCTTCTGTATATACCTAGCTGCTCATGAATTATATACCCTGGTTATCTGTAGTGTTTCAGCAATTGTTATAGCCAATATTTGCTGATCTGTCAAAATCAAGTCATGGACATAGTCAACAATTTTAAAATAAGAGCCTACTTCTAATCCATCCTGAACTCCTTGCGACCCTCAGTACCTACAGGAGGTCTCCATGGTGAGCAATTAGAGACAGGAGTGTTCCCCAGTTACTCCTGCCCCAGCAGCTCCTTCAGCTAAACTGGCAGCCTCAGAGCCCCTTCCGATAGTCAATGGTTCCTTTATTCAGTATTTGACTCTTAGGGCTCCTTTTACGAAGATGCGCTAGCATTTTTAGCGCGCACACCGGATTAGCGCGTGCTAGCCGAAAAACTACCACCTGCTCAAGAGGAGGTGGTAGCGGCTAGCGCACGCAGCATTATAGCGCGTGCTATTCCGCACATTAAGGCCCTAACGCAACTTCGTAAAAGGAGCCCTTAGAGTTTCTACCATGAGACTTCTGCTAGGATTCTGAAACTTGGAGGAAATTTGTGTATTAGTATCGGCAGCTAAGCATTCTGTTAGGACCGCGACTTTGGCTCTTAGAGCCTCTTTCTATGTTTTATAAAATTGTTTTGTGATTGACTTGAAAGGATAGCGGACCTTACCAACATTCAAACTTCAGACTCCTGAGGCAGGCTCTCTTTGGGCCGAAACATGGTTGTGTCAAGTTTTGACATAAAATAAAGGGCATTGAACACCAGAATCTCCTTCGCTGTTTTGTTTTCCACTTTCCTAGTTTTAGGATTCTGAAACTGCCATTTTAAGGGGGGGGGGGAGCTGCTGGAAGAAGAGACTATTGCTAGGGGTCAGTAGTCATCATTTTGAACTCAAAGCTAGACCAGGTGAGAATAAAAGGGGAACTGCTTCTGTCTGGGCCCACTCACCCTCCACCTGTTCCCCAGGTATGACCTGGGGGTTCTTGGGGGAGGGGATGTCTGAGCGGTGGAAGGAAGATCAGGTAATGATTAGATGGTGGTTTTTGATGGGGGGGCCTGCGTGGATGGGGGCAGTTCTTGATTTTTGAAGGACATCAGTTGGTGGGTTTTAATAAGAGCCCAGGTGAAGGGTTCTTGCACTTTGAAGGGGAGTGGGTAGAGGGTCTTGACTGTGAGGAGAAGATTCTTGATTTATGGAGTGATTTGGGTGAGGGGATCATGATCAAGGGGGCAAATTACTGGGAGGGAATACAGACTGCCATTAACTCTATTGCACTTACTACTCTTGAGGTGGCAGTATTTACAGCAGCACTATGAGCAGTTGTGACAGCTACCTTATTGTCATGTCCCCAGTGGCATAGTAAGGGGGGGTGGGGGGTAGACCGCTCCAGGCACCATCTTAGTGGAGGCACTGGCACCTCTCCACCTCCAGGCCATGCTCATGCCCTCCCTTCCCCTGTACCTCTTTAAATCTTTGCTAGCGCGAGCAATTTTTCCAACCTGCTGCTCGCTTCTGCCTGGCTCCCCTCTGAAATCACTTCCTGGTCATGGGCCAGGAAGTGACATCAGAGGAAAAGACAATGCCTGCACGAGCAGCAGGGTGGAGAAGCTGCTTGCGCTGGTGAATATTTAAAGAGGTACGGGAGAAGGGAAGGTGTGAGTGTGAGGAGGGGGCGGTGAAGGAGCAGGGGGGTGCCAACATCCTGGGTGCCTCCTACCCTCACTATACCACTTTATGACCCACTCTCTAGCTCTCATTGACAACCACTTCTTTGCTGTGCCCAACATGCCTTCTCACCACCTCTACCAGCTTTAATCTACTAGTGCTGGATTGTTACCATGCTGGCTGTTTTAACTAGGGTTACCAGATTTTCCTTCGGGAAAAAATGGACCCATGGCCACGCCCCAAGGACTGCCCAGTTCTGCCTCTTTCCTGCCCTGTTCCTCCCCAGCCCCGCCCCCAGATGGCATCCGTGCATGCATGGACATGATGCAATGACATCACGTGCACATGAGCGTGCCATCACTGCGTTGCATCCGTGAAGCGCAAATGCCCTTCTCTGATGCGATTAAGTCGGGAAGCTTTTCAAAACTCGGACAAAGTGCCAGGTTTTGAAAAGTCATCCAGACCCCTGGACATATCCTCAAAAGGAGGACATGTCTGTGAAAATCCGGACGTTTGGAAATCCTAGTTTTAACGTGTGTAAGCTATTAGCACAGACTCACACTAAAGTTTAATGCACGACAAACCCCCAAAATGCAGAACAGAAGCAATATATTTATTAAATATTGCAGTATGTTAAATTTTTAATAAACCTAGTAAAAAAAAATAAAAAGGGGATTGCAGAGACTACTGCCCTTTAATTCAGTCTCCTTGGGAATAGTATTCAAATCTTACAGATGCCGGACAAAGAATGCATTGTAAGGATTTTTTCAAAATAGAGATACAGTATAAGGACATGCTACATATCATAAAATGTTATTCACAAGGAAGCCTTCCTGAGGTGACACATGTACTGTAGTAGCTAGTGCAATGCTTAAGTTATGGCCCTGGAGACCATTGAAGCAAGTGATTGATAGGGCCCATAAAGCTCAAGTATGCTAACTTCTTCATACATAAGAAATGCTTTGCCCAATAAATGCTATTACCACCCCTCAGATATCTTATTATTTCCTGGACCAATATGATAACAAAACATTCTAATCTATAGCCAAAGGAAGAAGCGATCTCTTTATTCATAAGCCTTCCTTGGCCTTCTTAGAAACACAATTTATCAAAGAGTATAAAGAAAGATGAGAATTTATATATTCCGACTAATGAGCTTGGAGACTACTACAGCTCTTCAGCATCCCTGAATTTTGATAACAGAGATTTATATGGGTTCAGTAGTTTGTCATTTCCTGGTCCAGAGAAAACATACTGTTGTGAATTTTCCTAGCGCATTTCTTCACAACAGCAGCAGAACCATAAAATGAAATCCGTGTTCTTATCCAAGCTGTGCTCCACAGTCATTTTCGTCAGCTGTGATGACCCTTGCTAATAGGAGGTGCCGAATAATAGTCGGAAGAGACAGAGATTCAGAGGCTGAAATATCTCCCCTGATTTACCACTGGTAAAAGGTCGTTGCGTCGCACCGTAGGAAAAAGAACAGTAGGAAAGAATTACACTGCATGTAATGCTTTGCTCATTTTCTCACTGCCTGCATCGCACAAATGAGAAAGTGCCCAGCTGGCAACTTTGCTCCTGATTTATAGGAAAGGTCAGTTATTCCCAAGCAGACATTTTGCTAAATATCAAGATATCTTCCCATGTGTTTTTGTCTGCCTGTTTAGCTAAGGATCAAAGGCAGGTAGTAGCAAAACAGGAGCAAGGTTTACAGAAGATGGAGTGCTAGCTTTTTAATCAATATTACTACATGTAATTGCTGTTCAGAATATAAAATGCTATGTGGAGCATAATTAAGATTTTAAATCTGCATAATTTCCTTCTCTATGGCTATAAGTCTTTAGAAGACAGTCTGAAAAAAAGCAACAAGCCTGCAACCCTCATCGCTGTAGGATTTTTTAATGTCGTCTTTGAATGAGCAGGACAATAAGGAATCATTAAAGGGGTAATTTTAAAATCCATTTACATGCATAAAAAAGAGGTCTATGAGCAGTAATGGCTTCTTTGAAAATTGCCAGGGAAAAATATGTGCATGCAACCTGGATGCAAGTAAATAAAAACACAAGAATTGCCATACTGGAACAGACCAAAAGTCCATCAAGAACAACATCCTGTTTCCAACAGTGGCCAACCCAGGTCCAAGTACCTAGCTAGATGCCAAGTAGTAAAACAGATTTTATGCTGCTTATCCTATGAATAAGCAGTGGATTTCCCCAAGCCATCTCAATAATGACCTAAGGGCTTCTCTTTTAAGAAATTATCCGACCTTTTTTTAAACCCTGCTAAGCTAACTGATTTCACCACATTCTCCTTCAACGAATTCCAGAGTTTAATTATATGTTGTGTGAAGACATATTTTCTCCAGTTTGTTTTAAATCTACTATTTAGTAGTTCATTGCATGCCTCCTAGTCCTAGTATTTTTGGAAAAAGTAAACAAGCAATTCACATCTACCCTTTCCACTCCACTCAGTATTTTATAGACCTCTATTATATCACTTCTAAACCGTCTCTTCACCAAGCTGAAGAGCCCTAGCCACTTTAGCCTTCCCTCATAAGGAAGTTGTCCCATACCTTTTATCATTTTCATCGCTCTTCTCTGTATCTTTTCTAATTCTGCTACATCTTTTTACAGCGATCAAAACTGCACACAGTATTCAAGGAGCGGCCATACCAGAGAGTGCTACAAGAGCATTATAACATTTTCATCTTTGCTTTCCATTCCTTTCCTGATAATTCCTAACATTTTATTTGCTTCCTCAGCCGCCACCGCCAAGGGTTTCAAAGTATCCTCAACGACGACACTTAGATCATTGTCCTGGGCAGTGACTCATAACGTGGAACCCTGCATCACATAGATATAGTTCGGGTTCCTCTTTCCAAAATCCACCACTTTACACTTTCTTACATTAAACATCATCTGCCATTTTGACGCCCAGTCTTCCAGTCTCGCAAGGTCCTCTTGCAATTCTTCACAATCCTCTTGTAATTTAATTATCTTACTAGTTATTCCCATCTCTAGATCATTAATAAATATGTTAAAAAGCAGCCATCTCAGCACAGACCCCTGGGGAACTCCGCTATTTACCCTTCTCCATTGAGAATATTGAACATTTAAAGCTATTCTCTATTTTCTGTCTTGTAGCCAGTTCTTAATCCATAATAGGACATTACCTCCTATCCCGTGACTCTCTGATCTACCTTTCCCAGGAGCGAGGTTGGGTCAGAGCTAACACTTACATGTCTATGTTATAAAATAACATATTGTGCATATTTTCCACACAAGTTTCTGCAGCAGCTTGTGATGAAATAACCTGCACATTTTTTTCACTTTCCCTTTTCTGGCTACTATGGGCCAGAATTATCTCAGGTTTTTAAGATCCATGATAAACTGAGCCCTTTGCATAAAAACAGAAGGATTTCAGCTCTCGGACACTGGTATTATAGAAAGGTCTGTTCAGAAGCTGGAAACTATAATCCTACCCAGCTGTTGACACCTTGCTTAAATCTAAGCAAGGTCAAACTAGGTGAGTGGTGATTTTCCTCTGCCACAATTGGTCAACATTGTTGTAAATGTCAATGCAGTGCAAAGGAATTTGTTTTTATAGCAGCCAGAATTTTTGTAAAGAAATACATTTGATTGGTTGTCTTTTTTCAATGCAAAGTTCAAACAGCCATATTTCACCTGGAGAAAACCTGATTGCTTTTAGAGTATGATGCCTGGACCCAAGGCCGGATTTTCCTATAGGCTAACTAGGCTTCAGCCTAGGGCCTCAAGATCAAGAGGGGCCTACATTCAAATTGTTAGCAAAATTAAAATTACACTATTCTAAAAACAGTGAACACTAAAATACTGAACCGAAAATAAGGAGAAATTCTACGCTTCGGGATTGGAACCGGCTCCGGCCGCATCAGGGCGCCGACTCGGCTTCTCCCTTTCTTTTTCTCACCCTGGGAGGAGGATCGGGGAGGGAAAGACGTCAGTCCGGAAACAGCTGGGCAAAGCCCAGCCCCGCAGGGAGAGAGGAAAAATGTGGATCCGTCAGGACAGGGCAGCCCAGCCTGGCATCGGGGGGGGGGGGGGGTTTCAGTGGAAGGGGGATGGGAGGCAGGCAGGCTGGCATCGGAGGGGGGTGGGGAGGTTTAATGGAAGGCAGGCAGGAAGGATGGCATGGGGGGGTGTTCAATGGAAGGGGGATGGGAGGCAGGCGGGCATCGGAGGGGGGGGTGAGGTGAGGAAGGACGCACTGGGGCGCTATGGACATAGGAAGGGGCAATGTTGTGTGTTATGTTTGATTAGTTATTGTTACAAGTACTATATATGGTGCTGAGAATAAATGTCCAAATAAGTGTTCTCGACTTTTTTTTATTTATTATCCGTGTCACATTTTTTATAAAGGTTAGTACCAATAACAACATGTTTCATTTAACATATTGATATATATCACAGTATTGATGTATTTTATTATCTCTCATGTAATTTACAAACTTAAAAATGGGAGGTGAAAGGGCCTCATAAGTGGAATAGCCTAGGGCCTCTTTTCATCTAAATCTGGCCCTGCCTGGACCAATTAGCTATTCAGGCACTGGCACTGAATATCACTGGTGCCTGCCTAATTCCCAAATCCACATCCTAGATTGCCCAGGCACTCTTTGCACAGTTAAGAGCCACTGAATTTCCCCTTGATGCACTCAGCATGATTTTAATCGTGCAGAGGCCTCTACTGCCCATTAAATCATATTGGACCCTTACCCCCTCTTCTACTAAACTGTGCTAACAGTCTTTAGCCCGGAGAGCCGCACTGAATGGACCGTGCTGCTCCCGACGCTCATAGGAACTCTATGAGCATTGGGAGCAGTGCAGCTCCCCGCGCTAGAAAACTGCTAGCGCAGTTTAATAGAAAAGACCCTTAGGGCTCCTTTTACAAAGGTGCGTTAGGGCCTTAATGCGCACTAAATTGCCGCGCACGCTAGACCTTAATGCCAGCATTGAACTGGTGTTATTCTAGAAGCATACTGCACAGTTTAGCGCACAGTAATTTTGTGCGTGAGCTAAAAACGCTGACACACCTTAGTAAAAGGAGCCCTTAGTCTATTCTGCAAGCTTGTTTTAAATTGTGAAAAAACAATCACCTGTTGGATATCAGATTATCACCCTAAATCAACTTTACTTCCAATTCTGCTGCACTGACAGTACCATCTCCTATTGTGGCAGAATTTATAGCAGTGCTATGAGCAGTCGTGACTCACACACTAGCTATCACTGATGGCCACTCTTCTGCTATGTCCATCGTGTCTACTCTCCACCTCCACCTCTATCAGCGTTAATCTAAATATGATCATATTTCACCACATCTCCAAAAATTGCATTGGTTACCAGTCACCTTCAGAGTACAGTATAAAGCAGTAATGATTTGTCACCAATTTTTGTATGGAAACATTCCAGAATTGTTTAAAAACAATATACTTAGTTATAGTTTCAAGTTTATTATAATTTTGAATTAAACGCAATATCAAATATTTTCAATGCATATAACAATAATAATTTTAGGGGACAAAATAAAACAATTTATACCAATAAACATACAATTAATATACATACTAGATAGTGATACATAAGGAAAGAGGGGGTGAACTACAATTATTTAAGGAATAGAAAAACATTTAAGGGGAAACAACATCAGGAGGGTAATTAAAAAATATTTTAAATAAAACTAGGTCTAAAAGTGAATAGGAGAGATTGTGACCTATATACAGTTCTGGTTAAATTTAATTGTTTGATCCTAAGATTGTTGATAGAAAAAGTTATCCAATCTATGACTCATATGCATCTTTGTATAGGTGGCTTTTTTGTGTGCTTTTAAATTTTTCTAAAGAGTTTTCAGCACGTAGATAAATTGGTAGCTTGTTCCAAAGCTGAGGTGCTAGGATAGAAAAAATTGTAGCTCTTCTAGTGCCTATTATTTTCAAAGACGGAATGGTCAGCAGATGCTGATCTGTTGATCTTAGAGATCTAGCTGGAGAATATGGTATTAAATAACGATGTAAGAATATTGGTGTATTGGGTTTGTTGAATTTTGAAGGTTAGCAATGCAATTTTATATATTATTCTGTGTGAGATAGATAGCCAGCGTGCTTTTTGCATGATCATATTTTTTGGAGTTAGTAATAATTTTTATTGCTGTGTTTTGTATAATTTGTAACCTTCTTATTTCTTTCTGAGTTATGCCTTGGTATAATGTATTGCAGTAATCCAGCCTGGAAATAACCAAGGAATGAATTAGAACATTAAGAGCTTTGGGTTCTAAGACTTTGGCTAAGGATCTAATGAGATGTAGTTTATAAAAACAGTTTTTAACTACGGAACTAATCTGATCATGGAAGGATAATTCATAGTCCAATAATACTCCCAATATTTTTGTCATCGTCACTTTTTGTAGTGGGCAATTGTCCAAGAAAATTTGTTATGCAAGTATAAGATCCTTTTTCCATGGAAAAAACATTATTGAAGATTTGGATGGATTCAGAGCCAACATATTGTCTTTTAGCCATTGACTAATTTATTTTAACTTATTGTTTATGTTCATTATCTCATTAGAATGGGAAGTATTTAATGGATGTAAGAGCTGGATGTCATCTGCGTAAGCAAAAATGGAGAATCCAATGGATTGACTTAGTGTGAGAAGTGGAGCTAAGAAAATATTGAATAAAAGGGGGGACAAAATAGAACCTTGAGGAATACCATAAGAGTTTGTATAGTTTCCTGATGATGAATTATTGAAAATAACTTTGGCGGTCCTATCTTGAAAATATGATTTAAACCAATTTAGAACTTATTCAGAAATACCAATGGAGGACAATATCTTGATGAGTAAATGATGGTCAATAGTGTCAAATGCTGCAGATAGATCGAGTGAAATCAAAAGTACCGATTTATGGTGATTGAATGTTGGTTGTAAGACCTATCATAGAATGTTCTGTTGAATAATTGGCTCTAAAACCTGTCTGGTTGGGATGTAGTGTATGAGTTTTTTCAATGAAGTTGCTTACATGATTGTAAACAACTTTTTCTATTAGTTTAGTGATGAATGGAAAATTGGCGATAGGTCGATAATTTGATTCAGTTGAATTGAATCTTTAGGATTTTTAATTATTGGATGGATGATTGCTTCTTTCCATTCTTTTGGTATAATTCCTGTAGTTAAACTATTTTCAATCATTGTCTGAATGAAGGGACCAAAGAAGGAAAAGAAACGTTTTATAAAGAAGGGAGAAATTGCGTAAGAACCTGCACCTTTGATGTTGATACTTTGTAACAATTGTTTAAGGACCTCTAGGTATTTGAAAATTGGTGCATTTTGAAATTGATAAAGTTTGTATTGGTTCCATATCGACATTAAAATTACTTTTTGAGCTAATGCTATCTCTAATTTTATTAACTTTGTTTACAAAGTAGTTTGCTAGATCTTGTGCTTTTGGTTTATCTTCTAATTCTGGGTTTTCTATTCTTTTTGGGGCTGTAAGGGCAGATAAATTTTTAGCGCTTTCAATTTTTTTAGAATAATATGTTGTTTTTGCTGAATTTATTTTGGTTTTATAATATAGCAGTTGTTCTTTATATTTACTCAAATTCTCTCGTGATTTAGTTCTTCTCCATTTCCGTTCTAAGGCCCTAAGTTGTTTTTTGATTAGAGTGAATTCTTCTGTATACCAAGGGTTTCTTATTTTCTTTTGACTAATAGTTTTTGGAACTAATGGAACTAATTTTCCCATTAGTTCTTCTGTTGCAGTGGATCAAGCTTTGATTTGTTCATTTATTGGTAAAAGACAACAGTCTTCAATTTTTAAGTTGAATGATGCAATAATTGAGGAAAGTTCAATTTTATTGTAGTCTCGATAGGTGATTGATTTTGAATAGTAGTTGTTCCTAACAGTTTTAGAAAAAAAATTCTAAGTAATTAAAGAGTGGTCTGACCATGGAACAGAGGTAATTTTGAGATTTGAAACGACTTCATTAAGCGATGTAGAAGTAAGAATCGTATCTAATGTATGACCAGCAGAATGAGTTGGTTCCTTGATTAAAGAAGTAAGATTTAAATTTGAGATTAATTCTAGAAATTCTTCTGTAAAAGGATTACATATGTCGTCTAAATGTATGTTAAAGTCACCAAGTAGTATGACGTTATTTGATAATGAATTAAAATCAAATAATAGTGCCTGTAATGAGTCAGGTATCACGTCTCATTGGTGGAGGAATATATAAAAGCAGAAAATCAGTTGGTAGGGAGGTATTTATTTTAAAATGTTGGTATTCAATAAGTGCTCCTGTTGGTGATTGGTCTACTTTAAATAATAAGGAATGTTTAAAAATGACAGCTAATCCATCACCCTTTTTTCCTATTCTGTGATTATAAATGTAAGAAAATTCTGGAGGGCACGCGAAAGAAAGATATGCCTCTTCTCCTGTAGAGAGCCAAGTCTCTATTATACAAAGAATATCCAAATTGGATTGTAGTATTAAATCTTTGATTATATGAAATTTAGTTTTAATAGATCTTACATTAATTAAACCTATAGTAACGTTTGTTGTTTGATTTAAATATAAAGGCGTCAGAGGAATTTCAGTGTATGCTGGGGGTCGACATGATAGTAACTTACCCTCTTTCATTGGTCTATTACACCAGAAGGTTGGAATCAGAAGAGCTGTGTTATCCATTGGTGTTAGAGATAGCTGAAGGGAAATTAGAATAAGCAGGGAAAAGTTTGTCTTGGAACGTGTTAGTTTGTATAAGGAACCGCACCAAGGAGCGCATTAAGGATCAGGACTAACTGTTTTCGCCTCATTCCTCTGGCAACAAATTCCTGAGTTTAATTACACATTGAAATATTTTCTCCTGTTTGCTTTAACTCTACTACATAGTAGCTTCATTACATGACCCCTAGTCCTAATATTTTTGGAAAGAGTAAACAAGTGACTCACATCTACCTGCTCCACTTCACTCTACTCCAAGGCCTCAGGGATAGGAAGGTGAGATTACTATATGAGACTACTTAGATTACATCTAAAGAAATGACCACCAGGATCTCAAAAGCTGATGGACTTACTACTGTACATTTTCTCTGAACTATCACATTACTTAATAAGTCTGCTTCTCTCCAAAACCAATATAGCTGCTAGAATGTGGTGCTCATTGTTAGAACTTGGTCCCTTCCAAATGATCCAGGGGAAATGAACTAGAGAATGACATGGGGGCAAATTTGTCCCCGTCCCTGCAGGAACTCAATTTCCCCGCCCTATCCCCGCGTGTTTTGTCACTGCCCTTGTCCCTGCCCCATTCCTGTAAGCTCTGCCTTAACCGCACAAGCTTCGAACACTTATGATTTTAAAGTGTTTGAGGCTTGTGCAGATGAGGACAGAGCTTGCAGAAATGGGGCAGAGACAGGAAAAGAACTCTCCGGGACGGGACGGGAAAATGAGTTCCCTCAGGGACAGGAAAAAATTTGTCCCCATGTCATTCTCTAAAATGAACTAAAAGTAAAGAAATGAAGATGTACCTGGAACTTCATAGCTTACTTTTCCCGTGCTGCTCCCTGTGACCCTGGGCATGTCACTTAATGGCAAATTCTATAAGAAGTTAGGCGCCTAATTAGGCACTATTCAGCATGATTCAAGTAAAACTAGGTGCTCTTTAATGAATCACGCTAAGCGGAACCTATTTTGGAGCCGCCCAAGAAATAGCCCAGCTCTAGGCATAACTAAAACTTAGGTGCCTAGCTAAGCACTTAAGCATGCTTACGAGCAGCGATTCTGCAATAAGGCGCCTAACATGTAGCCACGCCCACGCCTAACGTGCATAGTGCCTATTTTTTTGAAGGCCGCCTAAATTTTTAGAGGCGCCTTGTTGCAGAATCGCTCTTGCTTGCTAGGCACCTATGGTTCGATTATTGCTGATTAAAAAGCTTAATTGAGCTTGTTACTCAATTTAGATGGGCGCCTATCTAGATGGGCGCCCCCGAAATAGGTGCCTAACATTAGGCGCCGGTTACAGAATTTGGGCCTTAATCCTCCACTCTCCCAAGTACATTAGATAGATTGTGAGCCTACTGAGACAGATAGGGAAAATGCTTGAAGTACCGGTATGTAAAGCGTTTTGAATGTGGTTGTACAACAACCAAAAGGCGGTATACAAGTCCCAATCCCCTTTACTAATGTGATCCCTTTTATCCCTTGAGGATATGCAAATTGGAACAGCTAGAAAAAAAAGTTGTAACTAAGTTGGTATCAGTCAAGCCATTTTTCTGCATTTAGTGTGAACCACTGTCTCATCTACTGCCAGGATAAGAAAAGATAGCCTCAATAATAGTTATGCTCAAAACACCTTATACAATCCAATGGGAATTCTGATTCCACTTTCTCAAAACGAGTCAGTGGTGTTGGAATTCTTCATCATTCCCAATACATGGAAAGTACTCAATATGTTTTTTAGAGATAAATGTTTTTAAAGATTTTTTCCTACTTTCACATCAATATAACTTATTATAGCTTAAATAGCTTGTATATAGAAAAGGTTTAAAAGTGCATCACTTAACTTAAATCCTTATCGGTTCCCCTTCCCGACGCGTTTTGGAATTCTTGATAGCCGGTGGCAGTAAATGTATGGTTGAGGATTAACCTTATCTCTTGTTCCCCCGACCTTGAAAAAGAATTCCGAAACGCGTCGGGAAGGGGAACCGATAAGGATTTAAGTTAAGTGATGCACTTTTAAACCTTTTCTATATACAAGCTATTTAAGCTATAATAAGTTATATTGATGTGAAAGTAGGAAAAAATCTTTAAAAAGAAAAAAGAAAAAAAACCTTTAAAAACATATATCTCTAAAAAACATATTGAGTACTTTCCATGTATTGGGAATGATGAAGAATTCCAACACCACTGACTCGTTTTGAGAAAGTGGAATCAGAATTCCCATTGGATTGTATAAGGTGTTTTGAGCATAACTATTATTGAGGCTATCTTTTTACAACTTGAAGTGAGTCATAATAGTTTGGTAGAAGGATAAGAAAATGACATTTTTATAAATACACACAAAAGCACAGTGAATTTGGCAGAGTTCAATAGCCCGGAGACTACATATTAACTCATTTCCTAGCATACATACACAAGCTTATCTGCTTTTTTGGACAAGCTGATTTGACAGACTACAGGATTTCTTGGAAAAGTTTACTTCCACAGCCCTGCTTTACTGTTGTGTTCCTCATCTGCAATTAAGCTGTACTCCCATTTAACCTAAGATAAAACTAATAAGAATTGCCAATATCATGCAGTAAAAATTTTTATTTCAGATTCTTCCTATTGAAAACCTGCAGTTTTGAAATCTCTCCCCATTTAGGCCCCCTGTTTTATCGCAAGCCACTGTGGTAAAAGCTCTAATGCTCATAGAATTATTATGACCGTCGTAGCTTTTACCTCAGCAACCCGTGATTTAAAAAAACCCTAATGCAGCTTGATAAAATGGGGCCTAAATGAAGTTAATCGAAGCAGCATATACATCACTTAGTAACAATCATATCTCCTTAAAAGACATTGGCCTTGTTTTCTGAAAGTTCAAATGAACGGGCAGCACAGGAAGTTTTTCTCATAGTGGCAGTTCATTTAAATATGTACAAATCTCTATGGGAAGTCTGTGGGACTTCACTGACTTAAACAAACATAAAAACTTAACTCTCAGATATAGTTAAGTTTTGCATCTTTGCATGGTTTTTCAGCACATTATTTATATACCTGTGAATGGCTAATGAGCTCATTTCCTTGGCTTTTGAGTTCTTTAACTGATTTTGCATTACATTTGTAATGCAGAAAATAGATCACATTAAATATCAAATAGTGCATGTGCTACTCGTATTTCATGTTTACAGAATAATATACCCTATCTGGCATATTGCCAAACCCTTTTGCATCTAAAACCCCCAATCTGCAGCTTAGCAGGGCCGGATTAATCAATAGGCACACTAGGCACATGCCTAGGTCCCGAAACGATGAGGGGGCCCGCTGAAAGAGGATGACTCACCTTGCCGGCAACTGGCCCCCCTCCCGGCATCAACCACAACGGGCCCCCCTCCCGGCAGCAATAGCAACGCCCCTCCCGGCAGCAATGGCAGCGGGCACCCCTCCCGGCAGCAATCGCAATACAGCCAGATCTGTTACTGGAAGGTCCCGCGATGACTGCTTCTGCCGGTCCATCCCCCTCCGACGTCACTTCTTCCAGAGCAAGTAAGTGACATCGGAGGGGGATGGACCGGCAGCAGCAGTCTTTATCTGGCTGTATTGTGGTTGCTGCCGGGAGGAGTCCCGTTGCCATTGCTGCGGGGGGGGAGGGCATTGCCGTTGCTGTGGGGAGCATTGCCATTGCTGTTGCTGTGGGGGGGCGTTGTCGTCAGCTGTTATAATTCTGCTTTCGGGCAAAGAAGCTCAGAGGGCAGAGCCAGCAGCAATGTTTGGAGGGGGAAAAAGGAGCATGGAAGGGTGGTGGAGGAAAAGAAAGGGGGCAGGGTGGTATGGAAGGGTGGTGGAGGAAGAAAAAGGGGACAGAGTGGTATGGAAGGGTGGTGGGAAGGATGGTGGGGCAGCATGGTATGGAAGGGTGGTGGAGGGAGAGAAAGGGGGCAGGGTGGTATGGAAAGCTTGTGAGAAAGATGGTATGGAAGGGTGGTGGGAAGGATGGTGGGGCAGCGTGGTATGGAAGGGTGATGGAGGGAGAGAAAGGGGACAGATGCTGATGGAATTGTGTGCAGGGAAAGGGAAGGATACTGAATGGAATTGGGTTGGAGGGAAAGAAAGAGGGCTGATGCTGATGGAAGTGGGGGGAAGGTAGAGGAGAGAGTGAAATGCTAGACCATGGGGGTGTGGGAGAGGGAAGGGAAGAAGAGAGGAGAGAGATGCCAGACCATTGGAGGAGCGAACGGAAGAAGATGGATGTCAGACCAATGAGGATGAAGGGAAAGATGGAAGGGGGAGGCACACAGTTTCAGGAAGTGGCACAGAAGGATAAAAGATGAAAGGAAGATATTGACAAGAAGATGAGGAGAGCAGAAACCAGACAAGACAAAGCTAGAAAAAAAATTTCTATTTATTTATTTATTTTTTTTGCTTTAGGGGACATACATCGCTGTTTCTGTGGTGTTACATTGTATGCAGAGTCCAGCTTCTTGGTGGTTTTATTTAACCTTTGTCTATTTTATCCCCCCTTTTACAAAAGTGTAGAGTATTTTTTTAGCACGGGCCATGGCTAAAAACCATACTACAGTTTTGTAAAAAGGGGGAGAGGTTAGTTTGTGATTACATATTCCATACTAGGTGAAGGTGTTTTCTGTGACCTGTTGCTATGAAAGACATGGTTTTTTGTTAGCGTTGACTAGCCTTGTTTGGCGAAATGCATCAGGCATGGTTCTTGGGAGCACCTTGAATTAACCTGATTTGAATCTCCTTATTTGCTGCCAATCTTCTTTTGTTTCATGTTGGATTCTTTGGTGGACTGCTTGCCTTGTTGTTTCGTTGCAGTTAACATACATGGAGTGGAACGTACTTGAGGAGTTACAGATTTGGTTGTTATACATACATATGGGTTACAGTTGGTTGATGTATAGTGAGGCAGTTGAGAGGCATTGTAAACTTGGTTATTAATATAGACTTATATTTCGGATAGTATTACTGCTTTACAAATATTTGAACACTTTCATATATGCATGGAAAAAGTTCAGAGTTAAATTCCTGGGTAAGTGGGTGGGAAGGGAAGGAAGGGGGATTTGTTCAGAGATGTTTGGGGGCTGCATAGAAGAAAAACTGCACTGGCATACTAATCTTTGTTTGTTTTGAATTAAAAAAAATAAATAAAAAGAAATACAAGTGGAAATAAAGAAGTAAAGAAGAAAACAGATAAATGGGTGCGGGATATGGGCGAGGCAGAGGCGGGACATGGGCGGGGCATGGGAGGGGCAGGGGCATGGCAGGGCCAGGGGGGGCCTAGTGTACTTGTGTGCCTAGGGGCCCTCGAAGAATTAATCCTGCCCTGCAGCTTAAAGCAGCATTTTAGAAAAGTCCAGCTCGAGAAATAGATGTCCAAGTTCTACTAGTGTGTTAAAACAGGATCTGACAACACAGAGCCTGTTCTGAACTACCTGGAGAAATGGACATGCATTTGCTAGTTATGTGTGACACGGACATGCATTTCGGAATAAAAATAGATGTCTAATGTATCAACGAAGTAAAAAAAATACATGGACGTCTATGTAGGAGCACATGAATGTCCATGTTATGAAATGCCAGCATAGACACAGTAACACAATAACCAAATAAATGATGACAGAGACCCGCCCAATCCATCCAGTAGGCCCAACAATTTTAGGCATCCATATCTTGGCTTTGTAAATTTTCAATTTAGACATCCATGCAATATGGACAGCTAAAACCTTAACAGTGTTTCTAAAATAAGCACCTTTATCAGCTCCATTTCAATTTTCTTTGCTTAATATTGGCCGTCTCTGTAGTGAGTTGATTTTTTTTTTTTTTCTGCACAGGCAGGCTGAATAAATACACCTGTATAAATCTACCCCCCAGATATTCAAAATTATTTAATTGGCTAGGGACAACTCCTGGCTGGTTAAATAGCATATTAGTGCCTAACCACAGATATTAAGCAGGAGATGACCATCTATTCAGCACCAAACCATTAAAATTTGAGACTGGTTATCAGGGTCTTGATGGTCTTTTTTTTTTTTTAAATATATGTTTATTGAAAAGTGGTAAAGATAACGCAAACTTGAGATGCAAAACAATCACAAAGAGAGCAAGCAAAGAAGTTCATATTGAGCAGATGGAAGCAAGAAACAAACTAGTCAGTCGTATGACAAAGTAGGAATGCTGCGCTACTCTTCACACACCAAATTTTTTTGAATTGTGAACACAGGCTATCATGCTAGCCCCGCTCTCCACCTTCCCCTGACAAGGGCATAGCCAACAGACACACCACCCAGTCATAGTCCTCCCCAACCGCCCCCTTCCCCCCTCCTTCCCAAACTCCACATCCCATCCCCCTCCAAAGCTGAACTTCTATAGGTGCAGCGGCAGGTCAGGTGGCGAGAAAAAGGTCTCCTAGCAACTGCCTAGTGGCTGGCAAGGAAATGATTCAAAAGAACAACATAACTTTTTCTGTCAGGGTGTAGGGAGGCCCTATAAACCTAGGTCTCAAAACCTGCCAACTCCTGCATACATGAGTCCCAGTGTTGGAGAGGTAGCACATGATCCAAGATCTAATAGGCCAGGATTACCTTCTTAAACAACACTACAGAATTATACAAAAAATGTCTTTAGGGTGCAGAAAGCCCCTGTGAGATCAGTGGACCCTGGATCCCCTGGCTCGACCTCTCTACTTAGTACAGTGTCCAATATCTGCAAGACCTCCCTCCAAACATGAAGAGCGGTACACTCCAAAAAGGAGGCTGACATTTACATTTGACACAGATATCTTGATCCCAGAGACCCATCTGAGCCCCCCTCTGGCTGGTGATATAGTATCTGTGTAAAATCTTAAACTGAGTTTCCTGAAGATCGGCAGATTTCAGAAAGTCATAAAGGGTAAGGAATAAATCCTCAAATTGGGCCTCTGATATATCCACACCGAGGTCTAGTTGCCAAATCTCTCAGAGCTTAAAGAGAGGTGAGCAACCAGGCGCCCGCTTAAGAAGTTTGTACCAATAAGATAAGGAATTTAGGGCAGTCAGAGTCTTGGCAAATGCAACGTCCAAAGTCCCACTCCCACATAAATCAGTGTGGCATGCTCCTCTAGTGCTCCAGTAGTGGCAGGCCTGGAGATAGGAGAACCCATGATGGGGAAACATTCCCCAATGCTCCTGGACCTGAGAAAAGGATGGAAAGATGCTAAGAGACAACTGTAAGACATGCAGCAGTATTGTACACCCTCTATCCATTCACTCTCGGAACACAGACCTTCCCCACCCCGGTAAAAAATCGGAGTTACCCTCAAAATGTAAAAGGGGGAAAAAATCCAGGTTTAGGTTCTGCCGGCGTCTCCACCATCGCCACTCCTGTCTAAAGGGCGCGATAAATTGAAATTTGTCCTTATATTTAAGCGCTCGGCCCTCTTGGGCATGTAGCATATTAAAAGATTTATATGGGAAACTCCAGCCATCAAGCCATCCCAGGGGGAAGAAACGAGCCCGTCCTCTGAACCCTTCATGGATCCATCACATCAAGGCCGCCACATTGTACAGGTGAATGTCAGGAACATTAAGTCCCCCTTTATCCTTGTCTCTCATCAATTTGTTCAGGCTGATGTGAGGAGCCTTCCCGTGCTAAATAAAATGGGTGATTATGTTATCGGTGTGCTTATGTTTATTAATA
The DNA here is from genome assembly GCF_902459505.1 of Geotrypetes seraphini. Lineage (NCBI taxonomy): Eukaryota > Metazoa > Chordata > Amphibia > Gymnophiona > Dermophiidae > Geotrypetes > Geotrypetes seraphini. The sequence goes on along the minus strand of NC_047084.1, from coordinate 530,543,883 downwards.
TCTTGTTATACCATCCTTCAAGGTGCACATCAGAGCAGTTTACAGACTAATAGAGGTTCTGTCCCCAGTAACTGCTTTTGTAACGTCATGTTCAATAGAAAATGGAATCCAAGGTCACCAGTTGTAAATACAGGTCCTTTTTGGATAGAATTTTTATGTTTGAAGCAAGTAAACAGCAGTCTTGGTTAAGTAATTACATCAATGGAGCCAGGTTAATCTATGGAGCATTTCGGAAATAAATTAAGACTGTATTGTTTGACAGAAGTCATACTAAATCTAATCATTTTATTCTGACTATTCTTGAGAAATATGTTGTATTTTTACTAATTGTATTTTGTAATTTGCTGATTGTCCAGCTCTCTTCAGTGTAAACTGCTTAGAAATCGTCTGATTGTGGCGGTATGAAAGAATAAAGTTATGTTATGTTATCTGCATTGTCTGAGGTGGTGAAGAGCCCTGATATGGAGAGCAGAATGTTGCTCAATCCACATTTTTCTAGAGCTATGCCAGGTCCTCAGCGCATGCTTGGTGCAGAATAGGTGGGCTTGCAAGGAAGCAACAGGACCTGACCTAATTGAGGAGAGGCAGCATATCTCCAGTCCTGTGTTTGATACATTGGTGGCTTCAGCGCCCTTCACCCCCTCCTCCTCCAAACTGAGATCTCTTCCACCAGCAGGGGCTGTGTACTGATGGGAGCAGCAGGAAGGTTACAAGTCACTTAATCCCCCCATTGCCTCAGGTACATTAGGTAGAGTGTGAGCCCACCGGGACAGATAGTGAAAAATGCTGGAGTACCTGAGTGTAAACCACTTAGGCTATAAGTGGTATATAAATACTTAAATAAATAAATAAAAACAAGAAGAACCAAGCCCTTAGCTGTTCAGACTTTGGATCTAAGTTTGTTTCGTCATTGAGAAAGCTGCCAGAAATTATATTTGTTTCTATCTGGATTGCGACTGAATCTCTGCATAAGGTCTGTGTCACTGTTATAGCTTCCTCTGTGGACAATCTTCTCTTATTAAGGAATTGAATATATGAATGGCTGCCCATGAAAAGAAAACTTCAGGTGTAGAGGATTCTGTTTCTAGGGACAGGTTTTGCAAGAGAAAGGACTGAATAAATGGGGGTTTCTAACCCATAAATTTGAGCAGGAAAATGGACAGTAGTATTGATCAAAGGGCAATAGTCTCTCTAATCCCCTTTTTTTTTTTTTGCTAGTTCTTCTACCCATAAAATGGAGAACCTGGAAAATGGAGTTCAAACCATTGATCTCAAACCATGTGAGACTTGTGAATTTCCAACACCTTAAGTTTATTCCCCCCACCCCACGCACCCCTTTTACAAAACCGTAGTGTGGTTTTTAGCGCCGGCCATAGTGTTAACAGCTCTAACGCTCATAGAATTCCTATGAGCGTCGTAGTTGTTACTGCCGCAGCCGATGCTAAAAGCCGTGCTTTGGTTTTGTAAAAGGGGGAGTTAGTTCACCACAGGAAACATTTTTTAACTTTCTGATAAGAGATCTCCAATTATTAAGACTCAGGGTTGCCACCTTTGCAGTAATTGTATTATTTACCATTTTCTTCTAAAAAAAAAATATATATATATATATATATATATATATATATATACTGTATATAGGATTTCCCTGTTTCTGGTGTAAAAGATATTTCTACTGATACTTCAGACTTAACAGCAATGTTGGAAACCTCACAAAAGGAAATAGCCTATAAGAACTACATTAGTAGTTTCATTTATTTTTTTTTTTTCAGGATAAAGATGTCATTTTTCATTTATATTACAGGTTATCTGGGGTCTCTTTTATAGTAGACAAGAGTTATTATATTTCCAGATGTTTCTCGTTGGATATAAGACCATAGGAAAAAGTTTTGACCATACGACAAGAGGTTGTATCCTTGGAGCTTAGATTCCCAATTGTGATATCTGTGTAAATGTGTTATTAATTTAAGTAATGTGACATCATTTCTTTGAGCCTTCTCTGCTGCACAGTTTCTTGGACAGTCGTAGATTGACTATGAGTGTTCATATCAAGTGGACTCAGGAATTTAGATAGTCAGGTTAAGATTTTCTGCTTTCTCCATTTTCTTCTTTTTTATATTTCTTTCAGAGCAGCTTCTCATGCTTTATGGAGGATTCACAATGGTGGTCACAGAAATGTAGTTCACAAAAAAATCATAACTAGAATATAGTTAGACTAGGCTATAATCTATTCAGATAAGATAGGGTATGAAGAAAGGGCATGCAAAAGATATTATTAAAGCAACAGAATTGCAGGACTTGTCTGGTAATGAAGACGTCCTGTTGGTCTGTCTGGAAAAAGGGAATGGAAAATGTTTTTATTTTGGTGTGATATACAGGCCTCCTGCAGAGGCAGATCTTACTTTTAAAGCACGATCTGAACATCCTCTGGCATATTACCATGTCACTGTGTTCGGCCCAACAAAATCTTCTTTCAATTCCCTCGATTCGTCATATAGTTTATGTCACCACCTGGAAAACTCTCTTTTCGGGTACTGCACCAAGCTTATGGAACGCCCTACCTCATTACCTTAGAAAAGAAGACTGCTTAGCAAAATTCATACATTTCTGTTTTAAGATGCTTTCACTCCATAAATCTGATCATCACCATTTGAGGACTCAGCCCATTCTCCCTCCTACTATGTCGCCCTCCACTCCCTCCCTCCTGCAGCAAATACTTGTACTTGTCTGCCCCATTGGTAATTTTGTTTTGCTTTTTTAACTTTGTATGTACTTTGCTTAGACTGATAGGCAGTATATCAAAATAAAATTAAACTTGAAACTTGGATAGAGATTTGTTTGAAGACGTTCAGAATATAGCTGTGAAAGGGGAAGTAATACTAATAGGTGATTTTAATGTGCCAGATGTTGATGGCTTATAGTTGATAGTGGTATCCCTTTTGCCGGGTCATTTAGAAATAGGGAGATCATGGATTTTAAACAGGGAGAACCGTTCCAGCAGCTAGTAATGGAACCCACATAGGATGGGTCATACTGGACTTAGGGCTCGATTCACTAACAATAGTGGCTCAATCGCTGTTGGCAGATTCTCTGGCCAATTTTCCAACCATGATTGATTCACTATTAAGTTTGCATGCAAATGATTTGCATGGAGGTGCAAATAATTTGCATGAAAACCCACCGAATCAATCACTCGGTGAGCGATTGAGACACGCGCAGAGCCCTAACAGTAGTGACAGGAGAAGCAGCCTCTCCTGCTGTTTTTTTTAATGGAACAGATGTTCTGCGTGACTTAAACACGCACCATCTGTCCCATTAAAAAAGCCTCCCCACGCAAGGCAGGAGCACGAGGCGTTTGAACCAATCGGGGCTTTAGGCCTCTCCCTGTGCATCACATGATGCACTGGGCGGGGTCCAAAGCCGAGTGTTGTTGGAAGAAAGGAGGAGCAGGAGGTTTTTGAGTGCCTCCTGCTCCCAACATTAAGGTGCAAGGTATGATGCATGAGGCAAGGAAAGGGCCTCTTGTGGCAGGAGGGAGTGGGCATTCCTCCTGCCATTTTTTTTTTGGGGGGGAGGGTAGGTGGGAGGTTCTTCTTTGCAAGAGGGAGTGGGCATCCCTCCTGCTATTTGTGGGTCACCACGTTTGTCAGGGGGGCGAGTTTGTTGGGGGTCATTAGGGGAGGGCTGGCGGTGGGGGGGATTTTTTTTTTTAAAGTTTTTTATGGAACAGATATTTTGTGTGTTTAATACATGCAAAATATCTGTGCCTTAAAAAAAAGAAAAAAAAAACGGCAGACTTGTCGGTAACACAATTACCGACAGGTCTACAGCAATCGGGTTTTTGCATCAGTAAAACCCAATGCTAAATAGCCAAGAGATGTAAGTGAATCAATTGCTTGGCTGTTTTGCATGATCGGATCGGATCGGAAAATGGACAATCGAGGGGGAAAACCCACAGTGGGCCGTTTAGAGAATTGGGTCAATTAGTAGCGATCATCGCTAAACCTGTTAGTGACGATCACTGACTTTAATGAATCTGGTAGTTAGTGCTTATGAAAGGGGAAAGTGTTTCTAAGGTTATTGTGGACGTTAAGCTAGTATCCAATGATTACTGGATGTTGTAGTTCAATATTAAGACAGGTGTGGAAAGAGTTAATTCAAAAGTGGTGGGATGGGAACACCTGGAAGAAGTAGGAAAACAGTAGGCAAAATTAAAAGGAACTATTTAAAGGCACCAAACCTTTTTATAAGGAAAATATATAAAATAAAGAGGAAAATAAAGCCACTTTTATTCTCAAGAATAGTAGCCAATAAGGTATGGAAAAAGATGCTAGCTTTCAAATACACTTACATGCCCTGCTTCCACTGTATGCAAATATATCTCATGCATATTCAGTGTGGTATCTTATAAAAACAGGCGGGCTTGGGGTCTCCCATGGACTAGGTTAAGAAATTCTGGTTTAGGAGATGAAGTACTTTTGTGTACAAAAGAGGAGTGAGACTTGGATGTAATCATATGTGATGATCTTAACATGGCCAAACTGGTAGAAAACGCAGAGGAAAAAATGCTTGGGTCCATAGGGAAAGGAATGGCCAGCAGGAAAAAAAAGAAGTGATAATGCCAAGTGCCAGTGAGACCTGATTCTGTATTTAGAATACTATGTACCAAACCTTCAAAGACATATAAACAGAATGGAGTCCGTCCAGAGGTTGTCTGCTAAAATGGTCAGTGATCTTCATCATAAAGCAAATGGGGACAGACTTGAAGATCTCAATCCTCCGGATTCCCTAAAAGCCACCTTAAAAGCGGCCACCGATCACGTCATTTCGATTAGAGAATTGCACCTCAAATGCTTATGAAGGTGTGATTCACGCAAAGACAGGCACCAGAAATGTAGGCCCGGAAAATCCAGGTGATTCAGACAATAGTCCACAGCCTGCCATCAACTGATCATGGCAGAGGAATCCCCAATGAGCTGAGCCGGCAGGACTCCTTGAAAGCTTCAGGGAGTCCTGCCTGCACTGCTGATCGGGGATTCCCCTGCCGCAATTAGCTGAACTGGCAGGGAGATCCCTGATTCCTCTTTCTCTCCCTTCCTCCCACCCATCTACCCACTGACCAATCCCCCTTACTACCCCTTCAAGGAAAGGCCCCTCCTCCATGCCTGACATCCCCACACAACCCCTTGTACTTTTTATGAAACACTGGCAGGAGGGATGCCCATTCCCTCCTGCAGGCAGGTCACTGGGATCCCCTACTCCCCTAACAGCCCCCCTAATGGCCCTCATCTCCCCATACCTTAAAGTAGGACAGTAGGAGGGATGCCTATTCCCTCATGCCAGCAAGCCTGCCCCTTCAAAATGGAGGCTCTTCCTCTTCCTGATGCATCCTGGAATGCACTGGGAGGGGCTTAAGGCCCTCTTTGGCCCTATTGCCTAAGGCCCCTCCCTGAGCCAATCAGGTTGTAAGGCCCCCTCCCAAGGTAGGTTGTCGGGCAGGAATGATACCCAGTGGCTCCTGCCCAGTCCAGTGCCACATCCAAAATGGCATGAATACTGCTAGAGGTCATATTTCCATATAGCATTTCCTTATATGGAAATATGACTCCTAGCAGTAATTGTAGACGACTATCACTAGGGGTACCACTGCAAATATATGCATATGGTAGGGCAGCATGGTTTGCACATGGTTAGCAGAAGAACAAGAAGCAGACCAAACAAAATGGAAGATCATGGTTTATTGATTATAGTCACTTGACATGGCCACATTTCACCCTAAGGCTGCGTCAGGGGTTAAGGCTATAATACAAACAATGACAAACAAACAAATCTTATTTCATATATAATAAAAACAACATTTAAATAATAAGTGAATCATATTAGTATCAAAACCATAAATATTTCATAAATAATAATAAACATATTTAAAGTAATATAAAATAAGGGGGTAAAAAGGAACAGGCATAATTGACATAAATATTCATTCACAGTACAGGCATTATACAATAGTAATAAGTCATATGTTTAAATGAGTTACATATACAAAAAATGTATGTTAATAAATAAAACACAAAAACTCAAGTACTGTGAAAGACTAATATATCAAGTGAACACTTTCACAAAAATCAAGAAGGACGTCTGTCAGATGTCTGTGGTACCTAGCAAGCTAAATCATAAACAACATCTCGAGGCTGAGATGCTGTTCAGCGTCCCTCGCTAAGTTTGATCGGATCTGTTACACCCTGAGGCAGCAGAATTGTGAAACGCTGGCCACCGTCGGTGTACCGATCAACTACAGATAAGTGGAAGATTTTCCTTTATCTTTAAACACATATTATTAGCACCAAGCAATGCTTTTATCTATTTACAACATTACAGAGGTTTTTTTTGCCAGTGAGGTTATCACCTAACCACCAGTAAACCACCATTGTGGTGGTGGGAGGGCCTCAGTCTGAGGCTTTTTCCTCTGTGTGTTTGTTGTTTATGATTTAGCTTGCTAGGTACCACAGACATCTGACAGATGTCCTTCTTGATTTTTGTGAAAGTGTTCACTTGATACGTTAATAAATAAAACAACATGCAAAGGACCAATTAGATTCCTAACTGTGATTTATAGGGGGGACTTCATATTTTTCCTGAGTTTCAATTAGGCAGACAGGCATCAGTTTATGCAAAGCTGTGGGTTGGCCTAGTGCACTGTGAGTAGCTGTACATTAACTACATATCAACACCACTTTAATTTAAGCTGTTAGGTTCTATTTTTGTTGTAAGTTAATATCAGTACTATAGGTTTTCTCAAATCAAGCCACCATTAAGACGTATCAGGTACCTATTTATGTGAAACACTACCTCAGTGCTAATCCAGAAAAGGCTTAAAACTCTACTGCATTGGTCAAAGTGATCCTTTGTTTATGCTTTTCATGGGTCAAAGTACTAATTATACTTAAGGCTATGGTTAGGGCAAATTCATCTAAGAGTTTTGACTATAAAGGCAGTGGTTTGTAGTGTTATTTGTACTTGGGACACAGCTGCGACTAAAATACAGTCTGTTCAAGAACTGTGATCAAACAGGGAGGATTCAATTACAAAGTCAAACTGCCACTTTTTTGTACCCTGTTTTATATCATCAGTATCATAAAATCCATATTTTCAGGCACCACCCAAACAGAGCTATCTATTTGCTTTTGGCTTGCAAAGCATCAGGATAATGCATCTTGGCTGCCTTCTGTTGCTCTTTTGATTTTTCTAACTGAGCTCCATCTTTGTAACCCATCTGTAAGTTTTCTGGTACCCATATTCAAGCCCTGACCACATGTTCAGATCCATCGACCTGCAAGACCTTTCAGTAGCAAGGAAGATAATTTATACTCGCCTCTTGTGAATGTCTGAAGTAATTCCGCTGGGAGTGCCCTTAATCATTGCTTGTTTTAAATAACAGCACCAGCATTACTCGGAGCACTTATTTTGAAAACTGTTTATGGTTGGCCTCCCTTCTGATTAAATCCGGTCCAGTAATTAATTGCAAAAAAAAAAAAAAAAAATTAGATCAAGTATACAGTGACCAAATTAATTTGCTGTGCATGGCTAAAGGTCTTATTCATGAAAAATAATTATCGCTTGAATTAAATAAAAAGCGCGGAACATATTTCTTTTGCATCGTTTGCTGATTTCAGTAATTCATCAAAGGTAGCTTTGTCTATATAGGGAGCAGTCACTTCTCATTTATTGCATATTAAGGTTGTCAGACAGCTCTTGGTCCTTAGAGACAGGTGACTTGGCCCTGGTCTTATAATCATGTCTAATATTTTCTCATATACAGTATGTAAGTGCTGCAAACACAAGAAAGTAACTGTCCGTCAGAGTATCAAGGTCTTTCCTCTTCTTGGTGATGCAAGACCATCTATTTTACCTCTATGTTAGGCTATGTCCATAAGGAAAATGATGCAATTTAAACCACCCTATGTCTATTCAGAAAATGCTGCAATTTTAAAACATCCTATGTCCACTAAGGGCTCCTTTAATCAAGGCGCGCTACGGGGGTTAGCGCGTCGGACATTTCATCATGTGATAACCCCCACGAGAGCCTAAAATCCTAACGTCTTGTCAATAGAAGCGTTAGGTACTAGCATGGCAGATGGTTTAACGCGCGGTATTCCGCACGTTAAACCGCTACCGCGCCTTTGTAAAAGGACCCCTAAGTCTGTATTTTCAAGTCTATATGTTATGACTATACTGTAAAAGCTGAAATTTAAACCCCCCTATGTCCACCAAGTCTGTATTTCCCACCAAAGTTTGTCCTGCTTATACTGTGAATGTACTCTTGTAACCTGTTCTGGGTTCCTTTGGGAGGATGGGCTAAATGAATAAATAAATAAAATAAGCTTAGGGGCAATTTTCAGAGATACTCCAATTACCCATGTGCACTGACTATCTGAAAATTTCCTTTCCTCAATGCAGCTAAAAATATATGTGTTTCACAAAAATACCAGAACAAAATGTAGGTACAGATTTCTATGGGTACTGTATACAGGCAACCCATTTTAAAAGCATAAATACAGGCAACTTGTGTTCCAAAATAAATATTTTAAAAAATTAAATTAAAAATTAAAGACACATTCACACGCTAAATAGTTTTAACTTTCAATATGACCAGTTTATTGTGTGAATAGCGGCATAATACAGTAACCAAGGGAGGGCCTGGGTCTGAGACCCAAACTTCCTGATCCTCAGTCTGACAAAAGTTAGGTCCATGCTGAAGGCAGTGTTCAAAGTAATGGGATACTGAGTTACACGGTTTAGCTGTTGGGGAGCTAGTTTCTGATTAGAGAATGAAATGGATTGTTATGAACCATGCATTGTCTGTGAATCTTGTGGTTGAAGCTATATTAATTTTGTCTTTGGAAAGAAGAGATTTGGGATATGTTGAGATATGTTGGGATATATTGCATAGACTATGCAATATCGTAAACGGCTACAATCTACAGGATACTATGGAACAGGACCTCCGTACTTTAGAAAGTTGGTCCTCTATCTGGCAGCTGGGCTTCAACGCCAAGAAATGTAAGGTTATGCATCTCGGAAATGGAAATCCATGCAGAACTTACACCTTGAATGGAGAAACTTTGACCAAGACTACGGCAGAACGAGACTTGGGAGTGATCATCAGTGCAGACATGAAGACTGCCACTCAAGTGGAGAAGGCTTCGTCTAAGGCACGGCAGATGATGGGTTGTATCAAGAGAAGTTTCGTCAACAGTAAGCCTGAGGTCATGATGCCATTATACAGAGCCATGGTGAGACCTCATCTAGAATACTGTGTGCAATTCTGGAGGCCACATTACCGTAAAGATGTGCACAGAATTGATTCGGTTCAGCGGATGGCCACCAGGATGGTCTCGGGGCTAAAGGGTCTCTCATACGAAGAAAGACTGAACAAATTGCAGCTCTATACTCTCGAGGAGCGTAGGGAGAGGGGAGACATGATTGAGACATTTAAGTACATCACAGGACGGGTCGAGGTGGAAGATGATATCTTTCTTCTCAAAGGACCCTCGAACACAAGAGGACATCCGCTCAAACTCAGGGGAGGGAAGTTTCATGGAGACGTCAGGAAGTACTTCTTCACGGAACGAGTGATAGAGCATTGGAACAAGCTTCCAGTACAGGTGATCGAGGCCCGCAGTATCCCAGACTTCAAGAATAAATGGGATACCTATGTGGGATCACTGCGAGGGTCATACCAATGAATAGGGTCGCTAGGACATAGACTTAATAGAGCAGGTCAATAGAGTTAAGGGGGCCAGTAGACTTAAAAGGGTGGGTCAATGGTATGGGCAGACTTGATGGGCTGTAGCCCTTATCTGCCGTCATCTTTCTATGTTTCTATGAGAGGATGCTGAAAAGTTCTCAGCCCAACCAACCAAATTCCTAAATTCTGAGTGTTATTTTATCACTGTAGCTGAAAAGAGGGTCATCTTTTTTCATTAAGTGGCAATTTGCAGAAACAAAATTATTGGTTGGGCTGAGAACTTTTCAGCACCCCCTCATAAATTGGTTCAGTGAGTAATACTCACATAACATGGTTGTTCCTTGCCAAAGTGCTAAATGCACCTTTAAAATGAAGAGATGCTCATCCTACACAATAAGACTGCAGAACCCTACTGAGATAAGTGACTTTTGATTGAGTTAGACCTGTATTTGATTTTGACATTTTAGAATGTTGTACTTATTTTTATAGACATGACAGTGTTTTCCTGGGAATATTAGGTCAGTGTTTTTCAACCTTTTTTGGGCAAAGGCACACTTGTTTCATGAAAAAAATCACGAGGCACACCACCATTAGAAAAAGTTAAAAAATTTAACTGTGCCTATATTGACTATATATAAATATATAGGAATCAAATAAACACAAAGAAAGTATTTTATAATGCTGCCACCGCCACTGGGGAATAAGCTGCCACTGCCGCCATCGGGAACAGGCCGGCACCGAGTTCTCCCTGCTTCTCTTCCCCGCAGGGCCGACCAACTCTCGCCACCTGTCGTCAATTCTAACGTCGGAGAGGACGTTCTAGGCCAGCCAGGCAGCGATTGGCTGGCCCAGAACGTCCTCTCCGACGTCAGAATTGACGCGAGTGGCGAGAGTTGGCCGGCCCCACAGGGAAAAGCAGGGAGAACTTGGCGCCGGCCTGTTCCCGATGGCGGCGGTGGCACTCAAGTGGCTAAAGAGCCGCAGTTTGCCGGCCTAGGGACAACACTGGAGGGTGGCCAGCTGTGCATCCCCTTGGGACGTAAACCCGGGGTGGGGCACTATCTGTACCTCACTCCCTCCCTATGACCAAAAATTCTTTCTTCTATTCCCCGTGTACACAACCATCTCTTTCCTTCCCTTCCTCTCTCCAAAGTCCATGCCTTCTGTGTCCAAACACTCATTCCCTCCCCCACCTCAGCATCTCTTTCCCTCCCTTCCTCTCTCCCAAGTCCATTTCTTCTGTGTCCAAAAACGCATTCCCTCCCCCACCTCAGCATCTCTTTCCCTCCCTTCCTCTCTCCCAAGTTCATGCCTTGTGTCCAAAACGCACTCCCTCCCCCCTTTTGTGTTCCGTGTTTGCCTCCCAGCCCATCTTTGCAACTTTCTCAGCAAAACGAAGCTCAAACCGCGAGGCTTGTCTTCTGCTTCCTGCCTGCCCTGCCGCGCACAAATAGCCGAACGGAAGTATTCTCCGACGTCAGCGCTGACATCGGGGAATGCTTGCGATCGGCTATATGTTAGCTGCAGGGCAGGCAGGAACAGAAGACGAGCCTCGCGGCTCGAGATGTATTGAACTCCGCGGGTCCCCCGTCCAGCTCTCTCCTGTCCACGTGGGGCGGACCGCCCCTCTCCCTAGACTGGTGGTACTGCCCTGATGGCGGCCCTGACCGTACGGCACACCAGGCAACATCTCGCGGCACACTAGTGTGCCGCGGAACAGCGGTTGAAAAACACTGTATTAGGTTACTTAGGGACTCATTTTCAAACCTAAACAAAATGCAGTACAAAGCAGCGGATGGACTTCTTTTTGCTCAAATTTTCAAATCACTATTTTAAAACCCCTTTTTAAGAAGGTTTTCTATGGAGTTCGTCTACAAGCCATCTAAATCTCAAGGGGGGGGTGTTGGATGCTCATTGTAGAAACATAGAAACATGACCGCAGATAAAGGCCGAATGGCCCATCTGGTCTGCCCATCCACAACATCCGCTATTTCCTCCTCTCCCTAAGAGATCCCACATGCCTATCCCATGTAATCGTGAATTCAGTTACAGTCTTCATTTCCACTATCTCCATCTAGACTCTGTTCCACCCTTTCTGTAAAGAAGTATTTTCTTACATTATTACATTCTTACATGAGTCTATCACCTCTTACCTTCATCCTGTGCCCTCTCCATCCAGAGTTTTCCTTCATTTGAAAAAGACTCATCTCCTTTACATTAATGCCACAGAGCTATTTAAACATTTCTATCATATCCCCTCTCTCCCATCTTTCCTCCAGAGTATACATATTAAGGTCTCTATGTCCCCATACGATTTATGACAAAGACCACTACCTAATTTTGTAGCAGGCCTCTAAGTGAGACTAGGGCAGCCTTATGATATGGAATTTTTCTGCAAAAATGTAACATTGTAGAAAACATCCAGGACATTTGAGACCTATTTCAATAACAAATAAGTGCCAAAAAGGTACCCAAACTAACCGTATACAAACTAAGTCATTAAATGTTATTAAATTTGCTCAAAAAGATTTATATATATAAAAATTAAGATAACATTTGAAATGCTAATATGGGACTAATGAGGATCTCTACCACTGCGAGTTATGCTTCTCGAGTGAAAATCTGAAAATCCCTTAAATGCTTGTGCATGAATGTATATCTATGTGGTAAACTATAATGCTATCTGAGCAGGTATTTGATGCCTGCCACTAGGCCTACCTGCCTGCCCTGTCCTGGCCTGCCACTAGACCTCTCCTATGCCCTGTGTCTGCCTACCACTAGACCACCAGAGGGGAGGAGGGCAAGGTACAGGGCAGGGCGATGGGACAGGGTACACCATTTAGTTCAGAATTTTTTTTCTTGGTTTTTCCTCCTCTATAGGTAGGTGCATCTTATGGTCAGGTGTGTCTTATAGAGCAAAAAAATGCAGTATAAAATAGGAGGCAAAAAATGAATATGTTTCATATTTAAAAGCAAGCCCCCAGGAAAAAAGGAACCAGAGTGCATTGTGAGCCCTAAAAATGATGGTTGCCAGAGAATGTGGTAAGAGCAGTTAATGTAGCTGGTTTTAAAATAAGGTTTGGACACATTCCTGGAGGAAATGTCCATAAACTGCTGTTGAGACAGTTATGGGAGAAGTCACTGTTTGCCCTGGATCAGTGGCATGGAATGCTGCTAATATTTGATAACTATTCATATACCCCCTCCGTTACAAAGCTGTGCTAGCATTTTTAGCGCCGGCCACCGCAGTAACAGCTCCGATGCTCATAGAATTCCTATGAGTGTCCGAGCTGTTACCGCCACTGCCAGCGCTAAATACGCTAGTGCAGCTTTGTAAAGGAGGTGGATAGAAACAAATCTTTTCCAGAGAAAGAGAAATTGTAAAACTAGAGGGCATGAATTGAGGTTGTGGGGTGGCAGACTTAGGAGTAATGTTAGGAAATTCTCCCGAGGAAGGTGGTAGATATGAAAACAGTGACAGAATTCAAAAAAGCATGGGATGAACACAGAGGATCTCTAATTAGAAATTGAATGGTATAAAACAAACTAAGGCCGGTACTGGTGATTTGGTTTAGGATAAGCTGGGGGGGGGGGGGCTTAGATAGAAGCTCCAGTGACAGGATAGTAAGAATAGGCTGGAGTGGGCTTCAATGGCAACTCCAGCAGTGGGAACCTAAAGACAGTACCGGGCAGACTTCTATGGTCTATTGTCCAGAAATATTAAAGATAAAACAATTTAACTATGAATGTATAATGAAAGTGCCTATTGGGCAGACTTGATAGACTGTTCAGGTCTGTGTGGACATGAACTCAACAACCTCTCAAATGATGGAGATATGTGCATAAGATGTATAGGGGCATTATTGATATGATGTCTAATCTGAGTTTAGATGTTTTGCGGGACATGCACAAAAATCCAGTACCAACTATGCCCATTTTCAAAACTACAAAATGTCTATCTTGTTTTTTCAAAAATGAATGTGTTTGTGCTCAGAGCTTCTACCTTTTTGAACCATTTTAGAAAAGAAAACATGTCCAAAACAAAAACGCATTGAACAAGCCATTGGGATGGAGGAGGGAGTCAGAATTCTTAGTAGACTGGCCACACAGACATCCCAGCAGAGCAGTGGGGCACCCTAGGGGCACTGTAGTGAACTTCACTTAAAAAGTCCCAGGTACACATCTCACCATAGCCCTCTTATATTGTATGGTAAGGCCTCCCAAACCCACTATACCCAATTATACACTACAACAATAGCCCTTATGCCTGTGGGTGACACCTATATGTGGATACAATAGATAAGGTTACCATATGTCCAGATTTACCCAGACATGTCCTCTTTTTAGAAGACTCTCTGGGTATCTGGATGGCTTTTCAAAACCCAGCACTTTGGGTTTTGAAAAGCTTCCAGCTCGGGACTGAATTGGTAGGGCATCTGTGCATGCGTGGATGCGACGTGGTGATGTCATCGTGTCACATTTGTGCATGCACAGATGCCCTCCCAAAGCAACTCTGAGAAGAGGTTGGGGGCGGGCCTGAAGTAGAACAGGGCGGGCCATGGGTCCGGATTTTACGATCGTAAAATCTGGTAACCCCAACAATGGGATTAGGAAGGGGCTCACATGTTCCACTACAAGGATAGTGATTAGAGTGGAGTATGGACCTGAGTCCCTATCTCTATGGCTGTCTACAATGCACACCAGGTTACTCCTGAAACCTGCTTGCTGCTGTACTAGAACAGGCCATAACATCTGAAGCTATCATACAGACAGGTATGTACTGTTTCATGCACATCTTTGGGGGGGTGGGGTAGGAAAGGTCAGTAACCACTGTGGAAAAGTGTGGGAAGGTCATGCCTTCATCCCCCAGTGGCCATCTGGTTAGTTTGGGCACCTTTTTGGCACTTATTCATTGTTAAAACAGGTCTAGGACCAGACATCTAAATTATGTCCAGGTCATAAACCTGCCCTAGACCCACACACACCAAACCTCTAACAAGCCCCCTTGAGTTTTAGACGAACTGCGGATGAATAGTATAGGTATCTGTCTAGGAAATAGGCTTCAAAAATAGTGAATTGGAAGAGTTTGGTGTGATAAACATCCATCTGATCTTCCACTTCAGGTAGTGGAGGCCAACAATGTGCTCGATTTTAAGAATAAATGGGATAAACATGTGGGTTCACTTTGAGGAAGTGCTTAGGGGGTGGGTTAATCGAGTGGGCAGACTTGTTGGGCCGACGGCCCTTTTCTGCCGTCATACTCTATGTTTCTATCTGCCCCTTTATGCTGCTTGTTTGATGTCTTTCTTTTTTGAAAATGAGCCCTATAGTATTCAATAAGTTATGTGCATAAGTGTGAGTGCTGTCCACTATGGCTGGTCTCCATTTATGTGGATGCCCACATGTCAAATTTGAGTTATGTATGACTGTATTTACAAAATAGCACGTAGGTGGAATTTAGGCATCTAGGTTTCTGTATAGGTCCCTAGAGGTGTATAGGTTTCTGTATGTGCCCTGGAGGTGCTCAGCTATAGACTTGCACCCAAGAGGATGATTAAGCCACTCTCATGCACTGATTTGTGATTGCAGGTCAGGCCTAAAATAGATAGATAATGGGCCTGATATTAAGCTAGCAAGAGCACAGTATTAAGTTAAACACCAACACTTGCTTTTAAGTAATACATATATTCAGCATCAATGTCTGTATAAATAGTGTGACTGAATATATACTTGGCAAGTGGTGACTATGCCAGCACTACAGAGGTAATTTGCTAAATGGGTGCTCACATTTATTGTGTGTGCTAATTACATGCATAAATGATTAGCATAACAGGGAGGGGCTGCCATTTGCAATGATATAGGAAATGAAGCATGTTGTTAGCAAACAAAAATGAGCAGAAAAATAAATCACTTTTTTGGGGGGGAGGGTTCAAATTTGCCTCCCTGATAGCCAATTACAGTAGTATTCTATAATGGAACTTAGGCATCTAGGTTATTTATTAAACAGGTATCTACCGAGCACCCTCCAAGAAGCTAATTGAAGGCACCAAGTTATAGAATTTCCTCTTAAAAAAGATTATTAAATCCATTCTCATATACTGATTTGTGTGCATAAATGAGTTCTTATCAAATTAGGGCAGGCCTAATAATACACACTGTACAAGTCAACCTCTGTTTGTACAGTGGGTAAATCATGGACAGAGTTGCAATCTATAGCTTTTGAGAGGGCGTAACCACTGATGTAATAAAGGGGGCGGGGCAGACTACCCTAGGTGCCGCTTTGGCTGGGGCACCAGTTCTCTCTCCCTCCCCCTCCATACCTCTTCAAATCTTTGCCAGCCACAAGCAGCATCTCTTACCTGCTGCTTGCGCCGGCTTCATCCTTCCTTCTGATGTCACTTCCTGTTCACAAAGACCAGGAGGTAACATCAGCGAGAAGGCTGAGGCCAGCACAAGCAGTGGGTAAGAGAAGCTGCTCACAGCCAGCAAAAATTTGAAGAGGTATGGGAGACCATAAGAAAGGGGGCATGGGGGGCACACAGCATGGCGATTCCCAGGGCAGGAGTATGGGGGAACATGGCATAGCGATGTAGGGAGCCTCCACCCTGGGCGCAATCTTCCTTCGCTATGCTACCATTCACACTTCCAAACTACACTTCTGCAGGATTTGAGCTAGAATACTATAAAGATGCACACTGGTGTTCACGTGTCTGTGTAAAATATATGCCTTCCTGCCCTACTAATCTAGGTGCCTGGTTATAAAATTAATTGTGCTAGAGGAGCACAAAGTGTTTCTACAAAATTGTAGAAAGGGCATATATTTTTTCTCCATTTATTTCTTTGGTTTAACTATTGGTGCTGACCCTTGCTCGGGATCTAAATATTAATTCCGAAGTAATAACATGGCATTTTTTTCAGATTTTTTTTATTACATGTGTTGCCTTTATTATCTTCAGTTCTTTACAGTTAGACCATCAAGTACTGACAGATACAGGGCAGAGTGCCATACTTTGTAAATTATTATATTTGGCATGACCTAGCTATAAACTCAGGGACAAGGCACACTACAAATCAATGAAATTATTAAAAAATCATGCTCCCAGCTCTCTTTCAATTATGAATAAACATGGCCAGGGTCTGATGTGAAAGATAATTTATTATAAGATAATAGATGTCTACTACCGTAGATTGCAGTCATCGGCTGTTTCCTAGTTTAACTTGTTTCCTTGGGATATATATAGTCCAACAGCGTATCAGATGAGTCATTTGTGCCTCACAGATCAATCTTCTCTAAATAAGATTCCATCATTTCAAATCTAACAGAGCTAGAGTGGAACCTGTATTCCAGAGACAATGCCGGTCTATCACACTGCCAGTATATCTAGCTTTTGATATCACTCAAGTACCCAAATGTAGTATTAATGCTATTAGCAGCAAGCATTCAACTGACACATGTAACAGCATTGAATGGGGTTTTTGCAATTAAGACAAACATCTGCACACTCTTCAGATGTCTTCTACTTAGTATTTGCAGCCAGGAAGTCTTATTTAGATAAATCTATTTTAGCATTGCTTTAAGAGGTCCTTAAGTAGGGAGACGAGTTACTCTTACTTGAGTTTTAGCCCATAGCTCAGTGATTTTTTAACTTTTTTCATCTCAAGCGCCATGCCCCATTCCTCCTCTTCCCCCATTCCCGCCCCAGGCCCCACCCCCTGACCAGCACAAGCAAAGAGCGACATCGGACGGCATTTGCGCATGCACTGGTGTGACGTGATGATGTCACACGCATACGCATGACATCACCACGTTGCATCTGCGCACGCACAAATGCCTTCCAGACGTCGCTCGTTGCCAGAAGCTTTTCAAAACCCAAGTTTTGAAAAGCCGTCCTGGAAAATCCGTACATCTGGTAACCCTACATCTCACAGCACACATATAAAGACGCAAACATTTTCAAGGCACACCACTGGAATCTAATCTACACCTGCCCATCCCCCACTAAGACCCATTCCATCCCCACCCATGCCTGTAGCCTACTGGGAAACTGGAACAAGATGGACAGTTACATATTCCTACGTACACAGACACCACATGCCAGTAGATACAAAACATGACTCCCACCTGATACAAAATATGGAGCCACATACAAACTGAAAGCAGAGATACTGGACTCTGCATTTCATGAGGCACCAAAGAAATAGAAAAAAAAAAAACCCATGTCCTCTTATAGAGTGCAAAATAAAAGCAACATCAATAATATAATTCGACCAGTAAACTGAAAATAATATAATTTTTCACCTTTGTTGTCTGGTGATTTTATTATTCCAATCATCTTGTTCCCAATCTTTGGTTTTGCTTTACTCTGTCTGTGCTCTTAACTTCAGGATCTCCTTCCATATGTTATTTCTTTTCTCACCTCCTGCCTTTTTTCTGTCTGGTACTGATCTTTCACGTTCAGCTTTCTTCAATTTCACTGACAATTGAAATCTATCTTGTTTTCCCTTTCTCTTCCCTTCAGGTGCAGCATGTCTCCCCTCTTCTCTTCCCATAAGCCTATTTCCCATCTTCTCTTCCCTTCTTATGCAGCATGCCCCCCACCCCCCACGACCTCCTCACCACCACCATCTTTCCCTTCCTTTCATGTTCAGCCTGTCTTCCCTCTTCCCTTCTGGGTAACCTGTTTTCCCTTTTTTTTCTTCCCTTTCTGTTCAACATGCCTTCCCTCTCATCTAAAATCTTTTTCTACCTTCCTCTTCCTCCTCCCACCCCTCAGACTTCTCTCCTCTATGCCCCAATTATATACCTTTACGGCTACCTACAGCTAGAAACAGAGAAACATGATCACAGATAAAGGCCAAATGGCCCATCCAGTCTGTCCATCCAAAGCATCCACTATCTCTTCCTCTCCCCTAAGAGATCCCACAAGCCTGTCCCATGTTTTCTTGAATTCAAGCAGTCTCTGTCTCCACTGTCTCTACTGGAAGACTATTCATTTCACTAGTATTTCCCTAGATTACTCCTGAGCCTATCACCTCTTAACCTCATTCTATGCCCTCTCACTCTGGAATTTCCTTTCAATTGAAAGAAACTATCCTCAGGTTTTTATGCTGCATAGGTATTTAAATGTATCTATCATATCTCCCCTCTCCCATCTTTCCTCCAAACTATATATATTGAGATCTTTAAGTCTGTCCTCATACACCTTATGACATAGACAATTTTAGTTGCCTTTCTCTGGACCAACTCCATCCTATTTATCTTTTTGAAAGTGCAGTCTCCAGAATTGTACACAATATTCTAAATGAGATCTCATCAGAGTCTTATACAGGGGCATCAATGCCTTATTTTTCCTACTGGCCATTCCTCTCCTTATGCACCCAAGCATCCTAGCTTTCACCATTGCCTTTTCAACCTGTTTGTCCACCTTAAGATTATCAACAGGCCTTCCTCTGGCCCTCTCAAGACTTTCCCTCTGCCAGATCTCTCCCAAATGACATAAGAAAGCCGTGTCAGAAGAAAGGACCCCAGGCTGGCTAGAGGAAGTCCTGCTTTAATAGCTGTAGTGTAGGCAACAATTGTAGAATTGCAGTGGAAAGGAGAGAGATCTGAGGGGTAGGAGGAGGAAAATAATATGGAGAATCATGCTTACTCTGCTTTCCACCTCATGCCAATGCCTTTGACCTGGAAGGGATTCTCAGATTCTGCGGTGTACCTGAGGAGCAGCAGTGACACACCAGTTTAAAAATGCTGCATACCAATTAATTGTGTCTTTGCACACAGACACAGTCAACTGTTTTAGGGATTCACTTGATTTTGTACACTGGATATAAGAGAAATTCTTTCTAAGTAACAGGAACATTGCATAATGCCACTGTGAAGCAGAGGCTCCTCTTTCACCAAAGTGTACTTACATAAACAGACTTCTCTGGTAGTAATACTGTACATATGTATTTATCATTAAATGTATGACATTTTAAGAATGATTCCATAACAGAATATACCTCATATTAACCAATTTGCTTGCTTGCTGCTATTATTTTTGCTGTGGCACCAACTGAAGGTCAAGATGAAAGTTCTAGCGGTCACTGCATGCATAAAACAATTTTTTTATATAATTAAGATGGGCTTAGAAAATTACAGCAGTATATTTTCATGCCAGGAGATGTCAACACATTCTGTTACTTCAGGCTCAGGGCCAAAAGAAGCAACATTTGTCAACTTCCTTCTATGTATATACTGTGCATGGGGCAGCCTAGGAGAGCCTCAAGTTGAACATCTTTTTTTAACTGTTGGTGAGCTGAGTGTGGAAGATAGTGTTTGTCATGCCTCTAACAATCTCCTTCATAAACCAGGTTCTTCAGCTGGGAACAGTGCACAGATGCAAAGCCATACATACTGCTCAGTATTGCTGTGCTTTTCACAATAAACAGTAAAATTAATGCTCTCATGTAAGATCATTTTTTTGAGAAACTCAAACAGACCTGGATTGACGAACATGGTTTTTAACACGACGCAATAATTTTTTGTTTTCAAACAGATAAGCTATATTCTCTTTTACCCAAACAAAATGCAAGTGGAAAAGACTCTGGCCCCTATTGAACAGATCTTTGATGGCCCTTTCACTAAACTGTATTAGACGCTAACATGCATGTAACAGCTAAAAATGGCGATAAGAGTCAAATGGGTGTGAGATGACTAGGTGCCAAAAAATGTTTTGTTTTTTGGGGGGGGGTTTTGAGGGGTGTGTCTGAGGGACAGAGAGCAGGCATTCCTACCCTAAGCAGCGCAACTGCATTACTGTGCAGTAAGGGCCCCTTTTACAAAGCCCCAGTAGCAATTCTCACATTGCAAATGTACCGAAGTCCATTCAGTTCCTATGGGTTTTGGTGCATTTGCCGCAGGAGAATCGCTACTGTGGCCTTATAAAAGGGGTCCTAAATGATTAGTGCAAGAAAAGCACATGAGCCTTTAACAGCTGGAAAAATGGATAGAGGTAAGTCCACGTGCTAATTTTTTTTAAATTGATGTGTGTTAATGGCAACATTGCCACATGTACAGAAAGAAATTCCATTGTAGAATCAGCCCTAATTACACTAAAATAACTCTTCTCTTTATTAAATCTTATTACTTATTGCTTTTTATTTTTTCATTTCTTGTTTATAGGAGTAGAAAAAACCTCAGAGCATTTCAAGCCACACCATGGGCTTCTTTTCATCTGATTATTGGCTAAATAAACATCCTCAATTTTCTTAAAATCTTTAATCTATAATAAGTCTCAGTGCTGGCGCTTCAAAATCACTCTTTACATGTCTAATCTCAATATCAATTTCAATTTTAATTTCAGTAAGCTTTGGTCAGGCCAAGAAACATTTTGCTACATATGTATATATAGGGCCTGATTCTGTATAGGACACCGGTCTTGGCGGCCACCTAAGAAGCAGTCAAAAATTGCATGTCCGATACAGAATCATGTCTACCTGAATTAACAGAAGCCTTAGGCACCTGGGACAATCAGGGCCTTAGGCCCCCTTCCTGATGCATCCTGGGATGCACTGGGAGGGGTCTAAGACTCTGACTGGCCCAGATACCAAAGGCCCACCATTTTGGAGAGGCGGACCTACCAGAAGGAGGGAGTAGGCATTCCTCTTATCGGTCTTACTAAACAGATATGGGGGGTGTCAGGGTGGGTATCAGGGGTTTGAGGGGGCCTGGCAGCAGCAGGGAGTGGGCATCTCTCCTGCCAATTTTGGATGGTGGGGGTGTTGGGGGTGTCAGGCAGGAGGGAGTGGGCATCCCTCATGCCAATCTCAGGGGAGGGGTCATTAGGGCAGGAGGGAGTGGGCTTCCTTCCTGCCAATCTTGGGGGAAGTGTCAGGGAGATCCTCTGCCTGACACAGTCGTCTGAGCTGTGGTTTCGGGGAGTCCTGTCAGCTCAGCCGGTCATGGATTCCCATGCCACGATCAGCTCAGCCGGCTACGGCATCTATTTTTACGTTTGGGGAAATATAGGCCAGCATTTGGAGGCCTACATTTCAGGCATCTATCCCTCATCTATGGAGACACATAGGGAAGCTTAAACACACCCAAGGCAACTTCTGGGCAAAACCACGTCCATGCCCCACCATAGGTGTGCTTAATTGTCCCTGCACAATTCCCTAGACCCGCAACAGACACCTACAATTTAGGCATCCTTCCTTGCCCTAGTTTTTAAAAAAAAAAACATATGTTCTAATTGGCTGACTGACAGTGGTAAGTTGACTACCACTGCCTAAAATCATAACACACAGTTAGAGCATCAGGACCATAGTGTCGTATTCTCTTTTAGGTTTATCCGTTGCAATTCACTTTTTCAGAACTCCACTGGCATGTACTGCATTTTGTGGTACATATACTGCTGAGCCAGGTTTTTAGTAATTAGTGTTGCACCAACCTCATGATATCTCATCGCTACTGTCCACAGTGACATACAAATTGAGATTGAGATTAGACATGTAAAGAGAGTTTGGAAGCCTCAGCCTTGGGGTTATATTGTAGATTAAAAGTTGTAATAAAATTCTGGAGGTTTTTTTTAGATGATGTTCAATTGCTATTATAGAAAATTAGAAAATCAAACTGTGTAACAACATAACTAATCACATCACTAATATTTAATTTAATCTGAATTAATCAGAATTAGAAATGGCTCATTGCCTGGAGAATGAGAGAAACTGAATGTGCCATTCCTTCAATTTTGGGAAAGCTAAATTCAGTCTACCTACCTGCATGATACAATACACCAAGAAAGAGGTCATTCTGATCCTTGATTCATTTTGCTGATGTCACAGAGTAGAAGTACAGTAGGAGCAGCCAGCAAGGTCTGTTCAGATTAATGCAAACAGAATACAATGAAAACTGTGCAGCATTTAGAAGAGCACTATTATGATTTACAAGAAAAAAATTTGTTATCTCTATACTCTGTCTTTATCACCCAAGGTCAACCTATTTTGAGGAAGTCAACAAGCATGATCCTTCTTATAGCGCCCCTTTTACAAAGCCACAGTAAATGCACCGAAATCCATAGGCAGCATCGCTACCGTGGCATTATAAAAGGGGCCCTTAGGCCCAGATTCTCTATATGGTGCTGATATCAGCTGCTGCCTAAAAAGTGGCGGCCAATCACAGGTCGTAATGGTGCCGTAGAGAGAATTATGCCTCCAGGAAAGATAGGCGCTGGAAATGTGGGCCAGGGTTTCCAGGCCTACATTTCCGGCACCTATCTTCATTGTGAATCTCACCTACATAGGCGCTTTATGAAACCTAACACCACTTCTGGTGTTAGCCACACCCACAGTAGCATTAAGCACCTTAAAGCGTCTATGTAAGCGCGATTCTGGCACCTTTTACTTAGGCATAAATAATCATGTATAAAGAATATAACCCACTAAATATAGAAAGTGCAACAC
This sequence comes from Geotrypetes seraphini, assembly GCF_902459505.1. NCBI lineage: Eukaryota > Metazoa > Chordata > Amphibia > Gymnophiona > Dermophiidae > Geotrypetes > Geotrypetes seraphini. Next base: position 530,520,695 of record NC_047084.1, on the reverse strand, counting down.
AAACTTAAATCCTAATCCAGGAAAAGGCCTCAGAATTGGAGCCTACGCGTAGTCCTATCATGGACTGAACTGTCATCGTAGTAAAACACTCCACGCTCCAGTCATAGGCCAAAAAACCTGGAATCTATAAAGTTTTTTTAACTAAATATTAATTTTTATAAACTTTTTTTCTTTTTCTTTTTTCTGCACTAAACCCTAAAGGTCCATATTAAAATGTTCATATCAAAAATGTTATATTAAATAAAGTTTTAAATAAACCTTCAGGGTATATATTCTGCAGTTACTTAATAAATGTAACCTCACACTAACTAAATATGAACGTTGCAATTTCTTAAAGTTAGAGAAATGAAAGGCAACATAATAGCATATGGTCAACAAGTCTCATAATGATTTTACAATTCACTTATTTTAAACGATGTTCATTTGTAGCTTTAGGAGACAAGTCGCAGTCTAATGCCTATGCACTGGCTATGCCGCCGACGCGGCAGCGTTTCGTGGACAGTAATGTGAGTCCACTGCTTCAGGGCTAATAGCCAAAGTACATTAGGGCATTGCGTGCATGTCAGCTACCAAACCTTTTACTTAGGCACCAGTAGTCTCTTTAATTTTAATGCTCCCTAGTCCTAGTATTTTTGGAAAGAGTAAACAAGTGATTCACATTTACCTTTTCCACTCCACTCAGGTTTTTATAGATCTCTGTCATATCACCCCTGAGACATCGCTTTTCCAAGCTGAAAAGCCCTAGCTGCTTTAGCCTGTCCTCATAGGAAAGTCATCCTATCCCTTATATCGTTTTCATTGCCCTTCTCTGTACCTTTTCTAATTCAGCTATATCTTTTTTCGAGATATGGCAACCAGAATTGCACACAGAATTCGAGGTATGGTTGTACCATACAGCAATACAAGGGCATTATAACATTTTCATTTTTGTTTTCCATTCCTTTCCTGATCATTTCTAACATTCTGTTTGCTTTCTTAGCCACCACCGTACATTGAGCTGAGAGTTTCAATGTATCCCCTACAATGATACCTAGATCCTTTTCCTGGGCAGTGACTCCTAACGTGGAACCCTTCATCACATAGCTATAGTTCGGGTTCCTCTTTCCCACATGCATCACTTTGCACTTGTACACATTAAACGTCATCTGCTATTTTGATGCCCAGTCTTCCAGTCTCACAAGGTCCTCTTGTAATTTTTCACAGTCCTCTTGCAAATTAACAACTTTTTGTCATCAGCAAATTCCATTCATTCAGTTCTTCAGATAGCAGTCCTTTATCAATCGCTGATAAATCTCATCCTCCTTTTTCACTGATGTTCACGTCTAGCTTCCCTTCTTCCTTGACCCATTTTCTCCTTTCATCATTTTTGAAACTTTAACTTTGATGCTGAGGCCCGTCTGGCTCTTATGCCTTAAAACTCCTTACTTAGTCTCCAGCTCTGTTCTACTACCCCACTGTCTTGCCTTTGTTCTGACTGCTATGTCACACACTTTGTCGCCTCAGTTGTTCTTCTCTCGCATCATCTGATAACTTTCACATTTAATCTCCCCCTACCCAACAGCATCATCCACAGACACCATCACAACTTAAGAAAACTATTTGTCCTCATCTTCTCTCCCTTACTATCTCATCTTTCCTCTTTTTCACTCTGTTGTCTGAATTTGTTGATGAGGTAGCTTCTTCTTACAACAGTATACTCTGCTGATTTTGGCACTCTCGCCCATCACCTTATCCATTCTGAAAGCTAAACCAACCCTAACATTGGCTTATCTCCAGAATTTGTTTCCTCTACTTCTGTGCCCACTATTCAGAGTGTCTCTGGCTAAAATCCTGTACCCATGCTGGTTTCTTGCATTTTGTATTAATGCTGACCTCATTCCAGTCTACAAACAAGACAGCTTCACCTCCAAAACTTGTTGCCTCTTTGCCACATTACTGCCTCTTTCCCTGTTGTCATCATCCTCTGTCGTTTTCTCCATGTCTCTTTGTAGTACAGCTGTTACTGTTGCCTTCACATGTGCTATGATCACACCACTCCTCACCTGTCCTGCTAATATTGTCCCGTTTCCCTCCTCTCTTTCGTGTCCAAAATATTAAAATGTCCCGTTCCGTTCAGCTACCTTTTCCTCTCAGAGGAAGCCATTCTCAGTCTACTTCAATGTGTTTTTCGTCCTCTATATTCTATAGAAGTAGCCCTTGCAAAAGTTCCAGCGACCTAGTCATGGCTAAATTCAAAAGCCTTCACTTGGCACATCTGCTGCTTTTGACATTGTTGATCATCACCTAATCCTTGATACTCTGTTCTTTCTGGAATTCAAAACTCCGTCCTATCTTGATTCTCTTATATCTCCCATCATACCTGTACTGTACCTTCAAATGGATCCTCCTCTACCTCATTCCCTAAATCAGGGGTAGGGAACTCCGGTCCTCAAAAGCCGTATTCCAGTTGGGCTTTCAGGATTTCCCCAATGAATATGCATTGAAAGCAGTGTATGAAAATAGATCTCATGCATATTCATTGGGGAAATCCTGAAAACCCGACTGGAATACAGCTCTCAAGGACCAGAGTTCCCTTCCCCTGCCCTAAATTATTTGTTTACAAAAACATCATCTTATTGAGAAGCTCTTTTCACTCCCACAGTACAGAGGTCAGAGATTTAAGACTGTTCCACTCCTTCCCTACCACAATTCCACAGTGATCTTGAGTGTTTAAAAAAAAACTCTTGGGTCGTTTTACTACGGCACACTAGCTGATTTAGCGTGCATTAAATATTTGTAAACGCTAAACACTAACGCACCCATTATATTCTATGGACGTGTCAGCGTTTAGTGCACGCTGATATTTAGCGCGCGCTATATCGGTTAGCGTGCCTTAATAAAAGAGGGGGGTATGTTTTATATGTTTCTTACATTGGTATAGGTATCACTGCTCTGCTCATCATTGCACTCTTTATCAAATTAGATACGTGCAGAAAAATAATGTAAGATGAACTATCCGTAGGTTATAAATCCTTGTTCTGTATCTCTAATTTAGAATGAACAACTGTATTAGACAAATTCCACTGTAGCCCATATTGCCTTAATTATCTGTATTTCATTTGTTTAATTATTATGTACGTAACTCATTCTGAGCTGCCCGGGGAGGATGGGATATAAATTGAATTAATTAAATAAATTAACTAAAAATATGGGGGGGAGGGGGAATTACTCTAAAGCTCAAGATAATGAACTTTCTTGTGTATCTCTAGGAACGTTACTTTTACGCAAATTACCTTAATTTATCGCAAGGCCTAGTTAATTTAAGAAAGCCCTAAGCAATCAATGTTCTATGATCCTTTATCTTTAAGTTATAATACAACATTGCCCCTGGAAAAAATACAAGTTGACCTTGAGTATCCTTCTATGGAAACAGGAGGCATTGTGTGCCAAAGGGAGGGCTATTAAACAATTTTGCCATTTGGCAGCACAGGTGCTGTTTCTAGCAGTGTGTCTTTGGCGGCTCTTTGGCATGCTCTTCGCACACTGCGAGTCTGTGCATGTGCACTGGGGTGCATTACATTTACAAGATGCTAAATCCGTCACGGTCTGTCTCTGACTGAGCAGCAACTGCTTCTTCTTTTTTTCAAGCAAATGCTGATACTCAATGCCTGAATGGCTTCTCTATAGAGAGCAAGCACTTGTTACAGTTTGCTCCTCCCTAACTCATATTTCTTTCATTGATGAGATGTAGAGGGGTTTTTCAGAGGCTGTCGGCATGATAGGCAGATTCTATTTGAAGGCATGAATGAGAAATGCCAAAGCAACAGCAAGAAGTCTTTCCGATGCACAGTTCCCCTATTTTCAAAACAGGTATAAGTGCCGAAAAAGGGGCCACTGAGCTGATCGTGGCTGCTGCGATCAGCTCAGCGGCCCCAGCAACCTGCCTACCCCCCTACAGCAATGATCGCGGCAGGAGAGATGTCTCATCTCCCCTGCTGCGATCCACCCTTCTTCCCCCCCCCCCCCCGACAACGATCAGGGCAAGAGGGAGCCCAAGCCCTCTTGCCCCGGCGACACCCCGACTCCCCGATTACATTCGGGGCAGGAGGGAGCCCAAGCCTTCTTGCCCCGGCGGCACCCCGACTCCCCAATTACGTTCGGGGCAGGAGGGAGCCCAAGCCCTCCTACCCCGGGCACCCTCGAACTCCCCGACGACATCGAGGCAGGAGGGAGCCCAAGCCCTCCTGGCCTCTCGCCCCCACCCCCTACAAGATCGGGCAGGAGGGAGCTCAACCTGCCCAGGAAGACCCCCTACCCCCTACCCCCCACTACAATACGGGCAGGAGGGATCCCAGGCCCTCCTGCCCTCGACACAATAGATCAATGGGATGGATTAATTGCACATCGTCGGCGTAAGCAAACGTAGTAAAGCCAATAGATTGGCCCACAGTCAGAAGGGGCGAAATAAAGATGTTAAAAAGCAACTGTGACAAAATGGAACCTTAAGGTATTCCGTGTTTGGTGGTGAAAGGTTCAGACAATGTGCCATTGAAAATAATCTTGGATGATCTGTCAGAGAAATAGGAAACGAACCAGTCCATAACTAGGTCAGATAAACCGATTTCATGCCACGTTAATAGCAGGTTATGGTTGATGGTATCGAAAGCAGAGGAGAGATCTAAGGAAATAAGCAGTTCTGACTGGTGATGATCAAGATGGTAAAGTATTTTAGTAGTAAGTCCTAACAGGGAAAGTTCTGTAGAATGATAATGACAAAAGCCAGTTTGGTTAGGATGAAGTACTTTTGTTTTCTCAACGAATTCAGAGATTTGATGAAAAACTATTTTTCGGTAAGTTTTGCTATAGGTCGGCATTTTAGCATTTAGCACACGCTAGCACGTGCAAAAATCAGTTAACACACCTTAATAAAAGGACCCCTAAATAAATAAAAATAGATACTATTTTTTAGTGCTGGGGCATATCTGCGGGCAGAGAGTAGGCATATACTGCACTAATTGGTTAGTGCCACTATATCGCCGCATGCTAACTGATTAGCATGTGGTTAGAGTGTAAGCTCTAAGGCCACCGATTCTATAAGCGGCACCTAACTCAGTAGGCGCTAAGGAACACAGCACTTAGGCCCAAATTCTGTAACCTGCACCTAAAGTTAGGCACCTATTTCGGAGGTGCCCAACTAGATAGGCGCCTACCTAAATTGAACAAGACCAATTAAGCTTTTAAATCAGCACTAATTGAAACCTAGGTGCCTATCAAAAAACACATGTTTCTGTAACAAGGTGCCTTCAAAAAATAGGCGCTATATGCATGTTAGGCATAGATGTGGCTATGTGTTAGGCACCTTCTTACAGAATTGCTGCTCTTAAGCATGCATAAGCGCTTGCATGGGCGCCTAACTTTCAGTTGTGCCTAGAGCTGGCCTATTTACAGGGCACCTCCAAAATAGGTGCCACTCAGCATGATTCACTAAACAGCACCCGATTGTGCTTGAATTGCACTGAACAGTGCCTATATCAGCGCCTAACTTTTGGGCGCTTCTAATACTGCATGCCAGTCTTAAGTTAGGTGTCATTTATTGAATTGTGGCCTAGTGGCACCTAAAATGGACCTAGGCACTGGTAGGCATCCTTATCTTGTGCACTCCCTATATATGCCAGGGTTTCCTTGGCCTAAATGCCGGCGCCTAAGTCCACTTTTAAGTGCCTACCAAGCCAAACATGCCTATGATCCACCTCTAACCACACCCACTTTCTGGTAGGCTCCTTGGACTACGCACCTACCTGAAAGTAGTAGGTGCCTACCGAGCTGAGTGCCTATCACCCAATTAATTGTAATTTTTGCCAATTATTTTATTTATTTATTTAATATTCTATACCGTTCTCCCAGGGGAGCTCAGAACGGTTTCCATGAATTTATTCAGGTACTCAAGCAGGCTCACAATCTATCTAATGTACCTAGGGTTAATTGCTTGTTATCGGCACTGATTAAGCTTTTTAAAATAATTAACCCTCCTTTCACAAAACCGCAGAAGCATTTTTTTTTTTTTTTTAGCGCAGGCCAGCAAGCTGAATGATCTACGGTGCTCCCAACACTCATAGGAACACTATGAGTGTCGGAAGCAGCGCAGAGCATTCAGCGTACTGGCCTGCACTAAAAATGTTTTTTTTCGGTTATGTAAAAGAGGGGTAAGTTAGACGCCTAGATCAGCTAGGTGTGCCAATCTAACCCCCCCCCCCCCTCTTTTACAAAGGTGCACTAGGCGTTTTAGCGTGGATTTAGCGTGCACTAAATCAACACGTGCGCTAACTGCTAACGCATCATAGGATAACATGCACAAAAGTTAGCTTTTGCTAATATTTAGCGCGCACAAAAAAGCTTAGCGCACCTTTGTAAAAGAGAGAGTGCGTGACTAACTTCAAGCGCCATGTACAGAATCTGGGCCTAACCATCTAGAAATTAGCACGTGGACATTAATAGGGAAAATGGGGCTATTTTACTGCCATACTAAAAGTGGCCTCAGCGTACAGGAAAGACTTTCACCAGGGCTAGTGCTGGCAAGTTTATAGCACAGCTTAGTAAAAGGGCCTCTTTATTTGGGGGGATGTTATTTTAAGCAGACTTTGCACAGTCTTTTTCAGGCTTCTAAAGCTTACAAAGTTGGTATAGCAAAACACCTTATAACTCTCGTTATAAAAGGAGGTTAATATTCAGTGGACTAATATCTAAAGATTGCCAGATGATTTATCTGGTTTTCTTTAATTAAATATTCAGTTAAGTTGGTGGGGCTGAAATATCACAGGTTAAAGTTAGCCAGATACCTTCATCAATTAACTCAGAGTTGCTTATTTACATGGTCTGAAGTACCAATTAATGGTAACTGGATAGCACTGAGTATTGCCACATTGAGATAATCCAGACAAAATTTTTATGTTCAGCAGCCAGTTTTGAAAGTGAAGATCTGTTTAGCTAATTCCTGAAGTTAACAGGATAAGTTTTTAAATATTTAGTCTGCAGGCACCGGTTTTGTAATGATTAGAACTTCAGGTGAAAAAAAGGACTAAAGGCCATTTACGATCAATCTTTAAAAACTTATGGGGTTCTGAGTCCATTAATAAAAACCAGGGCTCCCAGCTCTGTATAATATAGTCATACTAACAAACAGAAAAAGAAACACACCTCTGTGTACACAGGCAAGTTAGAAGAAAAAAAAGTCTAGTTCTGTTTAATATGGGCATTTTAAAATGATCCATCTCTTTGTAACTCACTGTTTCTCCAGACGCTGGCAGAGGGCATGTAAAGTTATTTTATTTGTTGAGAACTAGAGCAGGAGCCAATTTCCATGGTTGAACCCTACAACAAGCATTCACCGGAATGCCACTCGCTTTCTCAATGATGTTAGACCATACAAGTATGGTAAATTGCTGAATAACTCAAACCTTTAACTTTTTCTTGGAACACAGAGGAGGCAATACACTTGAACAATAAGAGTTACCATTTATACTTGAATATAAGTCGATCTGAATATAAGTCTAGCCCCCCATTTTCCCCCCAAATAGGAGGAAAAATGGTTGATTTGAATATAAGATGGGGGCTTAATATTCAAGTGCCCTCCCCTGTCAGGCTCTGCACTCAGCCCCCCTCCCTGCCAAGTCTGCACCCAGCCCCCTTCCCTCCCTGCCCTGCAAGGCTCTGCACCCAGCCCCCTTCTCTACCAGGCTCTGCACCCAGCCCCTTCCCTCCCTGCCCTACCAGGCTATGCAGCCAGCCCCCTCACTACTTGCCAGGCTCTGCACTGCATCTTGTCCCCCCTCCCTGCCAGGATCTGCACTGTACCCTGTCCCCCCTCCCTGCTAGACTCTACACCTTGTCCCACCTCCTCTCCCACCTCTGATGGTCTAGTAGTATGCCGGGCCAGGACAAGAGAGATCCCTCCCATCTCTCTCTCCCAGCCCAGCCCAGCCCATACAAATCTTTTTTTTTTACCCCCTTCTCCCTGCGTACCTTTTCTGTTACCCCTTCCCTCCCTGCCCTACCAGGCTATGCAGCCAGCCCCCTCACTACTTGCCAGGCTCTGCACTGCATCTTGTCCCCCCTCCCTGCCAGGATCTGCACTGTACCCTGTCCCCCCTCCCTGCTAGACTCTACACCTTGTCCCACCTCCTCTCCCACCTCTGATGGTCTAGTAGTATGCCGGGCCAGGACAAGAGAGATCCCTCCCATCTCTCTCTCCCAGCCCAGCCCAGCCCATACAAATCTTTTTTTTTTTACCCCCTTCTCCCTGCGTACCTTTTCTGTTACCCCACCTCCGTATTTTTTCAGTTATCCCTGATGGTCCAGCGGTGTATGGGCAAGACCGCTGCTGCTAGCAGAATGGCTGCCTCCAGCTCCCGCAAGTCTTACGAGAACTGGTGGCAGCCATTCTGCTAGCGGTACAGGCCTTGCTTAAATTTCATGTTTGTAGGTTTGCACCCTGCTGTTTTACTACTGGATAGTGTTTCCATCTCTTCCTCACTGAGTTCATCAGAAAAGGGCTCGCTTTCAGACAGGACTTCATGAGGATAGTCAGTAAGCTTGGTCGCAGAATAAGGTAAACTAGGTTTCTGAGCAGTGTGTTTAACCCTAGCACTGCCTTTCTTAGTGTGCTTAAAGGGGACCACAACAGGCACAGAGCTGACTCGTCATAGCGTGTGAGTCCCACATAAACTCTGCCCAGGATCTGTCTATGTCACTCTAATTCTATAAGCTTTGGTGGAGATGAAACCGGTTACAGAATTCAAAAATGTGTGGGATAATCACAAGGGAATCCTATATTGAAGATATGGAACCAAACAAGCTTAGCAGTGATTGGATGGCAACACCAGCAATTGAGAATCAAAGCCAGTGTGTTTGCAGACTTCTACGGTCTGTGCCCTGATTGTGACTGACCAGATTTGGCTGTGGAGTGGGGCTTTGATGGCAGTTTCAATAGTTGCAGAATAAGGCTAGAGCCATACAGACTTCTATTATCTGTGCCCTGAAAGACAAATCAAGTTTGCATATGGAGTATCCCATCATACCTTATGCTATGAGTTTATCTCAATCCGTCCTCCTTTTTCTAGAGCCATATGGTAATCCTAATTATATGGAGTGAGTGGAGTGCCTCAGGTAGTGAGTGGACAGGGGAAGTGGTAGGCTGAGATGGATGTGGTAGGCTGAGTGAGCTGGTTGAGGAGTTTTTATGAGTGATAAGGAGCCTGAATAAGTGAGGGGTGGGAAGTATATGAATGGATGGGAGCTGAACAAGAGAATTGATGGAAAGGTTACAAATAGTAAGAGGGCTGAAGAAGTGACTTGATGGATGGGAATATGCATATCAGAGAGGCTGAGTGAGTTAATGAGTGAATATAGGGCTTAGGAATGGCAAGGAACTATATAAGTGCAAGGGAAGATTTGAGTTGGATCTTTCCCTTCTCTTGCTCTCTTTACCCATCAATAACCTTCTCCCTTCTCTTCCTTACCTACGTCTCATCTTTATTAACATTGCTATACCTTCCTGTCTCCTTCTGCTGGCAGATCTGCTGACCTCGTTGTCACACCTCTTCATGTGCTGCTGAGGTCAGCCACACCGTGCTAACTACTGTTATCTTAATGAGGGAACCAGCATTTAATATCGACTAATTGGTCACATTAATTTTATTATTCTTATCTTTATCCTGTTGAAGAGTACAGCAAAACTTTCCCAAAAGCTTCAACACAGTTTTCTTTGTCTATATGTATTGCGTGGCCAGATGGAACTTCCTGACACATGGCAACCAGGTGTAAAAAAAATCCATGTCCTTCATTATAAATACAGAACGTTAGTGCAGATCTGTCCTTTTCATACAGAACTAATTAAAATTCCTATCTCCTTTAATACTGACCTGAATTTCACTTGCAAACCATCTCATTTATGACTATCAGACAGCTAGACTCATTGGAAATAATTGGATCATACATTTGAAAGGCTTAACATGAAACTATGATTCTAAAAACCTAAGTTAGCCAGTCATATTTCAAGCAGTTAAAGAATAATTACGTTCTAAAGTTTTTAGACTTTGTGCAGTAAGCAGTTTTCAAAGTGTGAATCCTTGCTAAGTCTTCTAGAGAAGCAGAGTTGTCGTGATATCTGTAATAAAGCTTTTAGGCTGAGGTCAACAGAAAGATGTCCTCTTGAAAACAAATAAATGTAACTATCTTTGTAATCCAAGGGCCAAGAATTCCAAATAAAGAATTTTTAATTAGAAAACTGGACAATACTGCCAGGAAAATCAGTGGCCAGTAATCACACTTCTCTCTGTCAGTTCATCTTATAAATTAATGACAAGAGACAGCTTAATTTACCACAGAATTCACCAACCTGCGGTATCCCTTTACCACAGATTGCTGACTTCCGTGGCAAATGAATAACACTACTTGCAAGCCACCAATGTTCCTGGGCCACATGTTAAAGGGGCTGGCAACCAAACAAATTAGCAGTACCCAGAACAGAGCAGACGATCTCCTCTTGCAACCTTCCAAATCAAGGCCCCCATAGTGCTCCCTCAACCTGAACCCCCAACCTGAATGGCTCTCCTAATAGTAAGCTCCTCACCTGGAAGTAACCACACACACACAATGAAAGTCCCTTCCCCAGTTACCCTCCTCAAGCCTCCCAACCCTCCCAAAGGCCCTCGATGCCTATCTTTATAAAATCCATGGTCGGGCCCCAGTGTTCCCTCTAAGCTGAGCAGGTGTCCTCCAGCTGCATTGCTACCACTAGGGGGTGGAATATTTTCAGTCGCTAAGGACAGGTATGTTCCCTGGAGTCCTGCAGAACTTGCCTGTCCCTCACAATTGAAAAATGTGACAGTAAAACAGCACCCTCTATTGGTGAGACTGTGGGTGGAGGACTCCTGCTCAGCTTAGAGGGAACAGTGGTAGTAGTTCAAGCAGAAGCAATTCCCAAATATTCCTCCTCTTTCCAATACTGTCATTCAAAATGGCACCAGTGACCCCTTGCAGTGACCCCTAGCATCCTTCAAGCTTTTGCCATCACCTTTTCAACCTGTTTGGCCACCTTAAGATCATCACATACAATCACACACAAGTCCCACTATTCTGTCATTCACTTAAGTTCTTCACCCCCTAAACTGTACTGTTCCCTTGGATTTTTGAAGCCCAAATGCATGATTTTGCATTTCTTAGCATTAAATTTAGTTGCCAAATTTCAGACCATTCTTCAAGCTTCGCCAGGTCTTTCTTCATGTTATTCACACCATCCTGAATGACTACTCTATTGTAGATTTTGGTATCATCCGCAAAGAGGTAAATCTTACCCGACAGCCCTACAGCAATATCATTTATAAAAATGTTAAAAAGAACAGGCCCAAGAACAGAACCTAGAGGCACACCACTGGTAACATCCCTTTCCTCAGAGCGAACTCCATTGATCACTACCCTCTGTTGCCTTCCACTCAACCAGTTCTTGACTCAGCCCGTCACTTTGGACCCATCCTGAGGGCACTCAGTTTATTTATTAGACGTCTGTGTGAAACACTGTCAAAGGATTTGCTAAAATCTAAATACACCACATCTAGCGCACAACCTCTATCCAATTCTCTAGTCACCCAGTCAAAGAAATTGATCAGATTTGTCTGACAAGACCTACCTCTAGCAAATCCATATTGCTTCCGGTCCTTTGAGCCACAGGATTCCAGAAACTTCACCATTTTCTTTTTTAAAATGTTTCCATTAATTTGCTTACCACAAAATTCAGACTTACCGGCCTGTATTTCCCTACTTCTTTCTTACTTCCACTTTTGTGGAGAGGGACCACATCTGCCCTTCTCTATTCCTCCAGTACCACTTCCGACTCTAGAGACTCATTGAAAAGGTCAGTCAGCATAGCCACGAGAACTTCCCTAAGTTCCTTCAGCACCCTCGGATGTACACCATCCGGCCCCATCACTATGTCTACTTTTATTTTAGCTAGCTCCTCACAAACACAACCCTCTGAAAATCGATCAGGGTCTATATCCCTATTCATGTTTGTCTTCTGTGGTCCCACTCCCGACGCTTCAGCTGTGAACACAGAACAGGAATATTTGTTAAGCATCTTCTATGTTTGTTAAGCATCTTCTATGTTTCTATGTTTCTATTGCTAGGGTTCACCAACATCATTTTGGATGATGGCACTTGCAAGGGCAGGAGCAACTGGTGATTGCTCTTACCTGAACTACTAGGGACCAGGGATTTTACACCCCGAAGTGCTGCAGTTCAGGGGAGGTGGGCAATTGCTATCGCGGCAGGAGAGATGAGCCATCTCTCTTGCCGCAATCGTTGCAGTAGGGGGTAGGCGGGTTGCGGGGGCTGCTGAGCTGATCGCGGCAGCCGTGATCACCTCAGCAGCCCCTTTTTCAGCACTTATACCTGTTTTGACTTGGCAACCTATCAAAAGTTTTGGTTATACCTGTTGTACAACTAAGTGTAGGTCAGCCTACCTCCCGCCAACCTCCCACCCACCTCCCGCCCTTTCTCCTCCTCTAAAAACACCTCTTATCGCTCTATGCGTTTAGAGGCAGGGGAAAGGCCTGAGCTGGTTTTAGATATGTCTAAAACCAGCTTTGGTTATGGGTACTTGGACGATCAGGCTTTTTGATCGTCCAAGTACCCATTTAGGCCACTTTGTAGATGTTTGGGGTTTTTTTAATTATGAGCCCCATAACATATAACAAAATAATTAAATTGCACTCTGCTAGCAATTACACGTGCATGTGTACACTTACTGGTGAAAGTGATGGTATTGTATAAAATTACATGTGCAGTGGTTGTGTAAATGGAGGCACCAAGTTATAGAACTGGCTTTGAGATGTAGCCATATGCAAAAACCTTTTATTTAGAGGCTCTTGGCTGCTTAAATCACTTGAAGCAGCTAAACACTTATATTCGTGGCACTTAACCAAGCAGTGTTGCCGAATATCAGCACAAAAAGGCCATTTTGGAGCTGGGCCACAAAGAGACATTACAGAGGTAGAGATGGGGAGGAGCAGGGGTTATGTGGAGCCAGCAACATCCAGTGACGGCACCTACATACCTAACCAGGCATGTAGGCCTGCATAAAAAGCATAACTTCTGGTAGTAGCCAGCATGCTTTCAGTGTCCTCTCCTTCTTCCTACCTCTCCAGCAAGGTCTAGACCTTCCCCCCCTTTACTCCTCCTCCAGATCATCCTCCCCAGCAAAACTAGGACCCACATAACAGAAGTGCCTCGGATCCTCCAACCCCTCTACTTCCACTGCTCCAATCCTGAGCCCGCTCCCACCCACCCCCACAAGGTCCAGACCTCCTTTCACTCTCCCACCCCCACCCCTGACAATACAGGACACTCTCCTAGCCCTCCTACAGGTCTAGGCCCCCCTCTCAACACCCCCAATGCTTACCTAAACTCCCTGGTGGTCCAGCAGAGCAATAGGGCCCTCATTCCTGCTCCCATCGTCTTACTAGACTCCCAGGGAATTTGGATAGGTCTGAGGACAAGGCCTAATATGACTGGGAGATTGGGGGCATGACTTTTGGGAGTACTAGGAGGGGATCTTACCTTGTCAGGTGTTCAGAGAGGGATTGGGCCTTGACAGGGGACGGGAAGGGAGGGATAAGAAGGGCTGAGGCACCTAAATTATGTAATGTGGATCTGCACAACTGTCTTATATGAGCCCTGACTGAATAATGACCAGGATATGTATAAGCTTCAGTGGCCACTGCAGTCTAAGTTAGCCCCAGATAATCAGTACCAGTTCCCAGCTGCTCATTTGAAATTTGCCTGGTCCTGAAATCTTTTCAAGTTCACTCAATCATTTATGCTAGGAAAGTAAGGTTAGATATGACTATAATTGTCAAATAGTTTAATATCAGAAAAAGGTTGTATTACAATAAGCCAAATCACAGAAACCTTGCTTTCACTAGCTATCCTTCATAAAGGGAAGCATTCACCTTATTTATTAAGCACAAAAATACTTCTCTATTCAAGCTCTTGATTAAGCTCATTTTGTGGCTTTAATCTTGCCCAAAACAAAAATTGCAATTTTTCAATTAATACAGGTTCTAATTCATTCATGTGCTGGGGCACTATTCCATTTCTTGACTATTAACCTTTAAAATAGAATCATGGCCATTAACTTTATTTACAAAAGAAATGTCATTAACTTTATTTACAAAAGAGAGGCCATAAATGCACATGGGCAGTGGCGTACCTAGGGTATGTGGCACCCGGGGCCCATCATTTTTTGACACCCCCCCCCCCCCCTCATGTAAAATTTTTTTTTTTTTTTTTTTGCAATAACCATGAAATGGAATAAATGGTCAGAATAGAAACAGGCAGTGAAAATTTTCTTTTTTTTTTTTTTTTTTTTCCAAAGTATTTTTATTGAGAATGGCAAAAGGTCCAGACAAGCAACCATGGTCTGTACAGAAACTTATACATTATCAAAAAGAACACAGAATGAGAGTAACAGCAACAACAAGCATGAACAAGCCTCTCCCAAGAGAAAATTGCCAATGAGAGGCATAGCAATACACAACAAAAGGCCAAAACTTGGGGCAAGCAAACAAATCCCACCCCAGAACCCACAAGAATAATAAGCCGGACTAGACCCTCAGCCATATTTTATAATGAAAAAAAACCCCCACAAGCAACAACACCCAGACCGCTCACCAGACACACCAATCCGCACAACAAGCACCCAAGAAACACCCAGCCACCACCCAGACAAAACTACCAGACACACCTACCCCACCAAGCCCAGACCCAACCCCCCCTCCCCAGAGAGTGCAAGCGCAAAGTGGACCGTGAAAAGGGCAGCTGCAGAAGTGGAAAGCCCCAGATAAGTAGGTTAGCTAAAGAAAGCCCACAGATAGAAGAAATCAGGATAACAGAAGTTCCAACAAATGCTCCCACAGAAAATTTTCTTTTATTGAACCTCATTTATGTAACCATTATTCCAAACATAACATAACATAAATTATGTCTGAATTGTCATGACATCAGAAGTACATATGGAGTAGTTGCAGGTGATGCTTGGGACAGTTCTGATTATGTTAGTTTGGTTTTATGTGTTTTTTTAATAGAAGGGTTTTTATTTCTTTTTTTAAGGTTTTGTAGTTTGTGGTCGAGGTCAATAGGTTGTAGAGTTGGGGGTCAAGTGTTGCAGCTCGAATGGCTAGGAGGTTGTCGAACAGTTTTTTTCTTTTGACGTTTTTGGTTGGAGGGTGTGTGAATGGTGCGTGAGTTCTCCTATGTCTGTTTGAAGTGGATTGAATTATTTAGCTGAAGAAATTAGTTACCCCCCCCATTCCACACACATTAATTCTCTTCCATTTTTGTTCCCATTATAAAAAAACACTGATAAGTTCCCAGGAAAAAAATACATTAAAATAAGAAGTGAAAACAAAGGCCCCTACAGATGAGAACATAACATAAGAATAGCCTAACTGGGTCACACCAATGGTCCATCATGCCCAGTAGCCCATTCTCATGGTAGCCAATAGTGCTGCCCGATTCAGAGAAAAATATTTCATTCGATCCGATTCACCCTGTTGAATCGATTTTTCGATTAGATTCACTGTTAATGACACCGCTTTTTAAGTTTAAACAAAGTATAACAATAAATTTCACAACAACAATAAATTTCACAAAGTACTTAAAAAAAAAAAATCACATTTTTCCATTAAAGCAGTTCTGGAGACATTTGCTTGAACAGTCTTTTTTCCCAGTCCATAAGCAAGCAATATGAAAAAGATTTCCTTAATTATCTACTCAAACATTTTTGCTATTTACTTTCATTGTACCTATACTATTATTCAGTAGAAAAAATGGACTTAACTGTGCAGGAAATGAATCTCCTCATACACCCACCATATAGTGCAAAAATGTGCAAAGGTCTGTTTTTTTCTTTCGATCACTACATAGCCTAATGCCACACAAGCAGCGCTGTTACAAACATATTCTGAAGGTCAATGCTAAGGTTGACAAAGTTTCCTTCCTTGGACCAGAAGGAGATACTGACAAACCACTGGAAGAGATTCTAAAACAACTACCCAGAAATAACACCCAAACACCCACTCAGTGTGTGAACCAGTTGAGTGGAGTGGACTAACTGGGGGTGGAAATGGGCCCAGAGTTTGCTCAGCAGAATTTCCCAGACTACCTCTTCCTCTCAACACACTGACATGCTACCACCACCACCAACACTAGGAACACCTCACCGAGTATGCCAGCAATGCTTATAAACTTTATAAAACACATTATTATATTTTCTTATAAAGCATATATTTTAACTGAACTCAGCCTTGCCATTCACAAAAATAGAAAAGTTCCCATTTCAAGCTGTCTCATGTACACTTTTCAAATCTAACATTGTAATCACAAAACAGAAAATAAAATTATTTTTTCTACCTTTTGTTCTCTGATCAATATTCAAATCTTGTTGGTCCCAGGCTCTTGTTGTCTTGCTTGCCAGGGTCTCCTTTCTCCGTGCTAACCATCCGTCTGCCATCTCTGTTCTCCCCTTCCGTTTCCCTTCCCTCTCCCGGAGATCTGGCATCTTTCCTTTTTTTTGTCTCCATCCACAGATTCACCTTTTCTCAACTCCCCACCACCCCAGGATCCACCATCTCTCCCTTTCTGTTCCCAACTATCCTCCTATCCAGTATCTCTATCCCCCCTCCACACCATCCCCTGTTTCCAAGTTCTCTCCCTTTCTGTTCCTTCCCTCCCTAAATCCCATTATGCACCATCTCTCTCCCACTCCTCTGTTTTTAGACCCATTATTTCTAACCCCCAAAGTCTGGCATATGCATGTATCTTTGAACCCCCCCTTCCCTCTCTCCCTCTGTGTACTTTTACACCAGGACCCCCCCTCCCCCGAAGGTCTGTCCCCCCTCCGAAGGGCTACACCCCACCCCTGAAGACCTGCACCCCCCGAAGGACTTTACCTCCCACCCGAAGGTCTGTCCCCCTCTGAAGGCCTAAACCCCACCCCTGAAGGACTGCACCCCCCCCCCGAAGGCCTGCACTCCCTTGAAGGTCTGCACCCCCCCGAAGGCCTGTCCCCCCCTTGAAGGCCTGTCCCACCCCCTTGTAGGCCTGTCCCCCCTTTAAGGCCTGCCTGCCTGCCTTTCCCCCCCTTGAAGGCCTGCACCCCCTTGAAGGTCTGCACCCCCCCAAAGGCCTACACCCCCCCCCGAAGGTCTGCACCCCCCTGAAGGCCTGCACCCCTTGAAGGTCTGCACCCCCCCGAAGGCCTGTCCCCCCCTTGAAGGCCTGTCCCACCCCCTTGTAGGCCTGTCCCCCCTTTAAGGCCTGCCTGCCTGCCTTTCCCCCCCTTGAAGGCCTGTCTCCCCCTTGAAGGCCTGCACCCCCCTTGAAGGCCTGCACCCCCCCTTGAAGGCCTGTCCCCCCCTTGTAGGCCTGTCCCCCCCCCCTTGTAGGCCTGTCCCCCCCTTGAAGGCCTGCCTGCCTTTCCCCCCTTGAAGGCCTGCACCCCCCTTGAAGGCCTGCACCCCCCCTTGAAGGCCTGCACCCCCCCTTGAAGGCCTGTCCCCCCCCTTGTAGGCCTGTCCCCCCCTTGAAGGCCTGCCTGCCTTTCCCCCCTTGAAGGCCTGCACCCCCCTTGAAGGCCTGCACCCCCCCTTGAAGGCCTGCACCCCCCCTTGAAGGCCTGTCCCCCCCCTTGTAGGCCTGTCCCCCCCCTTGTAGGCCTGTCCCCCCCCCTTGTAGGCCTGTCCCCCCCTTGAAGGCCTGCCTGCCTTTCCCCCCTTGAAGGCCTGCACCCCCTTGAAGGTCTGCACCCCCCCAAAGGCCTACACCCCCCCCCGAAGGTCTGCACCCCCCTGAAGGCCTGCCTGCCCCCCTTGAAGGCCTGCACCCCTTGAATGTCTGCACCCCCCCCCCCGAAGGCCTGTCCCCCCTTGAAGGCCTGCCTGCCTGCCTGTCACCCCCCTCCCCCTTGAAAGCCTGCTTGCCTGCCCGCCCGCCCCACCCTGAAGGCCTGATGCCCCGACCCACCCCGAAGGACCCGCTCGCCCCCCTGGCCTCCCCGCACCACCTATGAACAGCCGCAGCAGGATCGCGAAGTCAGCGTCGGGTACCAGCCCTAAGGGGGTGTTCCCGGCCTTGCCGTTCAGTCCCCCGCCACCCCCGAAGGACCGCTCGCCCCCCTGGCCTCCCCGCACCACCTATGAACAGCCGCAGCAGGATCGCGAAGTCAGCGTCAGCGATCCCTGCTGCTTCCTGCGCCACGGTCCCCGCCCCTCCTCTGACGTCAGAGGAGGGGCGGGATCGCGTCGTAGGAAGCAGCGCAGGGATGCTGACGCTGACTTCGCGATCCTGCTGCGGCTGTTCATAGGTGGTGCGGGGAGGCCAGGGGGGCGAGCGGTCCTTCGGGGGTGGCGGGGGACTGAACGGCAAGGCCGGGAACACCCCCTTAGGGCTGGTACCCGGGGCGGCCCGCCCCCCCCCCCCCCCCCCTAGGTACGCCACTGCACATGGGTGTCCAAAACATTAAAAAAAAGACTGCCTAGGCTTGTGGAACAGCTCCTCCACTTCCCTGCCCATAGAATTATTTTTTGTTTGTCTGCATACATTATGTCACATTTGCATGCGGATCTCTTGAAAAGAAGAGAAGTTTTAACTGTAGTACACAAAAAGTATTCTTCCAAACTGTTCCCCACTTTTGGAGGAGGGGTTTAGTTTTTGGAGAAGCAAACTGGGAAACCAGCATTTCATATGGTAGAGACCATTATAAAGAACATAATTACAGAGCATTCACATAAGTATGGATTAATGAAACAAAGCCAACATGGATTTAGTCAAGAAAAATCTTGCCTCATTAATCTACTACATTTCTTGGAAGGGTTGAATAGACATGTAGATAAAGGTGAGCTGGTCAGGATAGTATATATGGATTTTCAAAAGGCATTCGACTCCTGAGGAAAAGAGAAAGTCATGGGATAGGAAGTAATGTCAAATTGAAGATTAAAAGAGCTAGTTAATTTATAGAAAGCAAAGAGTAGGATTAAATGGTCAACATTCTGAACAAAGAAAGGTTTAAATTGTAAGCTCTTCTGAGCAGGGACTGTCTACTGTATGTTAAAATGTACAGTGTTGCGTACGCCTTTCAGCGCTATAGAAATAATAAATAGTAGTAGTAGTAGTTTGTGTGTTGTGTGTTGGGATCGTTGGTTTGTTTGTTTTTTTAGCATATTTATAAATGATCTAGAGGTGGGAATAACTAGTGAGGTAATTAAATTTGCTGAGGACACTAAGGCCCCGATTCACTAAACTTGCCGACTGGATCGTTGTTGGTCGATTCTTGCCCGATTTTTACTGAGCAACCGATTCACAACTGATTCTACATGCAAATGATCTGATTGGACGCACGCCCTATAGCGATCCCACAGAACGCTGTAAGAGCAATTGAAACGCATGTGCAGAGTATCCTTTTTGGTTATTGATGCAATATTTGCATGTGCTAGCTCTTGGCCCTTTACTATGTAGTTATTGGGCGGGGTTTATTCACGCACGTCATTGGTGGGCATCAAATGTGCCGCTCACAAAGCACTGTTGCTGTAAAAAATGCAATATAAACAGCAGCAGGAGAGAGATATCTGTTCTCTTCGGAGGTTTTGTTGCAAACTGTTGAAGCTGTGGCTGGAGCTGAAGGAGTAGCTCTTCGAAGGTTTTGAAGGAGGAATCGCGAGCTGTTGGACGGAGGCGGTAGCTTTGGACAGTGGTTTTATGTGGCTTCTTGGGCCGTGAAGCGCGAAGCAAACAATGCGACCCCATGACATCATATACACGTGACAAGTGAGCTCTAAAGAAAGGGGGAGGGGTGGCTGCAGTTTACTTTGCTGGCCCTACTACCTGGACATTTTTAAAGGGAAATGATTTGTGACCAATGCAGTGAATTATTTTTTTGTGTAGTCAGACTATGGACATTTATCAAACAGAATACGCTTTAAACCCACAGGTAAAAAACGCGCGTTACAACCACGGGCTCACAATGCAGATTATAAAACAATGCAATATAAAACAGGAATGAATTCTTATGCACAAATGTAATTGTTTTAAAGTTTTATTTTTAATTTTAATGGTTGGGGGGATTTTTTTAAATCATTTTTATTAAGGAGTCAACAAGAGAAACAAGCATAATACAGTGTAAAAGTAGGCAAACAACGTCAGCCAGAGGAAGAAAACAGCAGTTATCACCAAGAAAATATAATGGGGTTGTAACCTCGATACTGATATTTCGGGGTAGGAGAGTCGGCAAGGATAGTAAGCAACTGGTCCTCTGCAGTCGCTTCTTTTTGGATCGTCAAACCCAATTCAGTGTTTCTTCTTCTGCTTAGTGAATCAATCGCTTCCTACTATAGCATGCCATTCCCCCTCATTTACGTGGGTGGATCGGATCGGAGATTGATCGGGAAGCTGTTTAGTGAATCGGGTCAGGGTCGTGGAACGATCGCAAAACCAGTGAAGCTAGCTTTGCGATCATCATTACAGGATCGATAAGTTTAGTGAATCTAGCCCAAAGTTGTTCAACATTGTTAAATTGCAAGAGGATTATGAAAATGATTTCCAGTTTAATATTTGTTTAACATTACCTCCATCCAAGCAAACAGACAGCAATCCTGGCTGGGAAACCACATAAATAAAGCCAGACAGACCTACAACACATTCCGAAAATCAATTAAAACCGCTCTATTTGACAAATTCCTTGCTTAATCAGATGACCTCTCTCAGGTATTCTTTCCCTTTCAACCCCAATGTATTATGTAACATCTTTCTTCTCTCATATATTCATGCTTCTCCAATTTACTATGTAACATCCTTCTTCTTGCATTTTGTAATTCGCTGATTGTCCAGCCTTCTTTCTATGTGAACCGCCTAGAAGTCAGTTTGACTATGGCAGTATAGAAAAATAAAGTTATTATTATTATTATTATTATCCCACCCTTTTGTAACAGTATCATTAATTGACCATCTGATATCTCTCAATGTATGTCCCATTGGTGTACCAAAGGAGCAGTGTCATTATCAGTGTGAACTCTAGATTTATGTTCAGTCAGGTGAATTTTAATTGAGCCTGATCTTGGGCATCTTCTATCACCCTTCTTTGCCTCAGGTATACCTTAGATTATGGGTCTATGTGGGCAGGAAAATAACTCATGTATCTGAATATAATATGTCTGGAGCTCATATTTGAAAAATGTGAGTAATGAATCTGAAATTCAAATAACTTCATTCTAAGCTAACTTGGTTCATCAGTGTATTATCAGGAAGTGTTTGGCACGTCTGCTGCCAGGGGATTTGTTTAAAAGTTTTAGAACTATATACCAGATGGATCTGGTAATATTTATACTGGGTTTGTTATGCTTTATATAATCCCTGCTTCACTAAGGGCTCCTTTTATCAAGGCGCGCTACGGGGGTTAGCGCATCGGACATTTCATCACGCGCCAACCCCCGCGGCAGCCTGAAATCCTAACGCCTCGTCAATGGAGGCATTAGGTACTAGCGCAGCAGGCAGTTTAACGCACGGTATTCCATGCGTTAAACCACTACCGCGCCTTTGTAAAAGGACCCCTAAATCTTCTAGGTTTCCACAACTTCTGAATTTGAGTGTTCTGAATTTGAAAACAACATAGAGATTGTAAGACTTTAAAAGCAGCATTTATGCTGATAGCTAGCATAAAAACCTTGGCAATATCCTTCCAATTGTAAAACTGATTAAAATTATTTAATCAGGGATAAATTAGATCCTAAAATCACAGGTACACACACCTCTGAGGATATTTTATGCTGATATCTCTAACGTCCTTTAAAGACTGAATATTGAATCCTGCTTAATTGAGAGACATATAATTTAGTGAGATGGAAATTAGCTTGAAAACAGAATCCCCTGGTATTGAGCCTAAAAGGGCACCTTGTAGGCAATAGAATTCTGGGATAAAAAATGTAGTTTTTTACAGATGGTTTTGAATATGACCTATATCACATAGAGCTCCCCAATTTTTCCACTGAACGATGACACTCCCTTTATTGAACTTTATTTTAGGGTTATCTGTTCATTTAGAACCACTCAACTTAAAATATCATCCAGGTCTATTGTTGGTCATTAGCAATTTTATTCTTCTTCTTATATTATTCTCTACTTTCTTCTTTTGTTCTCATTCATTTTCTTTCAATCAGAGTATTAAAAAAAATGCTACCCCAAATACAAGAGTGCCCTATTTTGACATGCTTGCCTTCTGTTCTCAAAATGAAAGCATGGATAACTTATTTTGCACAATCTCCCAGAATTTTCGTTGCATCCATCAATGTAACTATTTTGCAAAGTTATCTTGTCTTATTTCTCTTTTTCAGACTGTGCTCTGGACTCCTGGTAGTGCGCAAATTACAAGACCCAGGTCTTTTCTGAATGCAAGATCCTGTCCCTTACCTCCTATAAACTCTGCTAAGGCATTTAAATATATTCATGAATTACAGATGTGTAACAGCAGCTGTGCTTCTTAAGTGGATAATAAACTCGATTTCCTCTAGAAAACTGCATTTGAAAGCAAGCCGTCTTGCAGGAAGATTAGGGAAAGATTGAAAGACGTTGAACATTCGCCAAGCTTGACAATCAACACTCAGGGTACCCAATCCAAAAAACTTATACTAACAAGGTATCAGCTCAGGAACCCTTCAAGCTGCAGATTCATAGAATGTATTCCTTGTATGTGACCTGCGTGCTTTGAATTGCAGGCATATGCATTCATCTTGCTCAATGATGTTTCCCTCTGTGCAAATTTAGTTAATACATGTTTCCTATTACAAAATGGCCTCTTGAGCCCAAAAAGTACATTTCATTTTAATTTGTGTCACCAAACTACATTTTTAGTCACACATATAGCTCTGGATTACAGTCTTAAGTATTGTTACCACAAAGAAATCACGCTGCAGGGTTTATTTGGCAATATGGTATCTTGGCTATAATGTTCGATATGCTATAATTCACTGCATGTGCAGTTAAAGTAGAATACTTTAAAATGATATTATATACTATGCAATTACTCTTATTACTTATTATTTTTATAGTGCTACTAGACATCTATTGAAGAAATATGTCAGAAGCAATCCCTGCTCAACACAGTTTGCAATCTATTCATACAAACAGGACAAATATGAGATTAGAGAGCTTCATTTATTAAAGGAATAATTTAAACATGGACATTAAACACGTGAATAAGGGTTTAAGATTTAAAAACAGCATCAGAAAGAGTTCTTTTAGCCTGTATTTCAATAGCGTCCAAGAAGAATATGGCAGTGGTGGGTGAGAGTAGAGAGAAGAGTGACTTGCACGATGAATGGTATTCCCAGGGAGGAGTGTAAAGGAAGATCAGAGAGGAGAGATACTAAGGAACTACAGAATGAACGTGCTTGTAGTTCATTAAGAGAAGTTCGGTCTGTATACAGAAATTGATAGGGGGGATCAGTGAAGTAACAAGAAATGAGGGGTTATTTGAGTGTAGTGACACTGGTGAGGTAGAGTCAGAGAGGTCATCAGTGTGAATGTTAAAGTCCCCATGAATGAGGGAATGGGGTTCAAGAGCAAAGGAATGCCTGGAGACAAAGTCAGTGAGAAAGGAAGAAATGGATGTATCAAGAAGTCGATAAATTATAGCTATTTAGAGAGGTAGTGAATAGGTGGATAGAGTGGACATTAGAGAATGACACGGTGACAAAATTCATCACCGTTCCCGTCCCCGCAGATAACCAAGGGAAATAATCCCATGTCATTTTCTAGTGTCTATTTCAACTTCAGTCCTTCTACACCAGCATTCTTCAAAGCAAAGCTTGTGGGTCAGTGGTTGTGGCCATTCATACTCTGATTCTTCCCTCTCTCTTTAAAAATGACATGAAGATGGTTTCCCGCGGTTATCCGCGGGGATGGGAACGGTGATGAATTTTGTCACCGTGTCATTCTCTAGTGGACATCAAAAGATGAAAAGGAGTGAGGCTGAGGTAGAAGAATGGGTTGAGACCTACAAGAAGGGGAGAGTAGCAACCCAGCACTACTACCACAACCAGTTAGAGCAAGCTGCAGTATATGGAAAGCAACAACTGAAGCAGAGTCTTTGGAGAACAGCCAAGTCTCAGAACAAGAAAATGCAGAATTTAAGAGATAAAGAAGCTTTGAATGTAGGCAAACTTGTTGGGCATCCACAAAGAGCCAGGGTGATGCAGAGATGAACTCAAAACCACTTCTAATGAAGATTTTCACTTTTACTGAATGTTCTTCACAAATCCAATTCATTCATCCAGAGGAAATAATACATCCATAAGTGCATGCAAATTGCTTTCCAACATATTTCTTATTCTTGAACATGGATGTACTGTATATTTCCTTCTATATTATGGATGAATAAATTGGACTTGTGTAAACCTTCTATAAAAGTGGATATCTTCATTAGAAGTTGCTTTGAATTTATCTCTGTAATACAACATTGAGAAAAAATGTTGGTTTCTAGGATGGCACTAGTACCGGTAAGTTGTTTGTCCTGCCATTTCAGGGAAGAAGAAACAGCCAGCTTTCATCCTATGTTTTGAAGTCATTGTCCTATGATCTGGGACTTGTTAAAGGAGTAAAGGTTTCCCATTTCTGAATGGCAGCCCTTTCCCCATAGGGTTACTTGCCTTGGATAGTGGGAGACTGCAGGTTGGCTATTAGCCTATTAAGAAGGCTGGGGTCTTGGCAGTTGCATCCTGCAGTGCTCAGCAGACATGACCTCCTTTCTGTTACAAAGACATAGGCAGAAGGTGGTTTCAGATGCAATTCAGAGCAAGATTTATTTAAAAAAAAAATGCAAACAGAACCGTTCTCTTCTGGCTTTTGGAAAGTGTTGTCACTCATAAAGCAAGAGAGAAACCTAATTGATAGGATATGTGTTATTAAAAGGAGAAGAACTAAATCCACAATCCTCACAGCGGTGTCATTTGTTTGGTGGAATACTTCCTGTAGGGGAGCTAGAATACCAGTTTGAATCAGAACTCTATCAAAGTGCACACACATTCGTACTGCTGATCCGAGATCTAATCATGAACATTTTAACAAGAAGATTATAAAATTTTGCGCATGTGGCTTAGCCCTTCTGAATGCAGCCAGCACTTTTTATCACAGCTGTCATTTGCTTTTTTTTTTTTATCTCCTTGCTCGTAAATTTTTTGGCATTTCACCTGCTCTCCTCTCAAATTACCTCAAAATTCCCTATCTTTTCAAGGTTATGCCAGCAGCAGCAACTGTGCCAACTTGATATCCAGGCTTTAGGGACCTGATATCAGCTGGCCATTCATTTCTTAATTGATATTTAAGCGTTATTAAGGAACAGCTTAAAGAATTAACCCAGTTTCCTATGTATATTATTCTCCATTTCCCGATGTAATAACTCTCAGAAAGGACACATGTAAGGACATACAGAATCTTTTCAATAAATCAACATAAAGTCAAATATTATAATTTTATAGATACAGTACTTTACTTATAATGTTATTAAAATTAAATGCTGGGCTGGCTATCCAAAAACACTTTTCTGTATAGCTGCAGTCACTCTGATGATAAATTGCCAGAGGATATGATAACAGTGGTTAACATAGATGGATTTAAAAAAGGTTTGGACAAGTTGCTGGAGGAAAAATCCATAGTCTGCTATTGAGACAGACATGAGGGAAGGCACTGCTTGCCCTAAATCTGTAGCATGAAATGTTGTTACTATTTGTGTTCTGCCATGTACTTGTGACCTGGATTGGCCACTGAGGAAACAGGATACTGGGCAAGATGGACCATTGGTCTGACCCAGTATAGCTATTCTTATGTTCTTATGTTAAGCTCCCTTTCTGCCAGCCTTCAGAGACACTATCCAGACAACGCCATTGAATATTCTTACACAACACATCAGAAATGATAAAGAAAGCACCAGAGCAGAGTGAAGGTGGAGCATGGATATTCTGCCTCACACTAGGGTTACCAGATTTTACTTTCATAAAATCCAGACACATAGCCCTGCCCCCAGGCCCACCAGGTTCCACCCAGCCCTGCCCCATTATACCCAAGTCATGCCCCATTATGCCCCAGCCTCATCCCCCTCAACCTGTTCTCGTCTTTGGGACCGTGTCAGGAAGTCATCTGCACTAGAGACAGGCAGGTTCTCTGGGGTCCTGCAGAACTTGCCTGTCCCTTGCTACTGAACATGTGATATTGAAATAGCACCCCCCAGTGGCAGAAATATAGATGGACTCCCGCACAGCTTAGAAGGAACATTGACAGTGGCTCAATATCATTGCTTTCTGTGTATATTCAGCACCACTCATTATCTGGATTTGCACAGAATGCATGGAATAGATTTAAACACCATGGGGTATATACTCAGCCTGTGGCAGTCAGTGGTTCTTAAGTCTCTTACAGCTGGGAGCTGGATTAACCCTAGATATTCAATGCTGGACCATGTCCTGGACTGAATATCTGGGTATGTTTAGTCATCCAGAACTTACCTTTAGGCTGTACTAACATCTGCTTATGGAGCTGATTAGCAGATTGAATATCACTGGTAATCAGTTAAATTCTAACTCTGCCCCTGAACTACTGTGACACTTAGGGCCTGTTTTACAAAGCCACACTAGCGACTGCCGCCCGGCAACAGCCCCGAAGCCCTTTAAATCTCTATGGGCTTTGAGGCTGTTGCCACCCGGCTTTGTAAAACAGGCCTTAAGTGGTCAGTGTCTAGGAGGTCACAGACAATATTCAGCCGTACTTGTCTCCTGCTCAGTTAAATCTTTTTAAATATTGGGCCCCACAGCTAGGCCGATCAAAACATCTGAATACTGACCTGACTGTTTTTACTTCCAGCTCTGGTTTTACACATGTGGTTTTTTTCCCAAATGCAGGGGCAGACTGACCATTGGAACAACAGGGCAATGCCTGCAGTAGGAGGCCCATTTTCTCCTAGGTTCCATCTAATTTAATCTTGTTGGGGCTCATAGCCCTTATTGCCCAAGGGCCCAGATCACTGTCAGTCTGCCCTTGTCCAATTGATATGATCCTTTGAGAGCTGCTAATTAATTTTACCCTTAAAGAAAAGAGGCAGTAATAACTCTAAAAGTGTTTCTCAACCCAGTCCTCAGGCCATACCCAGCCTGTCAGGATTTCAGGATGTCCATAATGAAAGTGCATGCAACAGATTTGCATATCCAGTGGCAGAGTAAGGGGGAAGTGGGGGGAGGGGTGGAACGCGCTGGGCGCCATATTTACGGGAACACCAGCGCCTCTCCTCTCGCACATACCTCTTTAAATGTTCACAGGCGCAAGTAGCAACTCCCTTTTGACATCACTTCCTGGTCATGGGACCAGGATGTGATGTCAGAAGGGAGCTGATGCCGGTAAAAGCAGCAGGTGGACGATGCTCATGCCGGCGAACATTTCATGAGCTAAGCAGGGGGTGCACAAGCAACGGAGAAGAGTTTGGGGGCTACACCACTGTGCATACCATATTCTTCTTGTTATACATCACAGGAAGGAAAATTTCAGATAAAACTAGAAATATAAGTCGCATGTGTGTCTGAATCCAAAACAAATGCCCCATCCCTCTATCACATTCCCCCACCACCACCATCCAGTATCAGCCCATCCCTCTCTGCTCCTCACCACTACTATTATTCAGCACTGGCCCACATCTCTCTACTCCACCTGCATAGCACCATCTGTCTCCCTTTCTGCTCCCCCTCCTGCTTGTTCACTAAGTTACTTTTGGCCTCCGCGTGTGCGGATCGCCGGACTTGATGGACCGAAGGTCTGATCCGGAGATGGCATTTCTTATGTTCTTATGTTCTTATGTTCCTGTTGTTTAAGTTATTTGGTTGGTTTAGAGCCTGGCTTTATTCAGTCCATATGTGTAATGCCTATGCTTCACTTTGTTTAGGCCGTACTTCTATTTTCATTTAATGGATTGTTCTCCTCTCAGTGTATCTCTGGCTTGCTTTGTATTAAGATCTTTTGCATTTCATTTTTACGTAAGTTCATCTTTAGCATGACCCATTTTATTCTCACCGTTGGTTTGGTTTTTTAGTCCACTGCACCCTTATGATAAAAAATATGGTGGTTATCATGAATTTGAGATGGCACTTGTCATTCCATTTTATCTGGATTCTTCCACACAATTATATGATTGCTGTTTTTCAATTACTTTTTCTAAATATTTGAGATTTGTTATGTGTTACCGTATTTTTCGCTCCATACTTGGCAACTGAGTTTTAACACCAAAAAATGTAAGGTTATGCACCTTGGTAATGGTAACCCCTGCAAAACATACACCCTAAATGGTGAAACCTTAACAAGAACTGTCGCAGAACGGGACCTGGGTGTAATCATTAGTGAAGATATGAAGACTACCAATCAAGTGGAGAAAGCTTCAACCAAGGCTAGACAAATGCTGGGTTGCATCCGAAGAACTTTTGTCAGCAGAAAGCCTGAAGTTATAATGCCGTTGTACAGGTCCATGGTGAAACCTCATCTGGAGTACTGTGTTCAGTTTTGGAGGCCACATTATCAAAAGGATGTGAAGAGAATGGAATTGGTTCAGCGAATGGCCAATAAGATGGTTTCAGGACTCAAGGATCTCCCATATGAAGAACATCTAAGCAGGCTGCAGTTATATTCTCTCGAGGAACGCAGAGAGAGGGGAGACATGATAGAGATGTTCAAATATCTTACAGACCGTGCTGAGGTGGAGGAAGATATCTTTTTCTTTACAGGTCCCACACAACAAGAGGGCATCCGCTCAAACTCAAAGGTGGGAACTTCATGGCGACATCAGGAAGCACTTCTTCACTGAAAGGATGGTTGATCATTGGAATGGTCTTCCACGTCAGGTAGTCAAAGCCAGCAACGTGCTCGACTTCAAGAGACGATGGGATAAACATGTGGGTTCACTCCAGGGAAATGCTTAGGGAAGGGCTCTTTTAAGGGGAGGGTTCTTTGAGTGGGCAGACTTGGGCCGTTGGCCCTTTTCTGCCGTCATACTCTATGTATTCTATGTATAAGACGCACTTTTTTTCCACCCAAAAGTGGGTGGAAATCTCAGTGCGTCTTATGAAGTGAAGGTACAAATTTTGTTACCCTGCCACACTACCTTTTAATACCCACCCACCCGCCCACTGCTGCTGCCACCGCACAACCTTTTTTAAAAAACACACACTCCGCCCATCCATCCGTCATCATTGTCCCCACTCGTCATTGTCCCCCCCTTTTTAACCTGGTGGTCCAGCATGTATCCTTCATCTTATTTCCTGGTCTGCGGCGCAGAGATCAGCAGCGCGGACGTCAGGAGCAAGCTTTATGCTCTCTTGTTTGGCCCCGCATTGCTTTCCGAATGGCTGCCGTAGGTTCTCGCGAGACCCGCAAGAACTTTCGGCATCCATTCGGGAAGCAGCATGAGGCCAAGCGGGACAGCATAAAGCTTGCTCCTGACGTCCGCGCTGCTGATCTCTGCGCCGCTGGCTGGGAAATAAGGAGGAGCCCAGCAGAGCGAAGACTGCGAGCACCATCTGCAAGGTAGGTGCTGCAGCATGGAGGGAGGGAAGTTGACTTGAGCTGCTGGGCCTACGAGCAAGGGAGGTGGGCTGGAGCCGATGGACCCATGAGCAGGGGGATGGGTGGGCAGGATTTAAAAGATACGGGAGGGAGGGCTGGCTGACTTGCTTGGGGCTGGCTGGCCTGGGATTGGCTGGCTGGTTTGGGGCTGGCTGGCCTGGGGCTGACTAGCTGGCTTGGGGCTGGTGGGCTGACTGGCTTAGAGCTGCCTACCATTAGATGTGCCCACCGCTAGATGTGCCCTGTACCCTGTCCCGGCCTACCACCAGAAGGGGGACAGGATACAGGGCACACCATTTGGTTCAGAATTTTTTTTTCTTGTTTTTTTCTTCCTCTAGAAGTGGGTGCATCTTA
This sequence comes from Geotrypetes seraphini, assembly GCF_902459505.1. Lineage (NCBI taxonomy): Eukaryota > Metazoa > Chordata > Amphibia > Gymnophiona > Dermophiidae > Geotrypetes > Geotrypetes seraphini. The sequence continues at coordinate 530,490,671 of NC_047084.1, read as the reverse complement.
TGGTCAGGTGTGTTTTATGGAGCGAAAAATATGGTAATTTGTTTTAATTCAATTTACATAGTTTCATACTGGTTTCCCTTTTGATCGTGAGTGGGTTTATACCCAGGTTTATACTGTATATTATAAATATCATTTAAAATTTCACTGTTTTTTAAACATTTTTGCATGTTTACTTTCATTTTGGAACTTCACATTCTCCACACATACTTTTTAATATTTTTGTCATGTTTCACTTGATATATAGATATATGTATGTGTATGTCACGTCTCATTCAACAATTTTTTGCTTTATGGTAGTCACCTCACCAATGGTGTTTAATACGCATTCACAGCACTGTATCATCACAACAAAATTATTACTTTGATTATTTGCTCCACTACACCTTTTCTTTCATAAGACACACAGGTCACTTTTTTGATCCATTCCTTATTCAAACTCAACAATGTTTTCAAAATATTTATTTGATAAACATATTTTCATAGGACCCCCTGAGGAAGGCTGGTTTAGCCGAAACATGGACCGTATTGGGTCCTTTGACTTCCTCTACTAACGCCACTCAACTTTGGCATAAGCTCCAGCTGTATCACCTGCTGGAAGGATATTCTGAAATTTCCAATTGTACTTCTTAGCTGATTCATCTATTGGAAAGATATTCTGGAATTTGCTTTTGCATTGGACCATATTGTGGCTTTTGGGCCATTTAACTTCTTCAAACGTCTTTCATTACCCGACATTGATATAGCCTGTAGCTGCATTTGCCAGAAGGACACTTTGAAACTTGCTTTGGGCCTTCATTATTATGATTTTCATGACTATTTAAATAAACTTGGCTCAACCAGTTCATCACCTCCACTTTGCTTGTTTTTGTTACAGGTCATTAGGTAACACATTTTTAGATTAATTGATATATGTTGCACTCTTACCTATTCTAATGCATGTAAAATACTGCAACTTATAACCAGAAAAATACAGTGCACTGCCTCCACGGTATTCAGATCCATCTCATGCATATTCATTGTGGAGATCCTGAAAACCCGACTGGCTGGTTGATCCCTGAGGACTGGATGGAGAACACCCTGCTTAAATCAGTTATATTATTATTTATGCTGCTTTTATTTTCTTACAGTTCTAACCAAGCACATTCAGTAGTCTGAAGTGGTGAAGAGGGAACCCTGTAAAGCAGGTGCATTTATATCAAGTTCTTAGATATTACCAATACAAAAAAACCTCCTTTCTCTTGCAACTGAGCTGTAAAATTAATAGGCTGTTATGTTTTTAGCTGTTTTAGCAAATAAACTGCATAGGAAAAGGGGGGTATCCACTTTCCTTACCTTGTAATCCCTTTTTATCTTCTAAAATTTAAAGTCTAAGATCTGTACAGCTGTAGGGGTAAATATTCCGTGCCAGTGTTAATCTCGGATATTCAATGCCAGACGTTGTCCATGCTTTGGCACTGAATATCCGGTGTACTCGGCACCAGCAAACACATGGCTGATTAAGTTGATATTTAGAACTTAATCTACCGTGGGTTACCATATAAACTGTTAGAAACTGTTTCGGGTTACAAAGCTACGCTAGCGGCTGCCATGCGGCAACGGCCCCGAAGGTCTAAATCCCTGTGGGCTTTGGGGCAGTTACAGCAGCAGCCCACACTAAACGGCTTTGTAAAAGAGGCCAAAGATAAGACTGTGTTTTATGCAGTTCCATTTATGCAACTACCCAGGCCAGTTAAGAGCTAAATCAGCACTTAACTGACCACGTACCGACTCAACCCGCAGAATGCCGCCAAAATAGCCAGTTTTCACTTAGGTGCTAACCGCTATTTTTTGGCTGCAATAACCAGTTAGGTGCCACTGAAAATTAGCAAATAGTCCTGGACAAGCGATTGAACATATCAGCAGCCGTTTCTGGCCAGTTAAATCATTTTTGAATATCGACCAGTTCATATTTAGGGATTCAGGACTCGGCCTTACCAATTGTCTTGATATAATCTGCTATATTTGCATTTCATGCTTGAGAGAGAAAAATGTGCACTATTTTAATGAAAAAGTGCTATTTCTGTGTTTAGAAACTGTTTCGGGTAGGATTCTGTCCATTACATAAGGTACCTCATCTAGGAAAACTTACTGGGCCAAATCCTTTTATTACCGGCAGCTTCTATTGAATGTTTAATGTACAGCACTGCGTCCGCCTTTCAACGCTATAGATATGATAAATAGTAGTAGAAATAGTAGCTTAGGTTCCCCTCAGACTTCATGCTTAACCATGTCATTAGGAAAACTAGTCTATATACATAGAAACAGGAATATAATTAGCAGAACAATGTAATGCGATAGTTGTATTAATCCACTTTAAAGGTTAATCAATAAATAAAACACAGAAAATAGGATGATATATTTATATTGGATTAATTTAATACTATTTTTGACCAGCTTTCGAAGGCTCCTCAAATCAGAGCAGAATGAACCAGAGGTGGTAATGGCAGAACATATAAGTGAATCATAAAAGAATTGCCAAGCTTTCAGAAACCAAAACAGCAGAATAGTCATTAGAATTGTCTGTATGTACAGTAGATGTACTGATGCAATGTAGATCATTAAGTATTTTCATAAGGAGGGGCTACGAACAAGCAGTGTTCATGTTTTATTCCAGACACCACACAGCATTCATGTCACAGCTGGAAATGAACCCTGTTGGTTTATTATTCTTTTCTGAAGCACAGAAGTCACCCCTGCTGAAATGTATGGCATTGTCTGGAACTATTATGAATGCCGCAGATGCAGCTTCCAACAAGTATATGCCTCCAGCCCACTCCCACAAAGACTTTGAAGAAACCATGAATGGTATCTGTGATAAATTGTACTACTTGCCTTATTGGAAAGAAAGCTGGCAAAGAGTATGCTTACTGTAAACATCTTCTTTAAGTATTAAGATGCCAGCTCTACAAGGGAAAAAAAATCAAAGCACTCCCACAAGCTGGCTGGGTTATTTTCAGGGGGAAAAAATACCTCTCTATTCATGATGCAAATAGAAACATAACTGGAGTCTGATTTTCAGGTCTAGAAGCTGTCAATAAAAATTGATAGGAAAAGAGCATTTTGAGGGGTAATTTGATAAGATTTTTCTGATGGCAATGCATGTTCTATGCAGGAAAATTATACGGGTATAATCATGCATAGAAGTACATGCACGGTTTCTGAGAATGGGGTTTGGGTGGAGTAGAGTGGAGCAGAGCAGCGACATACATGCACATTTTATAAAATGTGTGTGTATGTGTGCGGGTAATTTTATAAAGGCATTTTCATATAAGTATGCTAGTATAAAATTAGTCCATACATAATTGAAAGCAACTTTTGGAATTGATGTGTTCAGGGGCAGATTTTGGTTGGGGCAGAAGAGGGTGCATCAAGGTTAGTCCAACAATTAGCCATTACTAGGCAATTGTTTCATGGGGGCAGCAAAGAGAAACTGCAGTCAAAACAGAATAATAAATTATAATAGCCAAATAAGTAATAATAATAATAATAATAATAACTTTATTTTTCTATACCGCCATAGTCAGGCGACTTCTAGGCGGTTTACAATGTAAGAAGGCTGGACATTCAGCGAATAACAAAGGTCTTAGAACAGTACAATGCTAATACAATACAATAAGCACAAAGAACTGTCAGAAAGTAGTTTAGCCTACATTTTAATAGGACATATGCATCATGATCATGATTGTTGAGCTTAATTCAAAATCTTGTGAGGGGCTTCAGACTAGTCGAAAAGTTAATTGAGGGTATAAACTGAAAGATTCCCTAGGCTGGCCACTACCCTAGTGTTAGCTCTGGAAAGCATGATTTACATATGTTCCTGTAATAGGGCCCAGTCCAGGTTTTCCTGGATCCCTGTCCACCTATGTAAGATTCCTGGTTGGGTTTTCTAGGAAACCTGGTCCACACTCCCACACACACACCACAGAGATACTATGGGACTCATTTAAAAAAATGATACATGCCAACAAGACAGCATAAACCAGCACTTGGACGTCTTACTAGTCAGACCGTTAAAACGGGCAATCTCAAAACAGACTTTCTAGGCGTCTTTCTGGTAATTTTGTCTCCTGTGCATCCAAATCTTAAGGGGGTATGTTAGAGATGTGTTTTGGGTAGGCGTAGGGCAGGCTTAGGACTTGGACGCTCGGCAAGGATAATCAAACCTTTGAAAAAACATCCAGGGCTTTTTATACGTTTGGAGCTAGACCTGTTTTAAAAGCATCTAAATATTAAAAAGGTGCCCAAACTGACCAGATGAACCCCTGAAAGGATTAAGGCATGACACCCCTCCTTACTCCTCCAGTGGTCACCGACCCCCCTCCCACCACCCAAAGATGTGAAAGAAACCCCAGTGCATTCTAGCCTGTATTACGAATAGGTGCTGAAAAGTTCTCAGCCCAAGCAGCTTCAGATGTTAACACAGACATTTGAGCCCAGAGAGCAGAGGGGCACTCAGAGTTACTGCAGTGAATTTCACATTAAAGGTCCCAGATACTCACTATATCTTCCTTCTATTGTATGGTGAGCCCTCCAAAACCTACTGTGTCTACATTAAAATGACACCTGCAGTCAGGGCAGGATTAATTCGTCGAGGGCCCCTAGGCACACAAGTACACTGGGCCCCCTGCCCCGCCCCACCCCACCATGCGCCAGGCAGAAACAGGAAGCTGCATCAGAGGGAAGCTTTGGGTAAGCAGCACCGCTTACACAATTACAGTTCCCGTTGCCTTTCTTACCCACGTTGCTTGCTTGTCTTACTTTCCATCGATGGGGGGGGGCTGCGTTGCCAATCGATGCTGGAGAGGCCCATTGCCGTTTGGAAAAAACAATGTTGATGCCCTCCTTCATCGGCCCTAGGCACGTGCCTACTTGGCCTACTGGTTAATCCTGCCCTGTCTGCAGGCATAAGGGCTATTGTGGTGTACAGGTGGGTCCAGTAAGTTTTGGGTGGGTTTTAGAGGGCTCACTATACAATAGAAACAAGATATAGGCATTTTTGAAAAAAAAGTACGTCAGAATTGGGATATTTATCTCATTACATCCAAACAAAACATCCATCTTTAGGCTATTTTCGAAAAATCTTGCTCCTTCCCTTTCGAAAATGGCTCTAGGATGTATGTATTTGCAACAGATGTCTAAAAAAGAGCCATTTTCCAAACTGACACATTCATCTTATAAACACGACAAAACACACACACATATACAAGAATGTCCATCTGGCATCATTTTGAGAGAAATGGCCACACAGACCTCCCTGCAGATCAGAGGGGCAGCTCAGTGATCAGTGAAGTGGACTTTAATCAATAGCACCCAGATGCAATCCCCAACATATAGTAACTCTTATTTTGTACTGTGAGCCCTCCAGAAACAGAATAAAACCTACCTTGCTTAATTGTACACCATTACAATAGTCTTCTACCCCACAAGTATCTCCTACAAGAGGGCATCCAGAAAAGTTGAAAGGGGACAGATTCAAAACAAATGCTAGGAAGTTCTTCTTTACCCAACGCGTGGTGGACACCTGGAATGCGCTTCCAGAGAATATAATAGGGCAGAGTACGGTATTGGGATTTAAGAAAGGATTGGACAATTTCCTGCTGGAAAAGAGGATAGAAGGGTATAAATAGAGGATTTCTGCACAGGTCCTGGACCTATTGGGCCGCCGCGTGTGTGGACTGCTGGGCATGATGGACCTCAGGTCTGACCCAGCAGAGGCATTGCTTATGTTCTTATGTTCTATACTTAGGTACAGTAGGTAATTTGGTGATTGTGGAGGGCTCACAATTTCTACCATGAATGTACTAAGTAGAATGATATTTGGACCTGGATCCTCTTGTTCACAATTCACTGCACTAACTAGGCTTCTCCTGAGAGCTGTTTGCTGCTGTGTTAGATATGCTCCTAATACTTGGAGCCGTCACAGCACCCAGTATCCCCTTTCAGTTTCAGTACTTAGTGGGGTGAGAGATGGATTGCATCCACTGGGGATTAAGGAGGGGGGGGGGGGGTCAAGCCTGGACTGGGCCCTAATCCATCCAGTGTTCAGCTGATCATTGAGAGCATCTTTTTTGGATCTGGACATAATTGAAACAGGTCTAGGTAAAAACATACATCTTTTTTAGACTTGGACATGTCTTCCTGTTCCGTTATCGATGAAAGACATCCTCATTTTGGGGCCGCCCTAGTTCTGCCGAAAACACACGCACAAAGTGCCCCCTTGCCATTTGGACAAATTTAGTGCCAAATATCCAAGTTCTGCCTTTTCAAAAATTGTAATTTAGATATTTTCAGCAGAAATATGTCCTTGTGGCTCCTTTGAGACTTATGTTTTGAAAATGTGCACCTTAGACACCTCAATGTCTTTATAAAATAAGCTTCACAATCTAGGCAACCTCTTATAAAATTGTGCTTACACACACCTTAATATCTTTCTTCAGGAGCAGGAATAAAATTGGTGGAAAAAGATATGTGTGCTATTGGGGTTTATTGAAGGTATCTGTTTCATAAGAGCTCATGGTTGCTTTTATTAAGCAGGCATTTAAATAAAAGGTACTTTTCTATGCAAATTTGTTTCACCAGTCTGTTATGAAATTACCTCCTTCAAACTCCACCCCACCCCCCTCCCCTCTCTCTTTTATCAAACTATGCTGCCATAGGAACAGAATGGGCAGTTCGGCATTTAGCTTATGCTGCTTGGCAGCGCAGCTTGATAAAAAAGGGGAGTTTATTTCTAAAAGAACCCTTTTCAATGTTTTTGCCTACGGGGAAAAAACAACAACATTGATTTAATAAGGCAGCTAGTGACAACTTTTCAATGCGCTTCCAGAGGACGTAATAGGACAGAGTACAGTACTGGAGTTCAAGAAAGGATTGGACAATTTCCTGCTGGAAAAAGGGATAGAGGGGTATAGATAGAGGGCTACTGCACAGGTCCTGGACCTGTTGGGCCGCCGCGTGAGCGGACTGCTGGGCACGATGGACCTCGGGTCTGACCCAGTGGAGGCATTGCTTATGTTCTTATGTTCTTAATGTATCTGATGCAATCTATAACCCTACTCCCCACAAGTTTCAAGCTTATTTATTTTGATATACCACTTATTGTATAATCTAAGCAGTTTACATAAAAGTTTTACAAAAATATCAATAAGGGGAAACTAACACAGACTATTAAAAACAGTGAAAAAGACTACACTGGATACAAAAGGGAAGTCGGTGAAAAGGTTGCATTTTTAAAAATAAAAGGACATGGGAAAGGAACAAACCAAGAGGGAGGGATATAGAAAAAGAAAAAGGGAAATCACCCTAGCCAGCAGATTAACCATTCCCCTAACCGTATCCATGCCATCCTGTTTGTCTTGTCTGAATGTAAGCTCCTTCGAGCAGGGACTGTCTCCTTCGTGACTCTGTACAGCGCTGCGTGCGTCTGGTAGCGCTATAGAAATAATTAATAGTAGTAGTAGAAAAAGCTGCTCAGTCTCGAAGAGAATCTCTGCTTTCAGTAATTAGAATGGGGTAGTTCTGAAATGTAAGGGAAAGAAGTCATTGAAATCTGTGAAAGGAAATAATTTGGTTAAGAGGAGATCAATCTTCATCTATTGAAATGTGGGCAGGTAGAACTTGGGAGGACATCAGTCCCATGCATCCTAATCCATACCAAACACAAGCTAAACTGTACCTGTGAGCCCAAGTTCAGTTTACACAAAAAAGGACCAGTCTTTTTATTTTTATACCTACATTAGGGGCCTTTGGAAACATTATTAATGCAAAAATTGAGCAAAGGGCCAGATGTTGTAGGCAGGATCACTAATCAAATTCAGCCTGGATAATGCATTCCATAACTCGCTCGATAGGAAGTAATTACTATACCATTAGCTTTACAGTGTTTAAACAACCATTTCATTATATTTTTTTTCTCCACTGATTAAATTTTCTCAGCATTTATAATGCATCATTACATCTGCTTTGCATAGAGATAATATACACCACTGCCACTCATTAAAAATTTCCTGTTCTCCTTCATCATTTTAATAAATCTAATTTGACCGCCTTTGCCTGAAGCCTTCTAAATAGTAATTAGCTGCCTTATGAACAATGCACCTTTGGTTTCAAGCCTCACCTGTGACTTGATGGAAATGATCAGGCATGAGGTCCTGGTCCTGCTCAAACAGCTTGGGAACCTGGGGGACTGGAGGTAATCAGGGGTAAACTTTTATGATTGCGTCTGACATCTGCAAACTGTTGCGTGATTGGAGCCACTCTTCATCCCAGGAGAGCTGAAGTAAAGAAACGCCAAAAGCAGTTTGTCTAGTAACCTGCTCCGTCATTCATCCAGCAGAGCAGTAATTATTTGAAAATAAGTATACTTCAGGGCTCACCAGAGTAAAGAAGCTGTGCACTCGACTACTTAGAAAAGAAAACCTGTAGAAAAGAAAACCCGCCAGGCAAATGATCTTTTAATGCTGTAACTCTGAGTTCAGTTGAGGCCTAAGAAAAATTTACCGCCAAAAGTCACTCAGCGAGTTGGTGAATATCAGAACCATTATCTTATGTTTAAATAAAATGCAAATCAGAGATCCTTCCTATCACATAAAAGTCAACTAAACTCATTTGCACAGCTTTTTAGATTGTGCCTGCTCAGATCTGAATAATACATGTTCAACTTCATGAGAATATACATGCCAACCAGCATCTTCTTCCTGATATGCAGTCACTCTCCTAATGTCTCCAGTAGCTAGAATTAAATAGAGGCAATGCACTGAGCATGAATGTGACAATTTCAGCTTTAGCGAAGGTAAAAAAAAAAAATAAAAAATAGAATCCCAAAACAATTGCATCATCATAAAAGCATAAGAATAGCCTTACTGGGTCGGACCAATGGTCCATCAAGCCCAGTAGCCCGTTCTCATGGTGGCCAATCCAGCTACTAGTACCTGGCCAAAACCCAAGGAGTAGCAATATTCCATGCTACCGATCCAGGGCAAGCAGTGGCTTCCCCCCCCCCCCCCCCATGTCTTTCTCAATAACAGACTATGGACTTTTCCTTCAGGAACTTGTCCAAACGTTTCCTAAAACCAGCTACACTATCCGCTCTTACCACAACCTCTGGCAATGCGTTCCAGAGCTTAACTATTCTCTGAGTGAAAAAATATTTCCTCCTATTGGTTTTAAAAGTATTTCCCTGCAGTTTCATCGAGTGTCCCCTAGTCTTTGGAATTTTTGACGGAGTGAAAAATCGATCCATTTCTACCCGTTCTACTCCACTCAGGATTTTGTAGACTTCAATCATATCTCCCCTCAGCCATCTCTTTTCCAAGCTGTAGAGCCCTAACCATTTTAGTCTTTCCTCATAATGTACCAGGACAGGGATTGCTTGGTTTTGTATAGCTCTTTTATAGTTTTGCTAAAAATATTTAATGATTTGATTAATTTGAAATATTTATCTAACATGATTTTTTTTTTTTTTTTAATTGCTGACTAGCCTCGCTGTCCCAGGAAAGAAACCTCTACCATGGCGTTGTAAAAGCCAGCATGTGTACAACTAAGACTGCAAAACAGTTGTCCTGATTTTATGTAATGAGTTAACTGGTCTGACTATTAGCTGGTGCCCAATTAACTTCCAGGTCTGTGGACATACCCCAAAATTTAATGCCAGAAGCCTGGTGGTGTCCAGGGTGATCCAGGGTTAGTTCAGCCTGTGGGCAGACACAATTTACCAGCATTTTACCATTCGCCCTTATTATAATATGATCATCCAGTATTGTGAATGATGTGGCCACACAGAGCGTAAATATGGAGGAACACAAAAATTATTCCCAGCCCATCACCTCCTTTTATAGGTCATAGCAAAGCATGCAGGTCAGGGAACACTAGTGAGCATATCACACAGGGTACAATTATACTTGGTATGGCCATGCAAGTAGAATAACTCCGTAGAAAGCCAGATTTATTTAATTTATGCCACTTATAGCCCGCCTATTAACTAAGCAGTTAACAGCAGAACATATACAATAGCATAATAGACTGAATTTGTTTATTTATTTGGTTTTGTATCCTGTCCTACCAGGAGAGCTCAGAACAGGTTACAAGTTTAGACACATAACAAAGCCTGGTAAAATATAAGATAACAAACGTGACACAGTGTGACACACAATGATGAGATACGACAAAACGTAGTATGGCAGGTTAGCATGATAAACATAGCGTGGCAAACATAGCATAGGTTAGGTTTGGGAATTTGGGTAGGTGTACTCTCAGAGGGTCAAGAGAAGAGGTGGGTTTTTATTGCCTTCCTGAAGTTCAGTAGACCTTCTAATGATCTTATGTGGGTAGGTAGTTTGTTCCAGAGGTGCGGTAGGTAGTAGGAGTATGATTTTTGTTACGCGGTCTCAAGGCAGAGGGCACGTACCGATGGCACGGGTAATTGGTTTTCTTCTTGCGAGCGTAGTGGTTGATTTGGGGTATAGGGTAGCAGTTTGTTAGCCATGTAGGACAGTACCATGTCGTGGAAGAATTTGTAGGCCATTACTAGGCCTTTGAATTTACATCGATTGTCGATCGGCAGCCAGTGGTCAGCATGCAGCGCCAGGGAGATCGGGTCTCATATGTGAAGGTTCTTCAGGACTCGGATGGTGCCATTTTGTACTCATTGTAGTTGATGGATTTTTTTTGCAGTAAGCCCATTTAGGAGCACATTGCAATAGTCCATACGAGAAAGGACAAAAGTATATAGTGGTTGGGTGAAGTCCGGCTCCAAGAAATATCACCTGATTTTCCATAGCTGCCGGAGGTAGTAAACGAGGCAGCTACTTGGGAGATATGGTCAGACAGTGAAAAGTCGCTGTCAAGGATCACCCCAGGTTGCGTACTTTGTCTTTGGCCATCAGGGTTGTAGATTCCCAAGAGCCGACGGGTGTGCGAGTTTAGGGTCATCTCTTCTCAACTCTCCACCTAAGCTTGATGAGAAAAGTAGGGTGGAGAGTTGAGAAGAGATGACCCCAAACTCGCACACCCGTCGGTCTCTTGGGAATCTGCAACCCTGATAGCCAAAGACCTGGAGGTGATCCTTGACAGTGACCTTTCACTCTCCAACCATATCTTCCAAGTAAGTGCCTCATTTTACTACCTCCGGCAGCTATGGAAAATCAGGTGATATTTCTCAGAGCCGGACTTCACCCAACCACTATACACTTTTTGTCCTTTCAACATGGGATGAATGGATGTTATCCTCCTTGGCGGTGGTGTGCTGAGGAGACTCATGGTTATATAAAAGGAAAATGTGGGGTCTGAGCAAACGGGATATCTCATATCTGAGGATGGCTCTAATTTTTTGTATTATGCTTGCTCTCTTGTTTGTAACTTTGTATTGTTCCTTGTTGTTTGTCCGTTTGTTCCCTTCTGCAAAAGGGCTTATTGCTGTTTGTTGTACCTGTTCTCTGTTGACTCCATAATAAAGATATTGCAAAAAAAAAAAAAAAAAAAAAACCAAACAATAAAATACATCTTCACTTAACCATGGCATCCAATGTCTCAAACAGAGGAATTAATTTTTTTTCTTTTTTCTGTCTCAGCACCCATACTTCATTTTACAAAATAAGTGCCATTTTAGCAGCCTTTTAATAATAATAATAATAATTTTTCTATTTTCTTGTATACCGCCCCACCGACAGTTCAAGGCGGTTTACAACAAAAGAAACTGAGACATTTCAGTAAAAATACAGCTTCAAAACAGACAACTACTATAGTTACTACATCAGTTAAATACAATGTCGTTTAAAAAGTACAGATAAAAAACATCCTAATAAAAAAAAAACGATCGTTAATGTACACAGGGCAGGATTAATTCTTCAGTGGGCCCTAGGCACCCAAGTACACTGGGCCCCCTGGACCTGCCCTTCCTGGCCATGTCCCTTCCCTGCCTCTGCCCTCCTATGTCCCCCCAGCTCCAGAAGTCCAAGTAGCACCTTCTACTTCCTTCTTCATTATTCAGTGCAGCCGAATTTGCAGTCTTCAAAAGGCCATGGGCTGCAGTTCCAGAAGCCTTCCCTCTAATGCAAAATCCCAGCATCAGAGGAATGGCTTCCGGGTCAGCTGCAGGCAGCGTGTAGGAACCACTGCCCGTGACCTTTTGAAGACTGCGAGTCACCTGTGCTGAATTTTGAAGAAGGCAGGAGGAGGCAATTCTTCAGACGCTAGAAGCCGGACACAGAAGCAGGTACACTGACATCATCAGAGCTGGCAGCATTCTGGGGCCCCCTGAACTCTCTGGGCTCGAGGCATGTGCCTACTTAGCCTACCCTTTAATCCTGCCAGGAATGTGTAAGGATCAACATTCTTGTTTATCAAATAGGCAGTGGCGTACCTAACATATGTGACACCCGGGGCCATATATAGACAAAGGTTAAATTGAACCAGCAAGAAGCTGGACTCTGAATAAAATGCAACACCACAGAAACAGTGACACATGTCTCCTAAAGAAATAAATAAACAGAAAATTTTTGTTCTACCTTTGTCTTCTCTGGTTTCTGCTTTCCTCATCTTCTTGTTACTGTCTTCCTTTCTTCCTTCTATCCACTGTCTGCCGTCTCTCTGCCCCTATATGGCATCTTCTCTCCTTTTATGCTCCTTCCAGAAACTGTATGCCTCCCCCTTCCATCTCTCCTTTCACCCCATTGGTCTGGCATCTCTCTCCTCTCCTTCCCTCTTCCACACCTCTCTTCTGCAATCCCTTTCTTCCCTCATTTTCCTTTTCAATTTATTTTCTGCATCCATCTAGATTACGTTCTTACTACCCCCTCAACAATTTCCTTTTTTACTGTCTACCTACAGCTCGCCACCTCTTTCCCTCACCCCCCTCCTGTATTTCCCTAACTCAATCCTTTTCCCCCATCATGTGCCCTCCTTTTATTTATCCCTCCTTCCATCATGTGCCCTCTTTCTCTACCCCTTCCATCTAGCTAAAGAAGCACTGCCTGGGCTTTGCAGTCCCCAGTTATGTCTCTAGCCGGATATATATTTCAAATCTGATATATTCTAATGACAAAATAGAAATAAATGATTTTTTTCTACCTTTGTTGTCTCTGGTTTCTGCTTTTATCTTCTTTTCACTCTTTTCCTTCCAGCGTCTGCCCTGTCTCTTCAATCCAGCATCTGCCAGTTCCATCCACTGTCTGCCCCTTCCAGAAACTGTCTCCCCCTGCCATCTCTCCTCTAGACCCCCCCCCTTTTGGTCTGGCATCCATCATCTTCCCTCTGTTCCCTCATGGTCTGGCATCTTTCTCCTTTCATCTCTCTTTCCCTCCCCCTGTGGTTTTTAGCATCTCTCTCTTCTCATTTCTTCTGATCAGATCTGATATCTCTGTCTCCTTCCCCATTCTTTCCTTCTCTGGTCTTCCTTCTTTATATTCTGCCTCCGTCTAAATTAAATTCTTTCTTACTATGCAATCCTCAGTTTTCCTCTTTTCACTGTGTCTACCCACAGCATGCCACCCCTTTCCTTCACCCCACCACTATCTCACTAACTCTATCTTCTTCCCCCATCCAGCGTATGTCCTTTTTCTTTATCCCTCCTTCCATACAGTATGTGTTCTCTTTCTCCACTTCCATTCAGCATTTGCTCTCCCTTCTCCCCACTTCCATCATCTGCCCTCTTCTCTCTCCCCACTTCCATCATCTGCCCTCTTCCCTCTCCCCATTCTCCCAACTTCCATCATCTGCCCTCTTCTCTCTCCTCCTTCTCCCCACTTCCATCATCTGCTCTCTTCTCTCTCCCCCTTCTCCCCACTTCCATCATCTGCAGACTTCTCTCAATTTCTCCATCCACCACAGGCCCATCTCTCTCCCTTCCACTCACCTTTCCGATTTTGGCAACAAGATCGGAAACGCCCCACCCACCCCCGCCCCTCCCCCAAGATGACTCTTAAGATCGGCATCGGGCCTCCTTCTACCCCCGGCATCAACAGAACTTCAGATCAGCAATGTGGTGCTCAGTCCAAAGGTTCCCTCTGACTCAGCTTCCTGTTTCCGATCAGGCAATTCAGTCAGAGGGAAGCTTTTGACTGAGTACCGCGTTGGGGATCTGAAGTTCCTGTTGATGCCGGGGGTAGAAGGAGGCCCGTTGCCGATCTTAAGTGTCATCGCGGGGGGGGTGGCGTGTTGCCGATCATGAATTGCGTTGCGGGGGGGCCGCTCATCGCCTTTGTAGCCCAGATACTGCCGATGGCCCCAATGCGATCTTGCCGGCCCTGCACATACCGGCACCGTACAGCCAGACCTGGCCGGCTGTGCACCCCCCCCCCTAAGGCGTGTACCCGGGGCAGTTGCACCCCCCCCTTGGTATGCTACTGCAAATAGGTAAGTTTTCAGTGATTTCCTAAATGTAAGATAAGAATAAGCTTCGGCAATCAAAGTACTCATCCAGGAATTCATCTTCCCAGCCTGATATTCTAATGTCTTGTCCAGAAAGGTTTTATAACAACAGGCTCTTGGGGTAGGGAAGATGAACATACCTGAATTTCTGGTGCATTTTTTTTTACTTAAACAATTTCAGGTAGAATACTAGATAAGAGAGCAATAAACCAAAGAGCATTATAGCAAATACACCCGAACTTAAAGAGCACCCTGGCCTCAAAAGGCAGCCAATGCAATTTGGTGTAAAAAGGCCTGACATGATCATATTTCTTAAGATCAAACGGACCGCAGTATTCTGAACCAATCGAAGTCTTAATAAAGTCTTTTTTGGTAACCCCAAGTAAACAATATTACAGTAATCCAGGGTAGACAGTACAGTAGACTGGACCAACAACCGAAAGGACTCTATATCAAAAAATTTCTTGATGGTCCTCAATTTCCACAATATTGCATAACACTTTTTAATTAACAAATCTGTATGCTTCCTTTTAAAAATGTTCAAGTCCCCTTGCTGCCTTATGTAGACCGGAAGCTTGTTCCATTTTGCAAGACCTACACATGAGTAAACACTCGATCTAGTTGTCTGTAATCTCATCTCCTTCCTTGTTGATATACATAGATCACAGTGTCCTGAAGAACGCAACTTATGAGGTGGAACTTAAGGCAAAATACTATAAGTCAAATGTTTTGGTGTCAACTGGCTTAAATGCACCAATAATATTAGTTTGTATTGCACTCTATATTCCATTTTAAGCCAGTACAGTTTAATATAGTAATTTGACACATGCTTATATTTTGCCACTCCAAAAAGTGCCCAAATGATAGAATTCTGGGTAACTTGTAAAGCATGCATAGCCATCACAGAGATCCCTAGCAGTACTAAATTACAATAATCAAAGCTAGACAAAACAACTGCTTGAACAACATACGCCAAGCTCTAGAATGCACTGCCTGGTATTTTGCGATTTTGTGCTGGGAGGATGAATTTCAAGAATTTGTTGAAAATGCATTTGACTATCAATGCCTACCTGTGTTAGCCTTGTTGAAATCTGATCTGCTACCATCTGTATATGGAGCTTAAGTGGATTGTATGTAATTGTAAACTGCATAGTTAATATGCAGTATAAAAATTTTTAAATAAATAAATAAATTACCAGAGAGGTATGACTGGAGGTTACTTAGTAACCGTAATTTAAAATATATCTTCGTTATCATTGCCTCTATGTGCCCTTTAAAAGATAATTGCAAATCAATAATCACTCCCACGTATCGAGTCTCAGAGGAAAATTTCACAACCGTATCAAGTACTTTAAGACGTTGGAGTATCTGAATTAGGATTCCTTGATAGCACCATTATATTTGTTTTCATAACATTTAACATCAGCTTATTCGCATCCATCCACTCGTTCATCCTAGTCATAATCTCATTTAGCTGTTCAACAGATTGTGTTAAAGAACCATCAATTGGAAAGAAAAATTGTGTCATCCATGCACAGTCTTTGATACCTCGAGCCCTTGCAATAACTTGCATAATGGTAGGGTTACCAGATTTTCTGTCTGGAAAATCCGGACCCCTAGACTTGCCCCCAGGCCCGTCCAGTACCACCCATCCCCGTCCCGTCATGCCCTGGTTCTGATCCTGCCCCAGCCCCGCCTCCAATTCCACACACCCCAGCCCCTTCCCCCCCTCCCCCCACTGCCTGTTCTCATTGGGCAGCACATCTGCGCAGGTACGGATGCCTTCCTGCATGAAGGAAAACTTTTCAAAACCCAGACAAAGTGCCATGTTTTGAAAAGCCGTCCGGACTCCTAGACATGTCCTCAATAAGGGCCTGTTTTACAAAGCAGCACTAGCGGCTGCCATGCGGCAACAGCCCCGAAGCCCATAGAGATTTAAAGGGCTTCGGGGCTGTTGCCGCGTGGCAGCCACTAGCGCAGCTTTGTAAAACAGGCCATAAGTCATTTCAGATATCACGCCCTTTATTTTGTAAAAGCGCTCAAAGCAGTTTTAGGGATATGTTTGTTATAGGGAGGGAGAGGGGGGATGGTAAACACAGGCGTGACTGGTATGACAAAGGGGAGATGATGGATCACCTTGGGGGAGGACAGTTACTGGAACTGGGTGGGAGTGGGAAGAATAGGGACCTTACAGGGAGCAGAGTGGCATGGGACATGCTGAACACAAGAGAGTGGAGACTGAAGACAGATGCTGGAGAGGGGGAGAGTGAGTAGGGAGGCAGAGGGGATATGCTGGACATGCTGGAGGTGGAGTAGGGAGACAAAGGGAGGATGCTGGATGGAAGGGGAGAGTTCCCTTAGACTGGAAAATAGCTAATGTCGTTCCACTGCACAAAAAGGGTTGCAGGGCAGAGGCTGCCGGTGAGTCTCACATCAATAGTATATAAACTCATGAAAACATTAATCAAAAGTAAATTAGGTGTAATCCTGGATGAGGAGAATCTACGAGACCCCAGTCAACATGGATTCACCAAGGGTAGGTCCTGCCAATCCAATCTCATCAGCTTCTTTGACTGGATAACAAGAAAGCTAGACTTGGGAGAATCCCTGGACGTCGTGTACCTAGACTTCAGTAAAGCTTTTTATAGCGTCCCACATCGCAGGCTGTTGAGCAAGATGAAATCGATGGGGTTAGGGAAACACTAACTGCATGGGTCAATGACTGGTTGAGTGGTAGACTTCAGAGGGTGGTAGTTAACGGTACCTTCTCTAAAACATCGGAGGTGACCAGTGGAGTACCGCAGGGTTCAGTCTTGGGCCCGCTCCTTTTCAACATATTCGTAGGGGACCTAACCCAGGGGCTTCAAGGTAAAATAACATTATTTGCTGATGACGTCAAACTATGTAATATAGTGAGCAACAGCAATCAGTCCGATAGTATGACACAGGACCTGCATTTGTTGGAGCATTGGTCCTCGACCTGGCAGCTAGGCTTCAACGCTAAGAAATGCAAGGTCATGCACCTCGGCAGCAGAAACCCGTGCAGAACTTACACCTTGAATGGTGAGACCTTGGCTAGGACTTCAACAGAACGAGACTTGGGAGTGATCATCAGTGCAGACATGAAAACTGCCGATCAAGTGGAGAAGGCTTCAGCTAAGGCAAGACAGATGTTAGGTTGCATCCGCAAAAGTTTCGTCAGCAGGAAGCCTGAAGTCATAATGCCATTGTACAGAACAATGGTGAGACCACATTTGGAATACTGTGTGCAATTCTGGAGGCCACATTACCAGAAAGATGTACTGAGAGTGGAGTCAGTTCAACGGATGGCCACTAGGATGGTCTCGGGGCTCAAGGACCGCTCGTACGAAGAGAGACTGAAAAATTTGCGGCTCTACTCTCTCGAAGAATGTAGGGAGAGAGGAGACATGATCGAGACATTTAAATATATCACCGGCCGTGTCAAGATGGAAGAGGAGATTCTCTTTCTCAAAGGACCCTCGGCCACAAGAGGGCATCCGCTCAAACTCAGGGGCGGGAGATTTAA
Source organism: Geotrypetes seraphini (assembly GCF_902459505.1). NCBI lineage: Eukaryota > Metazoa > Chordata > Amphibia > Gymnophiona > Dermophiidae > Geotrypetes > Geotrypetes seraphini. The sequence goes on along the minus strand of NC_047084.1, from coordinate 530,472,721 downwards.
TGGTGACACCAGGAAGTATTTCTTCACCAAGAGAGTGGTTGATCCTTGGAATGAGCTCCCGGTGCAGGTAACAGAGGCCAAAAATGTGCTAGATTTTAAGAGCAAATGGGATGCCCATGTGGGATCCCTTAGAGGGTTAAGTTAAGGAGATCGGTCATTAGGAGTGGGATCTCTAGGAAAGTAGACTTGGGGGTGGGTCAGTAGAGTGGGCAGACCTGATGGGCTATGGCCCTTATCTGCCGTCATTTTCTATGTTTCTGTGTTTCTATAAGGGGATATGAGATGCTGAATAAGGGATGGAAAGAAAGGGAATATGCCTGAGGGCGAAGGATAATAGACGAGAGATGTTGGATTAAGATAGGGAAGAGAGGGGAGATACTGGAATGCGATGGGGAAAATGGTGGGCTGGCTGTCTTAGAAAAGAGGGCAATGAGTTGCTAGATCAGATAAGGAAGAAAAAAGGAACATGGGAGGATGATGGACATGGTTGTAGGGTAAGGAAATAGACATGGGGTAAGTGGAAAGATAGATGGAAGATGCTGGACATGGGATGGAGGCAGTAAGAAAACAAAGGGGGTTCTGGATGATGGAGGAATAGGCAGATAGGGGATATGCTGAAACAGAAGGGGGAAAGAGGAACACAGAAGGAATAAGAGGAACACAGAAGGAAAGAGGAGTAAGGTGATGGTGAGAGATCTCGGATGGAGGTGGAGAGAGAGTTGAGGAGTTGGAGGAAAGAGGGGAGATATTAAACTGGTTGGAGGGAGCAAGAGGAGATACTGATCAGAAGAGTGAAAATAAAGGGTGGGTTAGAGATAAAGAGAAGATGCTGGAAGAGAGGAGAGGGTGAAAGTTAGCAAATAAAAACTGGAGAATAATAGGATGAGGGAAATTGAAAGCTGTAAGTAGAAGCAGTTGTGGATGCAGAAAAATAAATGGAGGAAAACTGAAATGAAAAGGTTAAAGTTTGAGATGGATGTAGGAGAGGAAGGGAAGAAAACAGGAAGGGAAAAAGAGGCAGAAAATTAAGAAAATATAGAAGAAAGCAGAAACTAGAAACTGGAATAAACATGAATAAAATGGGCAGACAACAAAGGTAGAAAAAAATAATTTTATTTTTAATTTCCTGAACAGAAAATGCAGTTTTACAGTAAATTTAAACTGCTTTCTTTTTATTTTCCAAAGTGTAAAGTGCTGTTTCTCTTTCTCTCATATTTAAGTTTAATTTTTGTCTACATATTTTAAGTTTGTGGTTGCTTGTAGCTCCCTTTTCCTATGTAGGATCCTTGTTGTCAATATGCTAGCTTTGGGACATGTGCATCACAGGTCTTTTTATTGTGTTTAGAGATAGCTAATGGGGAGGGGGAGGGATGATGGGCAGTGATGCTGAGCCCAAAGTGGGTTGTTACTAAATTTTCTCCGTACTCTACCCCCTGCCCCCTGCCCAAATGCAAAGTATAAATATCTAAGCTGGTGAAGATCCCAAAGCCCTGAAGCTGAAGATCTCTTCCTTTAGTCCAGGGGCCAGAACTCTCCAAGCTCCGGGACCTCAGGGTGTCGCTAACAGTAGAACTTGGGTATTTATAGCTGCCAGACTGGAGGAGGTGGTCTTCAACTGGCAGAACTTTGGGATTCCCACCAGTCACAGCAAGGGAGATGGCTAATTGGGGGGGGGGGGACCAAGGCCCGAGACCCCTGTGTGTTCAATACAAAATGAAGTACATATTATGGCAGGGAAAACCCTGTGAGTGTTGGGAAGTTGAGGGAGAAGTCAGTAACAGAGGTTCACACAGAAGGTTTAGCACCCATCCCTGCACAGCACCAATAGAAGGCATCACTTAAGCCTGTGGAAAAGAAGAATATAGTGCCCAAAGTTACTGCACAGCATGGGGCCAAGCAACCAGGTACCTGTTCATCGCTTCCCAGGTCTAAAGTTAAACTTGTCACTACAGAGTTAAAATCCTTAGGGAGGGTTAATGCCCAAAGGTAAGGCAGATGCACCTATTGCTAGGCAGAGATCTGGTTTAGACCAGGTCAGAGCCTTGAGAAACATTCAGTCAATCAGGGAGAAGGGCACACCTGGGGTTGCTGGTGATCATATTACTGCTGGAAGATAAAAGGGAGGTCCCTATACCACTAGAGGGGAGCATCAAAGACAGGTTGCCAAGCCATGAGGAAGTAGAACTGGAAACCTAGCTTCAGAGAGGCAGCAGAACCCAGCTGAGCTAGAGCCACAGGTATGCCCATTGAATGGGATGCAGTGAGAGGAATAGTCTGGGGCTCTGAGTCTGCTGAGTGTATGGAAGTGGAGGAAGGCTTGGGCTGGTCTGCAGGTAGTGATAATGATTTAAACAATGCTGAGATATGGACACTGCCTGAATGGGTTTAATGCACTGCTCTGCAATTGAAAGTGAAGCTAATGTTCTGTGAAAAAACTTGTGCTAGAGGAAAGCCAAGAACTATGAAGCTTTAAATGAAACTGTTTTCCAGTTTACCTAAGGAAAACTAATACTGGTAAAGACTGTTAGTTGCCAAGGAAGCAGAACTGTGTGAGGCAATTAACCAATTAAGTAGTAAGAGACAAGTCAGTGTTTCTGATGGAAGAAAGAATTGGGTGTGAACTGTGTGTTTATTTTTGCTTGCAAAAGAAAACTAACTGTATGAAGTTACTCGCTGCTATAAAGATCAGATGGGATAATAAGTTATATGTTTGGGTGGGATCTACAAGCAGATCTAAGGGCGGAATGATCCCATACACTGGTTTAATATAGTGTTAAACCAGTGGAGTGCTTCAGTCACATGGTTGAAGCTTTATGAGAGCCAGTAGGATTTGGGAGCTGAGGAATTGAGCCAGTGGGCTTGGAAAGTATAAAAAGGCAGATCTAAAGCCAGTGGCTTAAATCAAGCCAAGGCAAGCGGTGGCCAGATCAGTGAACTGAGCTTGTGAAGAAGAATGTGTTTTGTTTTGGTAGTTTAAGTTCAGTTGAGATATGCTATGAACTGTATTGAAGCCAAGTAGCATTGCCTACCGGAGGAAAGGTTTCTGTGTTTTAGTTTGATGTCTTTAAAATACTTTAACGATTTTGAAAAGTGCAAAGAGAGAAAGTGAATAAAAACTATTTTGTTAATCCATCTTGGTGTTCCTGCATCTTTCAGACAGTCAGTTCTACCAACTCCCATATTTATCATACTGCTCGGTCAAAAATCAGTGACTGGGTCAATACCATTGGTTACATGCCAAAGGCCAGTGCTCGGCCACAATATCTAGTTTTAGTTCTCTGGTGTTTTAGTACTTGCTGAATTTAATTTCTTGGGGTTCCCTGTTCTATTTCTATTTGTGATCCATTGTTCTGTATTTGGTAAAGATCTTGTTCTTTTGTGTGTGAAGAAGTCATTTAAATTGATAATGGGAGTAGTGTATCGCGAGTGTTATGTTAGAGTTATCTACAGGGCCTATTATACTCAAGTCCAATTGCATAAAAAAGGAGGTATTGACTTGCCCCTCTGCCTGAAATGTGGCTGAGATTCCAATACTTTAGCTCATTCCTTATGGGATTGTTGGACTATACAAGTTTTTTAGAAGTCTATAATTCATTACTTCCCAGTGGCGTACCGCGGGGGGGGGGGCGGTGCGCCCCGGGTGCCAGCCCTAAGGAGGTGTTCCCGGCCTTGCCGTTCAGTCCCCCGCCACCCCCGAAGGACCGCTCGCCCCACTGACCTTCCTGCACCACCTGTGAAGCAGCCCGCAGCAGGATCGCGAAGTCAGCGTCAGCGATCCCTGCGCTGCTTCCTGCGCCGCGATCCCGCCCCTCCTCTGACCTCAGAGGAGGGGCGGGACCGTGGCGCAGGACGCAGCGCAGGGATCGCTGACGCTGACTTCGCGATCCTGCTGTGGCTGCTTCATAGGTGGTGCGGGGAGGCCAGGGGGGCGAGCGGTCCTTCGGGGTGGGTCGGGGCATCAGGCCTTCAGGGTGAGGCGGGCGGGCAGGCAAGCAGGCTTTCAAGGGGGAGGGGGGTGACAGGCAGGCAGGCAGGACTTCAAGGGGGGACAGGCCTTCGGGGGGGGCAGGCAGGCCTTCAAGGGGGGCAGGCAGGCCTTCAAGGGGGGCAGGCAGGCCTTCAAGGGGGGCAGGCAGGCCTTCGGGGGGAGTGCAGGCCTTCGGGGGGAGTGCAGGCCTTCGGGGGGAGTGCAGGCCTTCGGGGGGAGTGCAGGCCTACAAGGGGGAGTGCAGGCCTACAAGGGGGAGTGCAGGCCTACAAGGGGGTGGGACAGGCCTACAAGGGGGTGGGACAGGCCTACAAGGGGGTGGGACAGGCCTACAAGGGGGTGGGACAGGCCTACAAGGGGGTGGGACAGGCCTACAAGGGGGGGAGACAGGCCTTCAAGGGGGGAGACAGGCCTTAAAGGGGGGGAAAGGCAGGCAGGCAGGCCTACAAGGGGGTGGGACAGGCCTACAAGGGGGTGGGACAGGCCTACAAGGGGGTGGGACAGGCCTACAAGGGGGTGGGACAGGCCTTCGGGGGGGGTGCAGACCTTCAAGGGAGTGCAGGCCTTCGGGGGGGGTGCAGGCCTTCAAGGGGGGTGCAGGCCTTCAAGGGGGGGAAAGGCAGGCAGGCCTTCAAGGGGGGTGCAGGCCTTCAAGGGGGGACAGGCAGACTTTTAAGGGGGGACAGGCCTTTGGGGGGGACCATGATTTAGAAGTACATGGAGGGAAGGGGGTGTTCAAAGAGACGTGCATATACCAAACTTTGGGGGGGGGGAAGAAATAATGGGTCTGAAAATAGAGGAGAGGGGAGAGATGATGGACCATGGGATTTAGAGAGGGAAGGAACAGAAAGGGAGAGAAATTGGACACAAGGGATGGTGTGGAGGAGGGATAGAGATACTGGATAGGAGGGTAATAAGGAAAAGAAAGGGAGAGATGGTGGACTCTGGGATGGTGGGGAAGGAGGGAGAGATGCCGGATGAAAGGGTATTTAAGAAAAGGTGGATCTGTGGAGGGAGATGAAAAAAAGGAAAGATACCAGACTTCCTGGGAAGGGAAGGGAAATGGAAAGGGAGGACAGAGTTGGCAGATGGATGGTTAGCATGCAGAAAGAAGGAGACCCTGGCAAGCAAGTTATCAGAAGAAAACCAGAGCCTTGGACCAACAAGATTTGAAATATAACCAGACAACAAAAGGTAGAAAAATTAATTTTATTTTCTGTTTTGTGAGTATAATATGTCAGATTTGAAATGTGTATCCTGCCAGAGCTGGTGTTGGACTGCAAACGTGAGCTAGGATTTAACAGAGAGAGGAAAAGTCCTTTTTGTTTCTTTATTTTATTTACACCACAGCGCCAGTGTGGTTAGGAGAAGCCAAAGGGGGTGAAAAAGCTATAAAACCCACCAGGAGTTTTGAAAAAAAATCACCCAACTGGGCAGGAAAATCGAATTGAAAAACCAATTCAATAGGGCTGAATCGAATCAAAATTTTTTTTTCCTGTATCTGGCAGCATTAGTTTGCGCTACTGTCTTAGACTTTAGGACCTGGGATTGGGGAGAGATGGCATCCTCAGTACTTTATAATGCAAGTGAAACGAGGATTTGGTCAGACTTTTGAAGGGTCTGCAGAAAAAAAATATTGTATAGGCCGGGGACATGAGACAGCAGGAAATGGGAACTTTTCTTCCTTCTATTTTTGTGAATGGAAAGGCTGAGGATGTCAGAGAGTTCAGTTAAAATATGTGCTTTATAAGAAAATATAATAATGTGTTTTATAAAGTTTATAGCATAGCTGGCCTACCCAGTGAGGTGTTTCTAGTGGTGATGGTGGCAGCGTGTCAATGTGTTGAGAGGAAGAGGTGGTCTGGGAAATTCTGCTGAGCAAACTCCGGGCCCATTTCCACCCCCCAGTTAGTCCACTCCACTCAACTGGTTCACACACTGAGTGGGTCTTTGGGTGTTGTTTTGGGATCTCTTCCAGTGGTTTATCTCCTTCTGGTCCAAGGAAGGAAACTTTGTTATCCTTAGCATTGACCTACAGAATATGTTTGTAACAGCGCTGCTTGTGTGGCATTAGGCTATGTAGTGATCGAAAGAAAAAAAACAGACCTTTGCACATTTTTGCACTATATGGTGGGTGTATGAGGAGATTCACATTTCCTGCACAGCTAAGTCCATGTGAAGTTACCTTGTGCTGTATTTGACATCTAGCAAGGTCTCTGTTTGAAAGGAAAGATCTAAACTTAAAAATGAAGTGGCCAGAAGTTATGGTAAAAGCAGATAGTGTAGCTGGTTTTAAGAAAGATTTGGACAAATTCCTGGAGGAAAAGTCCATAATCTTTTATTAAGACATGGGGGAAGTGTCTGCTTGCCCTGGATCGGTAGCATGGAATGTTGCTACTCTTTGGGTTTTGACCAGGTATTAGTGTCCTGGATTGGCTACCATGAGAATGGGCTACTGGGCATGATGGACCATTGGTCTGACCCAGTTAGGCTATTCTTATGTTATGTTCTCATCTGTAGGGGCCTTTGTTTTCACTTCTTATTTTAATGTATTTTTTTCTGGGAACTTATCAGTGTTTTTTATAATGGGAACAAAAATGGAAGAGAATTAATGTGTGTGGGATGAGGGGGTAACTAATTTCTTCAGCTAAATAATTCAATCCACTTCAAACAGACATAGGAGAAGTCACGCACCATTCACACACCCTCCAACCAAAAACGTCAAAAGAAAAAAACTGTTCGACAACCTCCTAGCCATTCGAGCTGCAACACTCGACCCCCAACTCTACAACCAATTGACATCGACCACAGACTGCAAAACCTTCAAAAAGAAATAAAAACCCTTCTATTCAAAAAACACATAAAACCGAACTAACACAATCAGAACTGTCCCAAGCATCACCTGCAACTACTCCATATGTACTTCTGATGTCATGACAATTCAGACATAATTTATGTTATGTTATGTTTGGAATATAAGAAAATTTTCACTGCCTGTTTCTATTCTGACCATTTATTCCGTTTCATGGTCATTACAAAAAATATTTTTTTACATGGGGGGGGGGGTGTCAAAAAATGATGGGCCCCGGGTGCCACATACCCTAGGTACGCCACTGTTACTTCCAAAGCTTATTTTTGAGACCAATTGTGGGTACTGTGGAGCATTTGGTCCTTGATCTGCCTGGGGCTTTTTGTGGCCTTCCTAAGGGGGGGTCCCCTCTGGTGTCGTAAGGTATGTCTTCTTGCTTGCAAGTGCATTTTGCAGTCCTGGATTGTTTCTGAGCCTCCCTCTTTTTGGACCTGGAGAGCTCTGGTGTATAATTTAGCCATGTGGGAGGCCCGAGAGATGGTTGGTCGCCCTCGTCACCGCTTTATGCTTGTGTGGGGAGTCTATTTGGATTCCTTATCTCCTCGAGATCAGTCTCCTTTTGAATCTTCTTGCTTAGCCTTGTCGAAGTCCATCGCGCTCACTCCCGGGATCGGTCACTGCAGGCGCTTCTTTTTTTTGTTGTTGTTTTATTCATTTGTTGGGGGGGGGCCTTTTACTGTGGCTGCCAAGGGCCACCAGAGCATGGGCCTTTGGCATATTAGAGATTTGTTGGTTGTCTCTGTACCCTTCATGGGAAAAGGGGAGAATTCTGTTTGGGGTTTTTTTTGCTGCTTGGGTAGGGTTCGTGGGAAGGGGGTGGGGTTCTCTACTCTTTTTCTACCAAAACAACGCAACAACTTTTATATTGTTGGATGATAATTCCTTTGACTTTGTTGTTTGTTGTTTTGTATTCATAATAAAATAGATTTGAACATAAATTTGTTTTGTGTGGTAGTCATGGCTGGTAAGGTCAAAGAGAAGGCCCTGGGCGCCAGTATGTCTAAAACCTGCCTTGCTCCCAAACTAAGTGGCCTGTTACAAAAATTATCTAATAGGAGTAATTTTGTAAGCAACCTGATTGTGTAGACTAGCATTTTATATTCTCAAATTGGCACTTACAAAAGTGCCAGGGGTTATGTGTTCATAAAAGTAGTTGCTCAGAAAACAGTACCTACTTTATCCAGCACAGGCAAAGCTGTCCTCAGATGCAGAGAATGGGCAGAGATGGGGTTGGAATGGCAGCTATTCCTTGGATTTTGGCCAGGTACTAGTGACCTGGATTGGCCACTGTGAGAACGGGCTACTGGGCTTGATGGACCATTGGTCTGACCCAGTAAGGCTATTCTTATGTTCTTTTGTTCTTATTTATACATTGTCCAGATGTCCACCAACTTCTACTGGTTCATATACACAAACAGTCCCATTATAAAAAAGGCTTCCAACCAAAGAAACTATAATGTCTGAACTCGAATCAATTAAAGAACTTTTAAACAACCACATGGCCATTTCTAGGGACATGCAAAAAGAACTGGAAGATTCATGTCCAATTAGCAAATTCTCAACAAGCAATGGAAGCGCTAACTAATAGAACCTCTAAACTTTAAGATATGGTTCGGCAAATTAACAAGAACAAAGCCAGCATTGTTAAGCTACAAGATAATTTGGAAGATCTATCTAACTGCAACAGATGTAATAATATGCGCATTCTCATCCTCCCAAAAAATACGGAAGGCACTGCTCTAACAGCATTCTTGCTGACCTGGATACCGAAGTTCTTAGGTATCAAGTTTACACCATCTATCTATATCATCTATATAAACTTTCTATCCATGAATTTTCAGCAGCTTTATGTGGACAGTACTGCTGAACATGTTTACACACCATTCTTAAGAGCATAAGAATAGCCTTACTGGGTTAGACCAATTGTCCATCCAGCTCAGTATCCCGACTTCATGGAGGCCAATCCAAGTCACAAGTACTTGGCAAAACCCAAATAGTAACAGCATTCCATACTACAGATCCAGGGCAAGCAGTGGCTTTCCCCATGTCTGTCTTAACAACAGACTATGAACTTTTTCTCTAGGAACTTGTCCAAACCTTTTTTAAAACTAGCTACATTAACTGCTCTTACCACATCTTCTGGCAATGTGTTCCAGAGCTTAAATATTCTCTGAGTAAAAAAATATTTCCTCCTATTGGTTTTAAAAGTGTTACTCTGTAACTTCATCATGTTTTCGCTAGTCTTTGTAAATCTTGATGCAGTAAAAAAATTGATCCACTTGTACCTGTTCTACACCACTCTGGATTTTGTAGACTTCAATCATATCTCCCCTCAGCCGTCTCTTCCACTTCAGTTTTTCCTCATGCAAGAGTAGTTCCATCCCTTTTATCATTCTTGCAATATATCTGGACAGAGATATCTGGCTGGAATACAGTGAGGATAGAGAATTGGTGTTCCTCCTAAGTCTATGGATAGCCAGCAATATTAAGTGGCTATTAGTTCAGCTATAGAGCAAATTTTCACTTGGAATGAGGCACATTAGACAGTGAACATATGTAAGATGCCTCTAATATTTCCCTTATACAAAAGTGTATGCAATGACAACATTATGGAGTTTGAGATGAGTTTGGGCAGAGTTGAAATGTACATACCTACTTTGTAAATACAGTCAACCAACAATAACAAATTCAAGAAGAGCACTTGTATACAGAAAAGTTACCAATAAAGTCCATCATAATAGAGAGACTCAAATACGGAACCTCAAGGCAAACTAAGGGGCCCTTTTACTAAAGCTTAGCACATGCAAACAGAATTAACATATGCTAAATGCTAGGAAGCATTTAGCACATACTAAGTCCGTTAGCATGTGCTAAGTTTCAGTAAAGAATATAAAGGCGCTGTTCTATAAGCCTCATTCCTCAATATCAAATATCGAGAACTCAATATGAAATCAAACTAAATAGTCCAGAAAAACCCCTAGGTCAGAACATGGACATCCTAACCACCGAGACTTCCAAATGCTGATAATTAGAACCATTTTCCTGGACGTCTAGTGAGACATTTCATCTGCTATGAGTCCAGAGATCCAAGGGGAATGTTGGGAGGCATGCTATGGGTGGGTTTTGGGCATGCTTAACTTGAATGTCTTGCAGAGATAATCGAACCTTTCCCAAGACATCCTGGACGACTCTTTGATGTTTGGAGCTAGACTTGTTTTAGAAGTATCTAAGTGCCGGATGACAACTGGATATATTATTGCCTCCCCCCCACACACACACACACACATTCCCTCACTGCTCATTAGCCTCTCCCACCCCAAAAGAATCTGAATGAACGAGTACATACCTCTCTCTAAAGCAGCAGCACTTGGTATGGGACAGCCTAGTAGAGCATCTGCTTAGGTGCACTTATTTAGGCCATGAAAACCCTGACCTAAATGGCAGTGCGCTTAAGGTTTTAACATCTACCAGCGCCTAAAAAATGCTTAGACACCACTAAGTGCAATTCTATAAATGGTGCCTAGCAGATAATTGACACCCATGCTCAACAACGCCTCGGAGCTAGACACTGTGTATAGAATCAGGGCCTTTGTTTCTTATTCACTCTTCACCCAGTTAAATTATAGTCTACTCTCTTATTGGCTAATTTGAACATAGTCTTCTATATGGAACTGGGAGAAAGTACTTACTGAACTCCCCAAAGACAATATCCACAGCACCTCCTTCCTAACTTATTCCTTTGGTCATTTCAAAGAACTTGGCAAATATGTTTTACAAGAGCATTCCCTTGTGAAAAGTCACAAGACTAGAGACAGGTTCAGCTATAAGCAAAATTCTTGCAGGTTACTAGGTAGGACATGGCTGAAGAAGGTTATCATGTGCCAAGTTCTTCCTTTGTTATGAGCATTTTTAAGGCAGTAGGGAGTATGGCGAAGACAGATTTTGACACAATTACAGCTCTAACATGATATCAGTAAAAAAAATAAACTCCAGACTAATCTTAAGCACTTGCTGGAAATGAATGAACCACTCCACAGAGCATTCTCTGATCAGTTTAAGTAAATCACTGTCAATTAGGTGGGTTTTTTTTTTCATTCTTGAAGGCTTCCCAAGGTTCCCCTCTGCTGTAGCATTAATAAGAGCTTATGCAGTTGCTCCGTTTCAGCAGTTTTGTTTGGGTTTTATACATCTGCATCCTTGATAGGACTGTTAATGCATCCAAAGTACCCTGAGCCCTTCATATCAGATTTCTCCCCTCTAATGAGTCGAGCTCCTCCGACGCAGACATTAGAATGGAAATAAAAAGCTGCACTTTAAAGTATACTTTGCTAAGATTAAGCTCTTAAATCTCAATGCAGGGTAAAAGCCAAAATAGCAAAATAATCACAGGCATCTTTCTTTATTTGCTATGAGAGGTTTTATTAAAACAAGGTTATACACTTAAAGTAACATGATCCTGCTTGTTCTGTCAGAAGGCATGAGATGAAAACCAGTCATAGGGATACAACTAAGGCCTTTTCCAATTCTGTGTAAGGCAAACAAAAAAAAAAGTTTTGCAGAGACAGTTCCTAGTGAGAAGAGGAAAACAGAGCAGAAAGGGCAGAATAAGCATAGGGGTTTTCCTCCACATAACTGCATGCCACATTTGCAAATCATGAAAATTATACCATTTGCACTGCAGGAATATGAACATGATTCAAAAGTTTGGGCTATGAACGAAAACAGATTAAAGTCACAAACTTTGAGAGCCGCTAAGTGATGTTGCTGGGCCTGTTTTGCTTCTGGTAGTTTGTTCATATTTTTTTGTTAATTACCCTCCTAATCACCTGGCTACTAAAGTACTGAGTTCAAATACAAGAAGCAAGGCTACAAAACACAACTATGGAAACCAGAAGGCACTAGGATATGAATCCCAAAAGACCTAGACATAGGGTTACCATTTTTTTTAGGCCACAAAAATCCGGATGCATGGTCTCGCCCTATTCTGTCTCTGCCCCATCCTATTCTACCCCCAGTCCTACCTAGTTCCATCTTCGGCTCTGCCCAATTCTGCCCCAGCCCCTCCCAGTTCAGCCTCCAGCCCCGCCCCCACAAACCTCCTCTTTTCTTCCCCGACAAGCTCCAGCTGCGTCTGGAGGGCCTGGAGCATGCGCAGATGTATGTGACATCATCTGAGCATGCTCAAATGCCCTCCAGATGCAGCCGGAACTCATAGGGGCTTTCCAAAACATGGCATACGGGACCCCAGATAGTCCTCTAAAAAAATAGGACATGTCCAGGTTTTCTCGGACATCTGGTAACCCTACCTAGACATGGCCAAGTTTTCTTCCTAAAATGGGCTGCTTTGCACAGAAGAACGGTCTCAGACATCCACACCATCTCATCCTTTCTCTTTATTGTTGGCTAATGGAATAAACTGCTGCCAAACATTTCAGAAGAAATACCAGCAAAGCATGAAATGCAAACCTGTCACTTTTTACAAGGAGATTATGCGGCACCTTTATATCACAGCCCTGAAGAAGTGCAAAAACACCATATAAAATGTTGCTGGTGATTCTTCCATCTGTTTTCTTCTCTGAAGCGTTTAATCATAACTTTAACTTTTCTAATCGCATTCTCTAATACTCTTCAAGCTCAACATGCTCTGTATTTTGATCAAAAGGCACATACAATTCTTCAGAAGTTTCATTCATATGCATTTTTTGAAAATGCTTCCACAGCTTTTCAGTGATTTTGGTTACTCTGGCATGTTAGTTGGACTGAGCTTTTGTTTTATCCCAGACCTGCCATCTGTGCAGTGGCATACCTAGCATATGTGACACCCAGGGTCCATCATTTTTTTGGCACCCCCCCCCCACAACTGTACGAAAAACATGATTTTTTAGTAACAAGCCACACGTCACACATGAGTACCTAGGAAAAGGCAGCATCTTACATACTGCAGTGAACAGTACAACATCAATACACCCATTGTAAAATTAAACAAGCCAGACTAGTACAGATCAATCCTATATATATATATATATATATATATATATATATATATATATATATATATATATAAAATCAAGGCCATTAATTCTCAAAGTTAGGAGTATAAATCCCTTTGAATAGTTGACCCAACATTTTTCCACATTTGCATGTACAAACTTCTCAGGCATTCTAATAGATGCCCATGGCATTGGAACTCACTCCAGGAATCCAGGGGTGGCATTAGGCAAAGAAAGCATTAAGTGAATTGGCAGCAAGGTTGATTACAGGCACGCCTAGGAGGGCCCACATTACACCAATTTTAAAAAGATTACATTGGTTGCCATTAAAACAGAGTTTAATACAAAGGGGTCCTTTTATCAAGCTGTGGTAGGGGGTTTAACGCGCGTTAAACCACCTGCCGTGCTAGCCACCAATGCCTGCATTGAACAGGAGTTAGTTTTTTAGCCGGCCGCGGGGGTTAGCGCGTGATGACATGTCCAACGCGCTAACCCCGCTAGCATGGCTTGATAAAAGGACCCCCAAAGGAATGTCTATGGTACATCAAATTTTGTATCAGACTGCCCCATGTGCTTTCAAACACTATGGGAAATATATCGACCAAGCGGAGTATTACGATCTGAGGGTGGCATGAAACTTACAGCAACTAGAGAATTAGGAGTGCTCTATGCTATATCAAAGGCTACAATGTTTGCGATAGCAGGTGTGAAATTATGGAATGTGCTACCAGGATACTTATGACTTTGTACCTATCATATGAATATTAAGAAGATGTTAAACAACATTTATTTGTTAGCGCTTTTATGTAATAGCGAGGGGTAAACAGCTGTAAAGTGTTATTGTCGGACGGTTTAAGAAGTCTAGAATGAAGAATGTCTTTGCTGCATGTATTGTTATATTTTTATTGTATGTATGTTTCTTGGGAGCTGCTTAGTTTTAGGCGGTATATACGTTTTTAAAATAAATTAATACATTTTCAGAAGTATTGTGAATGGTGCAGGAAAATGTAGAAATCTCTCTGCCCCCAAAATATTTTATGTACTATTAGATGGGGTATCAAGGAGTGGGGAGAACAAAGCAAGAAAGGCATAGGGAACATCAGTGCTGTAGAGCAATTTAACAGCTTTAGAAGTAGAATCACTTTAATAAATTAATCCTAAGCAACTTAGCAGCTTTAGAAGTAGAATCACTTTAATAAATTAATCCTAAGTGATTAATGTAATTGAAATAAATAATATCTATTGCAGGGGTGTCCAACCTGCGGCCCAAAGGCCACATGTGGCCCCATGAAGTATTTTGTGCAGCCCCGGTCGAGGGCAATGCAGTGTTTTTCCTCTGCTGCCCCCAAGTGGTTACCGTCTTGCCGGCTCCCTCCTCTGTCTTGCTGCAGCATTTGCGTGTTTGTGCGGCCCCAGAAACATTTTTTTCGGACAATGCAGCCCAGGGAAGCCAAAAGGTTGGACACCCCTGATCTATTGGTTGCAGCAACTCATGAGATCAAATTCAGCTCTCAATTATCTTTTGAAAATAGCCTTATGAAATCAATGTTATGAAGAAATTTTATTGGCATGACAATTTTTTCCAGGATCTCAACTTACTTCTGCATTGTTAAGTAAAAGATATGAATTCTGCTCTTTCACCTCTTTGCTCTTGGAAGTTGTCATGCATATCAAGTATCATAATGGGTAGCAAAATAGTGTCCCAGACTTACTGTAAGTGTAGACATTGTAGTAAAGGCTATCGGTATTCTATCCAGTTGTAAAACAGACACACACACCCTCCTTTACAAAGAAGCGCTAGCGTTAAGTTCAGGCCACCACGATAACAGCTCAGATGCTCTTAGAATTCCTATAAGCGTCCAAGCTATTGCCACCCTGGCCAGCGCTAAAAACGCTAGTGCTGCTTTGTAAAGGAGGTGGACAATGTTTAAGTTTAAATATGTAACTATATCTATATCTAAACTAACAACTAAAGAGATAAATGCAAAATACATATTATAATGGTCTTTTTCAAAATAGTTACTGTCACATTATTCTGCTTTATATATTTTTCATCAGATATTATAAAATAGTTTCAAAGATTCAAGCTAGAGAAAAAATTCCAACCAAACTCCAAAGCATTACTGATAAATTACATATGACATTTTCTGAAAAAAAATTCTGTTTCAGAGCTATCAAGAACTCTTCAGTCACAATATGGTCAATACTCAAAAAGATTTGTCTAGATACATTTTGGAGCTATCCAGACAAATCATGGCATTTCCAAATCTGTCCCCTGTACCACTACACCACCATAGCCTAAATTTTGCCTGGTCAAGTCATTGGCCAGACAAAATGTAGTTGGATAAGAGAAGGCAGAGTTTGAGACATTCCAGACGCACAGTTACAGGGCAGGATTAATTCATCGAGGGCCCCTAGGCACCCAAGTACACTGGGCCCCCTGCCCCACCCCACCCCACCATGCATCCAGGCGGAAACAGGAAGCTGCTTCAGAGGGAAGCTTTGGGCAAGCAGCACCGCTTGCACAATTACAGTTCCCGTTGCCTTTCTTACCCACGTTGCTTGCTTGTCTTACTTTCCGTCGATGGGGGGTAGGGCCCACGTTGCTGATAGGGAGGGGGGGGCCCGCATTGCCGATCGATGCTGGAAGGACCCATCGCTGTTTAGAAAAATAATGTTGATGCCCTCCTTCATCGGGCCCCCCTGACCATTTCAGGCCCTAGGCACGTGTCTATTTGGCCTATTGATTAATCCTGCCCTGCACAGTTATATAGCAGAACTATGCTGTCAGGGCCATGTTTACTAAAGCTTAGCATGCACTAATGAAATCAGAGTTGAATGGCCCAAAGGAATAAAATAGGTGGTAATGTGGCACAGTCAAATGTCCACTGGGGCATACTAAGCTTTAATAAACAAGGCTTTTAATCAGCACTGTCCAGCTGAACTCAAATACTTAAGCCATGCTAAATAGCAGATCTAAAGACCTAGCGCTCCATCTAGAAACTTCACACAAGAAATTCAAATCAGTTCTCAAAACTTGCTATTTTGACCAGGTATTCTGACCCAGATTCTATAAAAGACAGCTGAAGTTAGGCACCTAGTTCGGCACACCTGGCCAATTTAGGAGCCAAATGTAATTATTTTAAAAGCCTAATCAGTACCAAGAATTGGCAATTTGCAACTCACAATTGGCAAAAAATGAAGAGTAATTGGGTGGTAGGCAGCTAACTTGACAGATGCCTATGACTTTCAGGTATGTGCCTAGTCCAAGATGCCTAACAGAAAGTGGGTATGGTTAAGGGCAGATCATGGGCATGGCATGGGTGAATTGTGGGCATGTTTTGCATATAGGCACCTAAATTGGACTTAGGCACCAGTAGGTGCCAGTATTTAGGCCAAGAAAGCCCTGGCATAGAGTGCACCTAAGACTTTGATGCCTACTGATGCCGATGTCCAATTTGGCACCACTAGATGCAAGTCTATAAACGTCACCTATCTTAAGACAGATATGCGCTATGTGCTGCGTTCCTTGGTGCCTGTTTTAGGCGCCGTTCATAGAATCGGAACATCTCTGGTTAATTTTGGGGTGTCTTCTTGTCTTGGCCCAATTCACTGCTTCCAGCAATTTGTCTGGTTTAGTATTAGCTTTCTTCTCTCTGCCATCTCTTGTACTGTTTCATATTATTAATTATTATTATTACTATTATTAGTAGTAGTAGTACCTTTTAGCCTGTTGTAACCTAGGCCTTCTTTCATGTTTTCTGTTCTACTCCTCCTTACAAATTTTTTATTATAAAAACCCAGTCTATGATTGCTTGGAGAAGGCAAACAAGAGGGAATAGGCAACATAAACGAGGCAGTACAGGAAAAAGTGCAGTGGGTCATGGAACTGAAATGCAGAGTCATGTAGGGTCCTTCAATACACTTTACTACTTCCTACATATGACTCCGTCTTACAGTTCCATCTGTGGCCCACTACACAGTTTTCTGCATTAGCAGTATATCAAATAAAACACATATGCAAAATGTAAATCCAGATAACCATTATTCAGATAATTTTAACTACTTACATTC
This sequence comes from Geotrypetes seraphini, assembly GCF_902459505.1. Taxonomy (NCBI): domain Eukaryota; kingdom Metazoa; phylum Chordata; class Amphibia; order Gymnophiona; family Dermophiidae; genus Geotrypetes; species Geotrypetes seraphini. Next base: position 530,455,800 of record NC_047084.1, on the reverse strand, counting down.
TGTAACCAACTATGCAGAATAAGGGCCAAATTCTTTAATTGGTGCCTATAAATATGGCACCTATCGCATGTCAATCACTTGTAAATGTCAATTATAGAATCGCACTTAGTGATGCCTTACTTAGGCCAGGGTTTTAAAGGCTTACACATTATAAACGCCTAAATCCTTTAGAGATTTGCAACAGACGCCTATCTTTTGTAGAATCATGATAGATGCCTATCTTAATATTTTTTT